>NC_077231.1:66825958-67140065 GCF_027887165.1 Monodelphis domestica | reverse complement strand
TGGATTTGAATTCAGGTTTTCCTGATTCCAGGTCCAGTGTGTTTACCAATAGCACTAATTGGGTGGGAGAAGGTATCTATATTTGTACATATATATGAACATATATATATATATATATATATATATATATATATACACCAAAAATGTGAATAGATATTAATTTATTTATTTGTTTGTCCATCTACTTATTTATTCCACCTATGATTTAATTGGTGCAGGAAGCTATAGTTTAGGAATTCTCTCTACAAATGCACATAAGTACCTTATTTGAAATTTTCAGTCTTAGAGAGCTGCCATGGGGGATTTTGTTGCTCATCCTTCACTTAGAAAAGTAGCAGTGCATCATGGAGTGATGTCTTGACTGATGCCTGAGTTGGATTTAAATGAGGCAGAGTTGCACAAAGTCAACAACCTCACTTTTTCTTCCAGAGTCATTGAAGTCAAATGGTGAGACAGAAATCAGGATGACTACTGATGGCCCAGGATGCAGTTGATGACTTTGGCCTCTTTGATGTCTAATCAGCCTCTAAGTATCATAAAACCTACTTGAAACACCTTCATGGCCACTGGAATGAATTGTTATCATCCTCTCATTAGATGAAGGAAAGTCTTCATAAGCTTGTGGTAGACATCCTCCAAATTTGTCCATTCATCTGAAGTTTGTAAGTTACCCTCAGTCTCGTCAGCCTGCCTGATGAGAGGTTTTACTAAAGCATGGCTGCTGCACATACTACAGTTTTTTGGAGCTATAGGTGATAGCTATGTGAAAAGGAGATACTCAAAGGTGGATGAAGAGCCCTGAAAAGGGCTCATGAAGCCCTTTTAATAGAGGTGTTCATCCACTCTGAACACCCAAAACATCCCAAAAGTTTACCAAAAGTTTAAGTTGACCTACCCAGAGTCATACAGTTAATATGTGTCAGAAAGAATATTTGAAAATTTCCGATTCTGCTTTGTGTGTACTATACCTATATATACTACATTTTAAAGTTCTATAGTTAAATAAATATTTGTATAGTTTTCCCTATTAGTCAGTGTTTCATGTAGAAAGAGCACCAAGTCAAATAATCTGGATATTGAGATATATCATGACATTCTTTGTGACATGGGATATGCCAAAGGACCTTAGTTTCTTATTCTAAACCTAACATTAGATTTCTGAGAATCTGTGACCTTATCAATATGAGTATTCCCTCCTTTAGTGTATAATGCAACCCTTCCATGCCTTCTAATACTATGAAATTAAGCTTTCTAGTACTAAATGAGTCATCAATAGGCTATCTACTAATTATCCTAAAGCTTTCCCTTTGCTTCTCATAATATTTGAAGACAGCAATTAAGTTGTCCATTTGCTATATATCACTTATTATATTCCTACCTATTCTATCCAGTTACATGTCCTTGATGACTTTTTTTTCTACTTCTCACATACAAATCACCAATGAATGGCAATTTGCCATAGCCAAGTCATACTTACCACATGGTATTCCATTTCTCTTTGGATTTCTCAAAATCTTATTCTTTGGAGCTTATAGTATTTTACAGTCCATGTGCCTATAACCCATCTGAGAAAATACTGGTATCAGAAAAATAGGATTTTGAAGAATCAAGTGGCTCACAATTATTCAAAGTACTAGAAAATTTCACACACAAAAATGAACTAGCTTGCTCTCTTTCTACCGTTTAGTTTTAGACCTGGCTCACAGTTAATCTGCAATGATTGTCCATGATATAGACTAACTCAATGAGCTGTAGTTCAAGGATATGTCATAATTGGGTCAATATTTGTTCCTCTTCTGCTTCTTTTTATCAGCTTTTCTCAATTTATGAAATGGAAATGATATTACTTAGTTATCTACATTACAAGCTTAACATAAGGAAAGTTTTTTTGAAAACAGTAAGAAAGACCCAAATACCTCTTTCAGCTTGAGATTTTTTTTGCATCTTTTACATTAGTAAAAAGGGGCCATCCAATCTGTTTGAAAATCTTCAGCAGATAAGGTCCCATTATCACAAAAGGAGAAAATTCCACTTCTGAGTTGCAAACATTAGGGAGTTTTTCTTTAAATGGACCCTAAAGATGACTTTCTAGCATCCAACAATTATTCATAACCCTAACCATATGGGCGAGTAAAATAATTTAAATCCTCTTTTTCAAGAAAATTCTTTCAAATATGTGAATTCAATGATGTTCTACCATAAGTTGTGTTTTTGTTTTGTTTTCTTTTTACTTATGTTTTTCCTCCTCATTAAACATTCCCATACCCTCATTGACTAGGTCTCCAGTTATCTCTTTATAATGATAATCTTCCTCTAAGGGAACTCCAGCTTATCAAAGTACTCCCCATAAAGATGAGGAAACTGAGGCAAAATGATAAATCCAAATTTGTTACAGAAGTAAAATAAAACCAAGATCTATCAACAACTTATTCCCTGAACTCATATTTTCCCATTTTCACACTAGACTATATGACTTTTCATAAATTTCTCATACTTTTATGCTTTCATTGCAAGAAGTGGAAATGTAGATGATATCTTAAAGATCTTATTACTATTTTCATTTTAAAATTTTTTATATTTAAAAAAAGCTTTGGTTTTGTTGCATATAAGATTCAACTTGGTAGTTAATAATTTCTATGGCTCCTGATCAATTTTTCAAATTAGAATTGAGAATTCAATTAGTATGATTACATATTTTCCCACAAGTGGCTCTAATGAAGAGGAATGTTCTTCTTGTAGCAATAAAAATGTCTGTCTCATAAGCAAGGCTTAAAAATATTAAACAGCTGTGAAAGCAAATATGAATATTTAAGTTTAAAAGCTAGAATTATTTGTATTATATTATTTTAAAAATTAACTACTTAATTAACCTTTCAAAAAGTTATTTTTGTGAACCCAACCCAAACAAATTTGGGAACAACTGTATTTACATATTTTTACAAAATAGTGTTTCCATTTATATATATATATTAATGCATTCAAATGAATAATGAAGGATGCAGCTACAATGCCAATTAGAAATCATAGGTTACTCTTTGTCTTAGTAGTCTGCTTAATAGGTTTTTCTCAACCAACACAGTTAACCTTTTCTTTTTTAATGACTTATGAATTTTTTTTTATGTTTGCTTAATAAATAACCAACCTGAAATGTGTTGGTGAGAGAAAGCATTTCTTGTATTTATCTCATTTTAGAGAATGGGTCCATGATTTGGAGGGTTATGTTTAAATCATTTGCTTAGGCTAATTTTAATGATGATATAGTAAGTAAAATGGATATATTAAAGATGGTATAGGTCTCTCTCACCCAAATGAGGAAGGTGGGAAGGCATACATATGGTAGTAGCTAGAGGCTAATGAATACCCATAATGCATATTTGATCTCCAAAAATGTCTACTAATCTTTGTGTTTAATCTTTTCTTACCAATTCACAATTGATATGTTCACAGATAGCTAGGGCTTACTCACTTTAGACTGGGAATACATAGCTCCTTTTATTTACTTCAATATAAACCCAAACTGATTCTGGAATTTGCAAGTCATTTAGAATGAATCTATGGCTGTAGCCAAACCGGTTGTCTGGGATCTAGATACGCATGAATGTGGTTTCAATTCCATGAATAAGGGAAGTCATACCAGAGATTTGGGTTGTTAATGATATGGGGAGTCATATATCTGGCATCTTTCTTCCATGATTTAGTCTGTCACTTCATTTGGCTTTTATTTTATCAATAAATCCTGCAGTTAGCTAGGGTGGAGAATGGTTCTGTTACTATTCCTCGAAATCTCAAAACTGAGTAATTTTACTTACATAAAAAGTAGGAGAATATATTTCAAAGCTATAAATATCTTTGAAATGTACCATCAAAAACAATCAAGTGAGCAAATATGATAAGCAAGAGATACATAGTTCAGAAGCAAGAATTACAGACTATGATTAAGATTGAACAGAAACTAGTAGAAAGTTTGATTCAGTTTATTAAGTCATCATTTCAGTACAAAATTCCAAGAAGTGCAACATGTAGCCTTACCCTTTATTGGGAAATTGATGGGTTATTTTGCTAATTTGAACAAACCCACTGTTTTTATTTGGGGGAAGGGAGTCTTTTGTGTAGACAGCTTAATCTCTACTTAAATCAAACCCAGTGGTGTTCTTTCAGCTTTTGAAAGTGTCATAGGCCTAATTATTTAAAATCCGTTACATCAACATATGCAACCCACCAAAAATATATATTACATTGTTGGAACCAGTTTAAAAGTCTGAATAAATATAATAATTGATAGCACTTATGGGAAAAGATTTAAATGATAGACTTTAATTAATTATCAAGTCGACAGAACAAATTTCTGGTAACTTTCAAGTAAAATATTAATAATTAAATGCCTGTTTGAGACTTTTAAGAAAAGATTGCCTTGTTTACACAGAAAATAACAGCAACAATAATAATTTGTTAATTTAAACCCCAAATTCAGATGGTTTTCCTTGAAAAAGATTACCCCATTGCCCATGTGGTAAAATCACCTGGTGACTCTTTTTTTAAAGATGCTAAGATTTTGTTTAATATATTATTTAAACCAAATAATTGAATAATTAAACACAATTGACTAGGAATGAGAAGGTTAAATGATTCTAGAAATGAAGTGACATGAAAAGAAAAATATATTTGCACATATTTGTAAATATATATGTATATATGTACATATAAAAGTATAGCCCAAGAGGAAAAGAGATGGAAGAAGAGGAGGAAAAGGAAAGAACAAATTGACAAATGAAAAAAATAAACTAATGAATGATGGAAGGAAAAAAGTTATAAAGGATACAAGATCTTATTATGATTGTAGTATGCTGACTGTCAAAATATTTAAAGCAGTAATTTTATGTTTTTTCTTTTTTCCTTTTTTTTCTTAAACCCTTACCTTCTGCTATCAAATCAATACTGTGTATTGGTTCCAAGGCAGAAGAGTGGTAAGGGCTGGGCAATGAGGTTAAGTGACTTGCCCAGGGTCACACAACTAGGAAGTGTTTGAGGCCAGATTTGAACATAGAACCTTCTGTCTTTGGGTTTAGTTCTCAATCCACTGAGCACCAGTTGCACACAACAATTTTAACAGTAGCAAAGGAATGGTCAAAAGTTTTGTTGGTTTGTTTTTCTCAAAGATACTGTGGTTCTTTTCCATTTCCTTTTCTAATTCATTTTGCAAATGAGGAAACTAAAGCAAAAATGCGTAAATGACTTAGTCAAGGTCACAGCTTTAAGTCTCTGAGATCAGATTGGTACTCAGGGAGATGAGTCTTCCTGACTTCTGGACAAATGCTCTATCCATTGCCCTAACTAGCTTCCTTCCCTACAGTGACTGTTAAAATTGTACTATTTCACATTCTGGAGGCAAGAAGAGTAAAAAATGGAAATCGGGGAAGACACAGAAGGAGATTCAACTAATTTTGTGAAGACTAGTGTTTTATTTGCCATGTGCAATATCTCTTAGTAAACTAGAAAATCCTCTGACTTCCTGCTACCTATTTGTTAATTGATGAATTTGTTCTTTCTCAATATATACACATGTGCTATATGCCAGCACATTCTAATATACCTTGGAGTATGCTGAAATGTTAGCCTGAAACAGTGGGTGGACAAGTTAATTTTATTTGAAAAAGGAGAGAGTACATGTTCTTATTTCAATGAGATGAAATGAACATGATTTCTAAGTTCCACAAATCTATTACTCATCAGCTATGTCACAATAAATACTTGTGGAATTACTAATTGTGTCTCTAGCAGAATTTTTAAATACACCAGATTTCCAACTTTTCCAAGGGTGAGAGCTAGCCTTCTCAGAACTCAGAATCTTATTTTGTGATGGATGGAGATTTTTAGAGTGAAGCCCAGTCCTTAATGAGGGAGTTGGAGGAGTTCTATCCTTGGATTTCAAATCAAGCATAGCTTTGTCATGTTCCCACCACTCCTATAACACCAGAAATGCCCTCTAGCAAGAAGAAACAGAAAGGTGTTCCCAGAAGTTAAATATCTCTCCCCAAAGGACCAAGTCATAGTACATAGCTGACATTTGGGAGATCATTGGTGTATATGTTTGGAAATTATGTTCTGGCTTGCTTTTGGGCAATAAACCATTTGTTCTTCCTTTCATTCTGCCTAAAGACAGATGTCCTCAGAAAGAAACATTCTTGATGTAACTTGAGTTGGTAACCAAATACAATTACAATTCTATTTGGATGAATCCAACATTCAACCCACAGGAAAAGATACTACCTTATTTTTACCTTCTCATCTGAAAAGGTTACAAGGGAATGAACTTCCTAGAGTTTTGTTCAATTTCCTGTGGTTCCATGGAGTCTAGGTCTTTTCAGATTAATACTCTTAAGTCATCTATTCTTCTAATAGATATTTGGGATTACAGTATGCTGACAATCCCAGTTGCTCACAGTTTAGAAATGTAGAAAGGTTTTGAACTTCTTATAGACAGAATGGCTGCTTCCAAGACAAAAATCAAGATGAAGGTTTTTATCTTTCATTCTGGTTATGGCTTACAGCCTATGTTATCTAAAGAAAGTCACTTGACCTCCCTAGATTTTAATTTTCTCATCTGTTAAATGAAGATGTTTGGCTAGATAACCTCTAAGGTCCATTCTAGGTGTAAATCTATGACCTCATGCTCCTGTAATATTTAATTGTACAAAGTTAAGCCCTCTGGTTGCATTAAAAATGTTACCTTGTTACTAAAGTTCTGAACCTTAGCAAGCCACTCTAAATGGATAAACCAATCTCTTTTCAAGAATATTTATCCCATATATTAAAAGTTATGATGGCTTACTTATTCTTTTGTTTTCTTCTGACTCTTCAATTTTGTTCATTATCTTATAATAGCTCATTTTTGTCTCAAAACATTTTTATATATTTACAGAATAAAACTTGAAAGGTACAAATAAAAAAGAATTTAGTAGGTTCATATTTCATGGATTAAAGAAGCCTTTTTTTCCCTTATTTTCATCCCTTTGAAAGCTCTCTATAATTGCTAAACTGCATTCATTAGAAAAGATATTACTTACAGTCTGGGAAGAACATGGTTGACAAAGAAAAAGTAATGAGATCTGGGTGGAAAATATGATACTTATGTTACTAATTGAATTTTGCCTATTTTTCTAACTGTGACATAGTAAAACAGATCAATTACCTTGCCACTGTTACTTTGCCTTGGAATAGAATTGGCATTAATAATAATAGTGACTTTCTCAGGAAACTATAGGAGCACTGAATTTGATAGCTTTCATTTAACCTAATTGTTGAGCTTTCTTTCTTTTTTAAAAACTGTTTTCCAAATGCTTGAGCAGGAGCAGGAGGTGGTGTAATTAGGAATCAGGGGCGAGGGGATTGAGAATGCATTCAGAAAACTCAGGCTGGCTGTTTTCAATGAAATAGCAAGACAAATCCTTTAAATGTCATAGGTAGTGAAAGATAAGAAAGTCACACAAACTGTCCCCAGAGCCAGCAGACAAGGCAGAATCCCAGGAATGCAGTCAAGGGGCCTAGATCCAGGTAAATATGAGAAGAGGAAAAGAAGAGAAGGAGAAAGTAGAAGAGCCATGGAATGTTCTATTATTTGAGTTAACCCAGACTGTCAGGCAGGATAAAGCCCCTCAAGCCTTCAGACTCCATCTTTTCAATTGTTGTTTCTCTTGTCTGGTATATATTCTTTCTTACCTCTTCCTTTTGGCTGTCTTTCTTTAAAACACTACTTTCTCCTTTCCTGGCTTTCTTCAAGACCCAGCTCAAATCTTACTTTCTGCATACTCTCCCTCTATTACTCTAAAATGACCTCCAGTTTATGCTCTCTCTATGCATTGTATGGGCATAGTTTTTGATTATTTGTTTCTCTGTTGGTTACGGTCATTAGACAAAGAGCTTCTTGTAGGCAGTAATGGCATTTTTGCCTTTTTTTTAACTTTCCAGGCTCAGCAACATACCTACCACATAGTAAGCACTTAATGGAGTCTTTTTGACTAACTGATGCCTAAAGGTTTCAGTCTCTCACAGCAATAAAAAGAATAGATGAGAATAATAATTAGAAATAGGTTATCCTTAAAGAGTCAGGACTAATAATCAAGGAACATTTTTTAAAGAAATGGTAGACTGAACAACACATTACTACAGGTTACACATTTACCCCAAATGGATATCTAATAAGACTCAGCCTAATGACCAGAATTATGTATGAGAGGCTTACTCCCTTTCTAAAATGTATATATCATCAGTATAAAATCAACAAATTCTTGCACCAAAACATAGATATATACTACTGATAATTCAGCAGGCAGATTGTACGAGGATTGCAGAATTAACACAAACGTAACTGATCTTAGACAAAGTATTCATCCACAAAAATTTAAGAACCACATTTTAATAGATGTTTCTGAACTAAGTATTCATAATCTCTAATTCATAATCAAATTCCTGTGACATTCATCTTGCCTACTATTTGAATATTTTCAGTAAGTCTACCGAAAATTCACTTGTATCTCAATGCCTTTTCAATTCCACAAAGTAATCATGGTATTCACCTGTGCAGTAATCTGCATAACATTGCAATAAAAAGAATAAGAGCATAATAGATTTGTCCAAAGACTTCTTCTATCTTAACTATCAAAGTAGATGAGATGAACAAAATTAGCTTTTTCAAAAACAATTAAATACTTTATTGTATAATTTGAATCTCATACTAACTGTGTTACATTGAGCAAGTCACTTAGCCTCTATTAGTCTCAGGTTCTTAGGTTATAAAATAGTTATATAATAGCAGAAACCTCCCAGGGTTGTTTTAAGAATCAAATATAATATTTGTAGAGTGTTTTACATAGTACTTGGCACATAATAGGCAATTAATGAATTTGTATTCCCTTCCTTTCCTCATATTTCATATTTCAGTCAGTCAGAGTAAACGCTTAACTTCTTCTGAAATAACAAACGAAATTAAGTGTAGTGACATATCAAACAAATGTTTTATACAAAGGTGAACTTAAACATACTTAAATATATGAATTCAGTTTGGAACATGCCAAGTTTAACATGCCTATGAGACTTAGAGTTCAAGATGAACAGATGTCATTTGGTGATGAAGTACTAGAGCTCAGGAGAGAAATGAAGGTTGTGTATATAGACCTGAAGATCATTTGTATATGATGATAATTGAACCTGATGATATCATCAAATCAGATAGTATACATGGAAAAGAGAATATCCAAAAGACAGTCTTAGGGGACATCAAAAGTTAATGGGGATGATCATGATTAATAGCTAACAAAGATAGGGCAGAGTACAGAAAGTTAAGAGGAAAATTAGGGGGAAAATAGTGTTACCAAAACAAAAACCAACTGTTGTGGTGAAAGCACAGTCAATCTTAGTTAGTCCATATAGCTAATCCATTGATAAATCAATGGCAGTCTTGCCTGGTCTCCATATGAAAATGACTTATCATTAGGGTAGTATGTGATGAAAAATATTACAATTTCCCTGGTCTTCAGATATTCATCACACTTAAAGTCCTTTAATATACACAGCAAGGAATTCTTATGACCTTAGGCGACTAAGGAGTAGAATTGAAGAAAGTTGGGAACTCTCAAAGGAGAAGAGGGTGTCAAATAATGCATAGAGGTCAGATAGGAAGGGCTATGAGGAAATGTCCTTGAATTTGATAATTAAATGAGCATTGGTGTTTTTGGAGAGAGTAGCTTCAGCTGAATGAGTTCAGAAACCAGATTGCAAACAGTGTGGAGAGAGTAAGAGTTCACCAGAGGAAGTACACCTATTATGCCAAAAGCCTTTTTCTTTTTCTACCTATTTAATCTGAATACCAGCAAATCATTCTAACTGTCACTGTCACCCTTTGTTCTTGCCTCTTGATCAATTCATTTTCTTTTTCTGCCTATCCTGTATTAACCTCATGACATTCTGTTTTCTTGTTTTTCTTTCAAATTATCAATGGGTTATATGATGAAGCCTGATCACACCCATGATTTTCTTTCCTTTTTGTCCTTTGTATGATGCCTATATTTAGTTCTTCAGAGGGAGGTATTTTCTAGAAGTGATACTTTAATTCTTCTCAAGCCTTTATTTCCTATCATGCCTACAAACAATGTCCCTTTCAGTCCTTATAGAATATATGCTACCTTACCTTACCAAAAAAATGAAGACACAAAAAATAACTTTTGTTTCTAAAACATCCACAACAATACAAGTACAGGTCCCCTTACAAAGCATATGTGCATCAAACTTTAGATTTCTTACAACTTCACTACTCTTTGAATATGGGTGATTATCAAGGATGAGAACTGGATGGAAAGAAGAGATTAGAATTAGTAGTAGTAGACTCTCAGAAGCCGAGTATGACTATTGTCTTTGTGCATTATCATCTATTGATGTATCCTCATCTGGCTTTGAAGTCCAAAGACTGAGGTGCAAAGTTTGTGGCACATGGGGCATGGAATGCCAGTTGTTACTGGAGGTGCGGCTGTGGCCTTGTGTCGGCGTTCACACACAGCGTCAAGACGTCGACATCGTTCATCTTCAAAGGTGGTGGCGGCATGGTTAATGTGGGTTCGCCAGATGCTTCTGTCAAAGGCAGCAAATTCTAGTTGCTTTGGTGTAATGCCAGCCCACTTCAAGTTTAACTTTAGCCAATCCTTGTATCTTTTCTTTGGTCGGCCTTGTTTCCTGAGTCCAGCTGACAGTTCACCATAGAATACCTGTCTTGGAATTCACTGTGGGTCCATGAAGATGATGTGTCCAGACCATCGTAGCTAGGTTTTGAGGACCATTACTTCGATGCTGGTGGAGTTGGCTCTGTCGAGGACTTCCTGATTGGTGATTCTGTCCTGGCATAGAATCCTCATGATTGACCGGAGAGAGTGTTGGTGGAATTGCTCCAGCTGTTTCATGTGTTTCTGGTACAGAGTCCATGTCTCACAACCGTACAGGAGCGAGCTGAGGACCACTGCGTTATACACTTTGAGCTTCGTTGCAGTGCTTACACCTCTGTGTTGGAGGACTTTGCAGCCCAGCTGCCCGAGTGCCTGGCTGGCCTTTTGGATCCTGGCATTGATTTCATGGTCTAGGGACCCATCATTGGTGATGGTGCTGCCCAGGTACTTGAAAGTGTTGACGCTAGAAAGCTGTGTGCTTTCTATTGTAATGAACAGCTGGTTAGTTGGCCTCCCTGGTGCAGGTTGGAACAGCACCTCTGTTTTGCTGAGGCTCCCACAATGCATCCCTGTTCACTATGTTGAATGCCTTCATCAGGTCTATGAAGACAATGTAGAGACTGAGGTTCTGCTCAAGGCATTTTTCCTGCATTTGTCTCACCATAAAGACCATGTCAGTGATGCTGCGATCTGGTCGGAAGCCACATTGTGATTCAGGCAGGTTCTGCTCTGAAACAGATGACAGGAATCTGTTGAGTATAACACGGGCAAGGATCTTTCTAGCAGTGGAGAGTAGTGAGATTCCTCTGTAGTTGTCACAGGCTGCTCGTGCTCCTTTGTTCTTGTATAGGGCTACAATGGAGGCATCTCTGAGTTCTGGGGGCATGTCTTCCTCTTCCCATATGTTGGTCAGCACTATGTGATATACCTGAAGTGCCTTTCCATTTAAGGCATTGTACACCTCAGTTGGGATCCCATCTTTACCAAGTGCCTTTCCTGCAATCATTTGTTTAATGGCTTTTTGGACTTCCTCTATTGAAGGAGGGACGTCAAGTTGTTCAATGGTGTGGTTTTGGGGGATTTGGTCAAGGGCGCTTTGGTCGCCTGAAGAGGGTCGGTTGAGAAGCTGAAGTGTTCTTTCCACCTGTTGCTGATGCCTTTTTTATCTTTTATGAGAGTGTCACCATCAGAGGATAGCAAGGGAGTGGTGGTGGGTTTTAATGGCCCATAGACAGTCTTGAGGGCACTGAAAAGTTGTTTGTAGTTTTTCGTATCAGCAAAACGCTGGATTTCTTCTGCCTTTTTTTTTTCCACCACTGGTCTTGCATTTTCCTGATCTCACACTGTGCCATGGCCTGGAGAGACTTGAATCTGTTCTTTTTTCAGAGCAGAGTTTGGGTCATTTTGCCACTCCATAAAGGCTTTGTTCTTTTTGTTCAACAGGTCTTCAATAGCAGTATTTTTCTCATTGAACCAATCCTGGTGGTTGCGTTGTTTGGGGCCTAGAACTGCCTTTGATATTTCCTTCACTGCATATTTGAACTGGTTCCATTTCTCAGTTAAGCTTCCAGTGAGTGGTCCCTTGACAGACAGCTTGTCATCCAGGCAGGACTGGAATGTTTGCAAATAAGATGGATTTCTAAGATGACTCACGTTGTAAAATGCGCGGACTGTCTGGGCGCGTTTTGGATGGCGAGGCGTAATGTGCATGTGAAGAGTCGCTCTAACCAGTCAGTGGTCTGTCCGGCATTCAGCTTCTCTCATGGCTCTGGTGATCTATACATACTGGATGTCTTGCCAGTGTACAATGATGTAGTCAATGAGATGCCACTGTTTTGATCGTGGGTGCATCCACGTTGTTTTATATTTGTTCGCCATTCTGAGCACAGTGTTCGTGATGGTGAGTTCGAACTCTGAGCATTTGCTGAGTAACAGTAGGCCGTTGTTGTTCATTTTGCCCACGCCGTGTTTGCCGAGCACTCCTTTCCATCTTTCATGGTCCTGGCCAATGCGGGCGTTGAAGTCTCCCAGTAGTATCAGCTTGTCATTTGTGGGCACTGAGTGCAGGACGGCACCCAGGTCAGAGTAGAACTGCTCAATGGTCTTCTCTGTGCTGGTCAGTGTAGGGGCATATGCGCTAATGATTGAAGATTAGAATTGCCTTTGAAAAAATGCACAAAATTTTTACTGACTCCTATTTGCTTCCTGAAACAAAGGCCCACATTTTAACAGTAGTGTTCTACCAGTAATTCTTTGTGACTCAATGAAATGGAGTCTTATAGTCTCTGATGTATTAAAGCTGAAGGTTACCCAAAGGCAATAGTGAGAAACACGATGAATGTGAGTATGATAGAATAACTTCATGGAAGCAAAGGTTTAGAACTGGAAGGAATATCTTAAGTCATGGAACTCAAATCCCTTATGTTGCAAAGGAGGAGACTGAGGAAGAGGAGGTGTTTTTAATATCACATAGGTATTAAGTAGGAGAGTAAGTAAGTACCAAATTTGGACTTTGGTACTTTAAATCTGAATTTCATGCCCTTTCCACTAACTATAATCATCATGGAGATAAACTCTTCCATATTTCTTAGTCAAAGATATATTTTCTTCTATTACATATTCCAAGGTTCCATTTTTAATCCTTGCACAGTAGATGCTCTGCCCAGTGGCCAAATCATTATTCCCTGGTCCAAAATAAACAGTGGTCAATCTCTGAAACTTTAGAATTTCCCTTACAAAGAAAGATGTAGCATATATTGAGGTGGGAGTAATCAAGAGATACATTACCCATCCTTTCTTTAAGACAAAAGGGGCATGCCATCATACTTTCCATATACTTGGAATTAAGCTAGATGTTTGTCACTCCATCCCACTAGTCAGCTTAAGCAGTATATTACCATAACATTGTCACTCTTAAAGAACCTATTTGTACAAAAATATTTATAGCAGTTTTTTTTTGTGGTGGCTAAGAACTGGAAACTGAAGGAATGTCCATCAATTGGTGAATGATTATACAAGTTGTGTTTTGTGCTTGTGATGGAATATAATTGAGCCATAAAAAATGACAAACAAAATTATCACAAAACCCTAGAAAGACTTATATGAAGTGATAAAAATTGAAGCAAGTAGAACAGAAGAATGTTGTACATAGTAACAATGATATAATGTGTGATGATCAAATATCAATGACTTAACTTATCAATAAAGCAAAGGTATAGAACAACTCCAAGAGACTTGTTATTTAAAAAAAAAAACTTCATCACAACAGAAGGATCAAAGTCTTAAGGCAAATTGAAAAATATATTTCTTTATTCCTTCAATTATTTTTTTCTCTAATGTAAGAAATATGTGTCTTCTTTCACAACAAACCAAACATGGAAAAATGCAGTATGTGATAATGTATGTACAACTTATAAAAAACAAATGAAAGTACTTTTCAGCCTTTCCAATATTTTTATATTTTTTCCATGATACTAGATAACAGAATCTGGGTTATTTTTTTAAGGCATAATGGAAAAATGGAAAGAACACTGATTCTGAATTTAGGAAGATCCGAGTTTAAATTTTACCTCAGACACTTATTAGCCATGTGACTTGAGGTAAAAACTTAAACTCACATATCTATTTTAACTTGTCTATGAACTGGGAATGATAATAGGCAACTTACAGAGTTGTTGTGATTCTCAACTGAGATGATGCTTATAAATTGCTTCACAAATCTTCAAGAACCATATAAATAATAATTGTTATTATAGTTATTATTTCTGTATCAATGACAATTATCTATATATATGATATATCTGGAGAATTCATTTTAGACATATTATACTCTTAGAAGAAGTTTGGTTTCTCTGCTTATTGTCTTCAACTAACTTCTGGCTTTAGTATCCCTAGTAGCCATGTGGCTTTGATGGTGAATATCATTATCCCTAAAATTTCTCTTCTTATGTTCATTCTTTGCAATAGCCTACATAAAATAACCTGTTACTATTTCAATTCTTCCAACACCATACTGGGACCTTCAATTAAGTTTCTATTTCATTTTTGAGAAATCCCTCTGTTTAATGTTTGGCACATTTTTAGAAGGGCATCAATAAGAACTCAGAGGATATTAGGATATTGAAGAGCTTAGAGATTATACCGCAGAATGAACTATTTAAATAAATGGGGTTGCTTTGCTTGGAAAGGAAAAGACTTGGAATGGGTGGATATGAGAGGACATGAAAGCAATCTTCAAGTATTCAACTATCATGTGAAAGACTTATTCTAGTCCTTTATCAAATTCTTTCTGTTCACTTCTACTGATTTTGTTAATGAGTCATTGACACTTTTAGTTTCACTATAACTACTCTTACACTCTATCATTATCCCTTGCAAAATAAAAAAAATCCTTCCCTTGCAGCAAATAGTAACCTGAAACAAATCTCAACATTGAAATGAAGTTTTCATTCTTCATTTTTTCTAGTTCATCACCTCTTTACATAGAGTTGAGAAAAATATTTATTATCAGCTTTCTGGAGTTGTTATGGTAATAGTATTGATCATAAATCTTTCACAGTTGTTTTTCTTCACAATGCTGTAGTCATTATATAAATTACTCTCCTGGTCTTTCTGCCTTCACTCAGAAAGTGTTCAAACAATTGTTTCCATGTTTCTCTGATTCCATACATTAAAAATATTCATATAGCATGATAATATCCCATTGCATTTCTATATCAAATTTCATCAGCCATTGATCAATTGATGTACAACTACTTAGTTTCTAACTTTTTTACTACAATAAAAAGTGTGAGTATAACTATTTTTGTAAACATAAATCACTTGATGCAAAGAGAAAACAAACCTCTTTGAACATTATTGTGACCAATTGGGAAGAATTGATTGGCAAACTGGAAATGACAGGAACCTTGGAAGAAAGGATCTATGTTTCCTTGATTCTGTTATATCTTAGGAAGGAGAAAATAGTCTAGGATTATAGATTTGGAGTTATAAATGATCATAGAAATCATCCAGTACAACTCATTCCTCTTATAAATGAAGTAACTGAGGGCCAGAAATATTGTGCCATTTTTTTCTCAAAGTCCCAACAATAGAAGTGACTGAAATAGCAATGGGTTTAATCTGGTGCCTCTGAATTAAAAATGATGTAATTTCTAGTATATTCTGCTATATAATCATGAACATCATCTAAATTTTAGGAAAGGAATCCTTAAGGAGTTCAAAGAAAACATATTGATTAAATCCTATGCTGTGAGAAATCAATAACAATAATATCATATTCAATACCAATACCACTGCTTGGTTGGATATTCAGTTATATCTGACTCTTAATGATTCCATTGGGATTTTCTTGGCAAATATACTGCAGTGCTTTGCCATTTCATTCTCCAGTTCATGTTAAAGATGGAGAAACTGAGGAAAATAGAATTAAGTGACTTGTCAAAGGCTGAACAGCTAGTAGGCATATGAGGCCAGATTTGAACACAAGAGAATAAGTCCTTCTGATTCCAGGCCCAGCAATTTTTTATATTATTCCACCTCATTTCCCCTATCACCACCTCTAACAAGACATTCATGGAATTGCATATTGCAAGCTTGATCTTTATTAGGGAAGATGGCTCAAGGCAGATGAGAAGTTAAACACTTCTATTAAATGTTTCTCAACTTTCAAGTCCCTTTACAATCATAGTGACATTTAATTCTTTAGTGCAGTGTCTTACGATGAAGACACTATGGCAGGCATAGTTTAATTAGCTTAAAGTCCATTGGTCAATCCAATTTGGCCTGTTACAAGATTATAGTAGAGTTTTGTTTTATTTTATCAGTCATGCCCATATTGAATATCCAGTCAGTTTCTTAGATAAGTACCATAGGTTCTCACTTTTAAATTAATTACTGTATTCTAGATCCAATTATTCTTGGCCAGCTAGCCGGCACAATGGATAGAGTATTGGGTCTGGAGTCAGGAAGACCCTAGCTGTGTGAGCCTGGAAATGTCACTTAACCCTCTTTGCCTCAATTTCTTCCTAGCAAATTATTCCATTCTCTTGGCCAAAAATAAACAAACAAACCTTAAAAAGGGTCACAAAGTGTCAGATGAATGAAAAAAAAAAAACTAAACAAATTCTAGAACTCCTGTTCCTATGCAATGTCTTCATTATGTGATAGTCATGTACAAGGTGTCTCAAAAATCTTGTAGTTTAAAGATTTAATAATTAAATATTCAATAGTTTGAGAAACTTAAAACTATACTAAGACTTTGGAAAAACCCATATAAAAATGAGTACATGAGAACAAGGATAAAATACATTCCTCTCTTTGATAAGTTTAAATTCTAAATTCCTAATGTAGGACTTCTTATTTACCTTTATTAATTCTGAGGTAGCTGATGTGGGGCAGTGGATAGAGTGGATAGAGTATTTAGTTTGGAATCAGTAAGATAAGTTCAAATGCAGTTTCAGACAGTTGTTACCTGGATGATTCTGAGTAAGTCACTTAAATTGCTTTAGACTCAGTTTTCTCTAGTATAAAATGGAGGTCATAATCATAACACCAACATCAAAGGGTTCTTGGGATAATCAAATCTGTTAACATTTATAAGAACACTGAGAAGCATGCCTGGCATATAGTAAGAATTATCTACCACTCCCTTCCCCTTTCCTGTTATTAAATTTCATCTTGTCAAATTTGGTCCACTCCATTTTTGGAATTTTTAACCTGGAGATTTGAAAATGTAAAGGGAACGTGGTGGTTGTGCTTATGTATTTGAAGAGCTGTCATGTAGGAAAACAAAAAGAATAGATCATAGGATCATCATGGTTGGTTGTTGTCATTTGGACTTGAAGAGGACTAAAATGACCTGATAGGTGATATATTTTGATTCACACATAAGTTTTGTAGGCCTCACTCTCCCATAATCATTGAAATCCAATGGTTATACACATGTCAAGATGGCAAGTGGAGACTCTGAACACAGTAGTGACCTTTATGTATTTGATGTCCAACCAAAATTGAAGCACTCCACAGTGACCACTTATATCACCTCCATGATTACTATTCTACCTCTTCCCCTGGGAGAAGTCTTCACATGACTGAGGTTGACACTAAGTATCATCATTGAAATGAAAGGAACATTAGAGATATTCTACATGAATCCTGTCATTTTCAGATAATGAAATAAATATCCAGAGAGGTTAAGGGACTTGCCCAAAGTAACAAAACTTCAGGATTTGAACTTGGATTTTTGACTCTTAAAGTGTCTAGCTGCTTTTTCTATCATGGATCAATGGGAGAGAATTAGAACTAATGGACTTAACTTTCATTTGCTTTTCCATCTTTTATGTAATCCATTGAAAGAGAGTGGCTACAGTAGTCAGGAATACTTGTATTTAATTCCCATCTCTGACACATATTAACTGTAAGATCCTAGGCAAGTCATTTAATTATTCAAGGTTCTAGGGAGCCCTCTAAGACCATCAGTTTCAGAAAAAGTGATAACTTGCATTGGTAAAGACAGTTTCCTTACCTAGGAGTTCCCAATATCAATGGAATACAATCCCTATCCCTTCTACATTGTAATTCAACAGAAGGGTAAAACAAGCCCTAAAAGCAATATAAGTAATAAAAGTAAATATATACGGTATTATACAACATAACTACATATAACACAATTATGTACTTATTATATATAACATGGTTTCAAATTATATAATATATAATAAAAATAAATATAATTTATCATTATATATAATAAGTATTAAAACCAGTATGATCAAAGATATGAAAGGGTTTTTGGATAAAGAATACAAAACTTTATATAACTACATGAAAAAATACTCTATATCATTGTTGATAAGAGAAATGCAATTCCAAATATCTTTGAGATACGATCTCACACCTATCAGATTGGCTAAAATGTTAAAAGGGAAAAATGTTGAATGTTGGAGGAGATGTGAAAAAATGGGGACACTAATACACAATTGGTGGAACTGTGAACTGATCCAATAATTTTAGAGAACATTGTGGAATTATGTTCAAAGAGTTATAAAACTGTGCATGCCCTTTGACTCAGCAATGCCACTATTAAATTTATTTCCCAAGGTGATTAAAGAAAATGGAAAAGAAATTATATGTTTTAAAGTATTTATAACATTTTTCTTTGTGATGGTAAAGAACTGGGAATTGAAGGATGCTCATTAATTGGGGAATGGAAAAACAAGTTGGGGCATATGATTGTGATGAAATGACATCAGAAGACAAGTTAATTTTGGAAAAACATGGAAAGATTGACATGAAATTTTGAAGAGTTAAATGAACTGCGACCATTATATACAGCAATAGAAATATTGTTCAAAGAATGAATTGTGTATGTCCACCTCCAGAGAAAGAACTGATAGATTAAAAATCATTGAAACATAGTTCTATATATAAATATCTTTTTGTCTAATGATGTCTTCTCTATTGGGGGATGGGGAAAGGTAGTTAACTGGGCATTTAAATGTATCAAACTAATTAATTAATCATAAAATAAAATCAGTGCCAAGAGGCACTGGGTGATCTAGTGAGAAAAGTATCGGTCAGTAAGTGAGGAAATTCTTGTTTTGTTTTGTTATTGTTCTGCCTCTGTTAACTAATTAAATCTCTGACTTTGAGCAAGTTATTTAAACTCCACAGAAGACCATTCTTTGACTTCAAAGAAGGGAGTGGGATCACTTGATTTCTAAAGTCCAAGTCCAACATATTCTCTCTCTCTCTCTCTCTCTCTCTGTTTTTCTGTCTCTATCTGTCTGTCTGTCTCTCTCAGGCTATAAGTATTATAGTCACATACTATAATACTAATACTAATTTCTAGGGAAACTTTAATCAGCTCCATTTTTTGTTCCCAGATTAACTCCTACCTCTGTACAGACTTAGTTTGGGCACCTAATTGACTTTAACCTTAGCAGAGCTCTGAATTCCTGAAATGGAAAGATTTACTGACTACAGTATTTCCTAGTACAAAAATTACCATCGTTTCTCATACATATGATTTCTAAGAAAGGAATGGGATACTTGGGAAAGTATTTCCCATCATTGTAAGAGTTCTAGAAGAGGCTGGCTAATTAATTGGTGAGAATGTTAGAGAGGAGTTTGCTGTACTGGGTGGAAAGTTGGACTACTCTCTTGTGACCTTCCCATCTTTAAGACTGTATAAGTTTCCATTGTGAAAATCAAGGCAGGCATTCTGGTGGAATTGGAATTCCATCTCAGCATATTCCCATCAACAGACAATTAGTAATATGTAAATGATTTGGCACTAAGATCAGGAGGTTCACAATAATCCTTTTTTCACACATACAGATGGCATCAAATGCCTTTGGCTTTTTACACATTCTCTAGATCAACAACCCAAGTTCAGGACAATCTTGCCACAGAGATACTGGGACTTCTAGTGTCCACTAGATTCATTAAATGTATAAGTGATGGATTTTTCTCTCTGCTGGAACCCTCAGAGGCCTAATTTGCTTTCTCCTAAACTGATCTCTTCTTTGCTCAATTCCCATGTTAGAAAACAATAGGTTTAGAGCTGAAAAGTAATCTCATTCATCATAAAAACCAATCCCACTCATAGAGGTGAGATAACTAATGTCCAGAAAAGACAGAGATAATTACTCAAAAGTCACACAGATAGCAAATAACAGAATCAGGATTCAAACATAGATACTCTTCTCAAATCCCTTGTTCATTATATTATACCATTTAACATTGGGAAAACATTCAATCAGAATAGTGTTTGTGTGTGTATGTCTGTGTATGTGTATGATATAGTTCATTAAGTTTAAATATATTATTGAAATATACATGAAAAATTTATTTCATCATTGAAACATATTTTTCATTACATTTATTATATTATACCATTTTATTCATATATGTGTATATATGTGTATGGACACATATATACACATATCTACCAACAGGATGTGTGGTCTAAGACTAGCTCATTTGCCAGAAATTTTTTGACTAGAATGGATATTTATACCAGCTGCAGTATGAGGTGAAATTTATATCCTATATGTTTATACACACTAATTTATGTAAATATATGTACATATCTCTACATGATGCAATACACACATAAATATACTTTTTTCTTAAGATTAATTAATTCATTTTCTAATTAATCTTGTAATGTCTTTTTACTGCCAGGCTAAACCATATTTAATTTCACGATGAAAGAATGAATAATACAGAGTGGTGCAGTAGTTAGTATTATGCATTTGGAATAGAAAAAGCTGATTTTAAATCTTGCCTGTGTTCCTAGTCTTATGATAATTATTTGCATAACCTCTCTGGATTTCAATTTCCTGATCTGTAAAAGTTGGAGTTGGGTTACTTGGATTCTTGGTTCTTCTCCAGCTCTAAATCTAAGCATTTATTAAGTGCCTTCTATGTGCTAGACACTGTACTTAGTGCTTAAGAAATGTTATTTCATTTGATTATGTGAATAAACCTATAAATCATTTAGTTTTATCTATATCTGACATTGTAATGTTGGAATTAGGAAAGAAGTAAGGTACAGTATAAAGAGTATTGGATTTGGAGTTAGAGGACTTGGGTTCAAAATTCACTTCTCCCATTTTAAGTCCTTTGTGACTTGGGCAAGTTACTTGAACCTGTGGCAATAGAGAAAAAAATCCACTTGTTAAAAGGAGCATACCCTAGAAACCTAGCTGAGCAGCCCACCTAATTGCACCCAAAGAGAGATATAACTCTTCAAAAATAAAAAAGATTTCTTTGGCTTGTAGTACAAGACATAGTGAGACATCTTTGGTTGGTACATGCATGCATATGTTCTATGTGTACTCACTGGTATTGTATTCTAAATTTGAACCCTCTCTTTCAAGTACATAATTTATATTTATAGAAAAGTATATGTAGGATTTATGGGAGTATTGTTTTATAGCAACTCTTCTTAACTATCCTATTAAATGCCTTTGTTATAAACAAATTCTGTTTACTGGCTGATTTCTAATATAGAATACTGTGCTGGGGACTTTCTAGCTAAAATGTTATGAGGATAGCTTTAGAGCATCAGGTAGCACCTGGACATAGGGGATGTAGCCAATAAGTGGCAGTGCACTTTTGGTAAGTAGCTCAGAGACTATACTATACTTATCTTACCTACCTTCCATGATTGTGTGGAAGACAATGATTTTGACATCTCAAAGTGCCACAGAAATATACATGCTTAACACTATTATTGATGTTTCAGATTTCTCCCCACATTCCCTTTCCTCTTGCTTTAGTATAAGTAAACCCATTGTTTCACTTTTCAAACTGTGCTAAATCACACAACAAACTTTCAAGATACACAATTGAAACTCAGACTTTGAGGAAAAGAAGTCCTAACAACCAGATGACTGTCAAATTGATCATATTCGCCTGGTAGGTTCTCAGCTTTCGATTTTCCTTGAATATGTTAACACAGCAGTCAGAGGGGTGTTAGAAACAGACCTTCTATTCTTAGTTCCAATCTTAAATCATCTCCCTTCTGTTACCAATGAAATTCAAGTTTTAGAATGGGTGTATGAGTGGAGAGATAGGTTGGGGGCTTAACTTGAAATGCACACACACACACACACACACACACTCACACTCACACACACACAGACACTGTACCTGTGCATTTCTATGCCTCCACATTTGATAGAAACATAATTTGCCAATGGTAAGGTATCCATTTAATTTGAAAAGTATAAATCTTGCCATTTGCAATGTAGCATTCCTAATCCTTCTTAATTTAAGTGCTTTTTCTCCATAGATTATTCCTCACTTATCCTCTGTAGAACTTGTTTATACATAGTTATTTTAATGTTATCTCTCCCATTAAAGTGTACAGTCTTTGACAGCTGTAATTATTTTTTGCTTATCTTTGTATTCTCAGTGCTAACACTATATGTCACACAGTAGGAGCTTAAATGATAGCTGACTGACTGAAGTTCAGGTAATTTCAGAAAGTAGAGCAAAAATCAAAGGCCTAGACAAGTGCCATCATAATAGAATTGACTTATTGTTCCTAGGGGGTGAGAAATATGAAGAATCATAATCTGAGATGGCTTATTTCAGAAGGACATATGTGACCCTTTGGGATCATTTTGAGGAACTTGTTTATAAAAGCAGAAGGAAGCCATACTTCTCTCTCATTTTGTCTCAGTAATAATGCAGCCCAAAATGGGTAAAGCAATTTACAAAATTCCATTGAGGTGGCAATCAGTCTGGGGGGAATAGAATGTATAAATCCTCTTGAACAGATAAAAGCTTTCAATATGGCAGACTCATTTTGGTGTTTGAAGAATCATATGATTCAGGACACCATACAGTGATCCCCTTTTTTGTGGTTATTGATATCATATACATATGGTACTTCTTCTTAACACCTTGGAGCTGTGATAACAGAGATGACACATTGGGGAATTAGAAAAGATGCCCAAAGTGACACTTTAAATGGGAACATTATCTATTTCTGTTACAACCACATGAAGTCTCTTAAGTTATTTAGGGAACTCCAGAACACTTCCTCAGGCTCTCATTGTATTGTTGAGTCTCAATTCCCTTGAAACTACTTCTCATGGGACCCCAGCTATACCTTTATTTTATTAGTCAGCCAAAGGAAACCCAATGGAAAACAAAGTCATTAATGTAGGTGAGAACTCATAAAATAACTATAATATTCCACCCTGTTTTCTCCTCCATGAATCTGCAGCTTATTTCTCACAGATACATACTTGGCTAAGTAGAAAATGTACCTGTGCAGAATAATTATGCATGCCTCATGCTACATGAGGAACATATGTGATGAGGTTACTTATGGGGAATGGTGTATATGCAAGGAACATGCATAGCTAAAAGGAGGGCACAGAGAAGGGAGCCCTGCAGAAGCTGATAGCATTAAGCTACTTTCTGCTGGAACTATTCTCTTCCCATTATCAAGTATCTAAAGCTTAGGGCCATCAAAAATTAGGTGTTTATACATCGACATGGTAAAATATTTGTTATACATATACATATTCATATGTACATGCATAAACATTTACATCACTTAAATTCATATATGTCCATGCTTATTCAGGTATGCATGTTTATAGGCATGTGAATTTATCTATATGTACACATGTATTTGTGTATATATATATATATATATATATATATATAAGCACATAAAATTTCTCTAGGTGTATGGGGTATTCAGGGAGGGGAAGTATCTCTGGTATGGATGGCTTGTTGTGCCCTTCTAGGGCAGCTCTCCAGCCTCAGACCCTCACCTGACATCCAGCTCTCACTTGTGGTTCCTAGTAGCTGCTAGCATGTGGCAGCGGCCACACCCCAGGCAACGGCTACAACAGGCCGGCTAAACCTTGTGAGGGTAGCCATCGGGTCATCGTGGACCCCTGGTGAACTAGGGCTTTACTCACCCAGCATATGAAGACTGCTTCGGCTAAACAGATGGAAGAAACCAATAAGAAGGTTCAATGGCTGAGATGGCGACGAAGCAAGGCACTGTGGAGTGCTTAGGGCATGTTGGAGCACAAAAGACAACACGGCCATCCAATGCAGCTGAGGAAGTCTCCAGATGTAACAACTTTTCGTGCCACTGGACCCAGGCTTCCAAAGCAGAGAGAGTAGGACTTCCACTTAAATCTTCATGCACAAGCGTCTTTGTGCACAAAAACACACAAAGACAATAGTCATCCTCGGTTACCGAGAGACAAGTACTAGACTAGACTAGAAAATTTCTCTGAAACAGACATATTCTATGCATATACGTACATTAAACTTGAAACTATTTTTTATCTTTATAAAGGTTCTACTTATACCGTATCACTATTGTTAAGGGTTAATTTTGGTAGGAGTTTGACAAAAGTGAGGAGTTTGATAAAAACACTAAGTTTAATTTAGAAGAAATTCAGATAGAAAATAGAAAGTAGGAAAGTGAGATTATTACTCTAATATTTTATTACTCTAACTAAAATCCTAATCCTAAATATGGTAATTTATTATTATAATCCTAAAATCCTAAAGTTATGCTATTTCATATTTTATGCCAGCAATTTTCCTTCCATTTCTTACAATAAAACAAGGGTGGGGAGAAGGATAGTTATACCTGCTTAATTTAATCTAGTCTATAAAACTACTTTGGAGTTAATTATCTCCTTAAAGTTAATTACCTCTTAATTAATAAAATGTATAAAAATTAATAAAAATTAAAGCTAATTATCTCTTTAAAATTATCTCTTTATATGTATTTGTATACAGTAACAGGTGTAAATGATTATATAATATGTAACAAGCATGCACTTATGCAATGAGGGCACAATATGTATATATGCATATATAATTGGAGATAGGTACATTGTAGAGTGTAATAATCATAATAAATAACAATAATTTTTTAGTGCTCACTATGTTCCAAGCACTGTGATAAGCAATTTACAATTGTTATCTCACTTGATATGCTTTTATTATCACCATTTTATGGATGAGATGACGAAGGCAAACAGAGATTAAGTGACTAGTGTGTGTTTAAGGGCAGATTTGAACTCAGGTCTTCCTGATTCCAGGCCCACCTTTCTAATTAGCTGCCCCTAATAAGCTGTCAGTGCTTAGCTTATGCAAATTCTCTGAGTGGGAGGGAGTGGGATGTCTGCTTCTAGGAGAGTGGTTTTGAGCTAATAAAAATGCCTTGGTGAGATATTGGAAAAGACATAGACATTCTGGAATGATTCCACTCAACTAACCATTAGGTAAATGGCAACCTCTTTCCTTGGTGAAATAAGTGGACTTTGGAGGGCCTCCAAAAAGCAACCAAACTCTTGGCTCTCAGATACACTCAGTCTCAGGATGACTGCTTGATCTCAGTTGGATTAATCCACTGTCAGTAGAGAATAAGAATATATAATGCTATAAAGTAAAAGGCCTTGGGGCATTCCATCACAAGGTCAGTATGTGGTCCTTTGCCTCACTCATCAGAGGCCATTGTAGAAAAAATAAAGAACAACAAAAGGAAAAAAACCTGAGCTCCAGCAACCTCCTGCACTCACCCCAAAGCCCCAGAAAAGCCCCTCCCAACATGTGATCGATCCATTTATAGACCAATCGCATGCCAAGAAGTAAAGAGAAGGGAACCCTGGGGAAAACAAGGAATGCTGGGAGATTGCATGCAAGTTTTTAAAAACATACACAATCTAGTTTAATATCCTAATTTCACAAATGACTAAATTGAGGTCTGAGTCAGTTAGAAGACATAACATTTGTCACACACAGAAAACATAATGTTTCAGAGTTAGAATTTGAATCCAGACACTTTGACTCCCAACTCAGTGTTCTTTTCATTATACCATGTGCTAATATACATATATATGCATGTATACTAGTTTGTACCAATATATACATATAATCCTACACACATGCACTAAGTCTAGAGAGCACACTGACAGAATAAATGTATTCTATGTGTAGACATGCCTCTATTTATGTACATATATGTTTAGTTCAATTCAATTATTAGGGGCCTACTATGTGCCAGGCATTGTGCTAAGTGCTTGGTGTCCAAACAAGAAAAAGAAAGTCCCAGTCCTCAAGGAATTTATCATCAAATTAGGGAATACAACTCACAAAAGGAAGCTGGAAGGTTGGTTGAGGTTGGCGGGGAGGAAAGGTGCACCAGTGTGGGCATAGGGAAGACCTGAGATGGGAGCATGATATCTGGACAGTTCAAATTAATAAAATTGAAGGTGGAAAGCACAATTATTTGGAAAGTTTTACAAATTGAAAGATATATAAAGGAGGGAGGTGTGTATATTTTATGTATGTATCTAGGCACACATATATATATATATATGTGCACGTATTAGTGCTCATTATGCATTTACATACTGGTGAGTGTGTGTGTGTGTGTGTGTGTGTGTGTGTGTGTGTGTGTGTGTTGTGTGTGTGGTATAAAGTGGAGTTAGAAAGTTGGGAAAGGAGTACTGGAGTTAGGAAGATGTGGGGTTGAATTTCTCCCTGA
This sequence comes from Monodelphis domestica, assembly GCF_027887165.1. Taxonomy (NCBI): domain Eukaryota; kingdom Metazoa; phylum Chordata; class Mammalia; order Didelphimorphia; family Didelphidae; genus Monodelphis; species Monodelphis domestica. Next base: position 67,113,308 of record NC_077231.1, on the reverse strand, counting down.
CATTTCTCATTTAGGTGACTATAAGCAAGTCACTTAATCTCTGATCCTCCTATAACTATTAACATTTACTTACTTTGTAAATTGCTTTTGATTTGCCTTCTTTCCAAACCCACAAATACTTGCTCTTGGATTGACCTGTACAAACCCATGCTCACATGTGATAGTCTTATTTTTGAGGCTGTAAAGGGCTTTGAGAGCCATTCTCAACCATGGATGGTATTCTTCGGTGTAAGTTGTACTTCACACACTCTATATCATTACTAATTCTATTTCTACAGTATTTTCTGGGGTATTTCGACACAACAATTTGACACCCACAGAGATTCTGAACAAAAAGCTGTTTGAAATCAGTCAAAATTATCTTATAATCTTTATGTAAGTCTGGTACATGCACATCCTTTGGAAAGCATATCTGTTCTGTCCTCCCGATAACAACCTCAGTCATTGATTGCTTCTATTTCCTACGTCATTGCTTGTTCTGCAGCACATTGGTTGGAGAAAGTCAAATCATTTTTGGTGATTGCCTCTGAATTTCCTGTTAAGAAACAATTGTTTCAGAGACTCAGAATCATCTGCTCAGTGAAAATTATTTTATCATATCATATCATATCATGATAGAAGTTAGTTGAGTTTTAAAAAATTTAATATGTTAATATGTAGTATATTTTTAATAATAATGTTTATATATAATGTATGTGTATGTACAAATACATATGGATCTGGTTATATATACAGATAATGCTAAGAGAATTCTAATGGGAATAATATTGGCAGAATCATTTTAAAAGATCACAGTGGATTTCCATACCTGTACAAAATACACTTTAATAGAAAGTATCCGTACCTGTTGAAAGCACTAGATACAAACTTGTTAAGATAGTATGTGTGTGTGTATGTTTGTAAGTGCGCACATGCACATATGTACCTGCATGCATTTGTGAAAGATAGGATATTGACAATATGTATAAAGATTAAGGACAGAGAAAACCACTCAAGAAAATTCATAAATGCTCAGGAATGTGTATATTTCTATTGTTTTTTCAGTCTAGAATTGTTCATTTTATTAGGGTGGGGAACTTCTAGGGTGTAGAATTCCATCCAGTGATGTAGCCCATCTATAGCTTACAGTCTTAGTGAGCTGATGAAGGACATGTTTTTACAAGAAAACAAAATAATCCATGAAGTTAGTGTGCCTCAATTAAAACTTTCACTGACCAAAGGATGATTGGAATCAAACTATGAGACACTGTATATTTTCTCTACTTTCTACAGTTTGAGTTGTTTCATCCAATTATAAAAATTAAAGTACTTGCAAAGTAGCAGTAATTGAAGATGAAGTCCTTAAATTAGATGCTTCTAAATTACATAAAAGAGACAGACTCAATTGGCCAAGTACATGCTGCCAACCTATCATTAGAAACATAATTTCTTTGTGATTTGGCAAGCATCTTGATTAAACATCACCTCCTGGGTATCTTCAAAATATAACAGGACCCAAAGGCTAAAAATCCTCATTCTTTTCTATTAATCCTCACAAGTTGGATGTTTCTCAGTTGGCCAATCTACCTTCATAATTTTTGTGTTTGTGTGTCTCATTTTTCCAGGTTAATTGTTTACACTGATCAAAGTAACAGCATAATTGCCAAATTGCTACTTTATATGCTTCATAGACATAATTTAAATGGTCTTTTGATGGTCCTTTCCAGGCTAGGAAATATAATACTCAATTCACTCCTACTCACACTTTTGTTCAACCTTCTCTTTCCTAAATAGATGATTATTGGATGATGAATCAAGAGCTGGAAGGCACCATGTCTGTTATTTTGTCCAAAATACACATTTTGTAGTCCCAGCAATTATAGACTCCTCAAAGATCTCATGATGTATAACCAGAAAAGGCAGGATTCAAATTTTGGTTCTTTTCTGAAATGTATATTCTTTTCACTACACTACCTTTCCAAATGGCATCTATGTCTCTTTCATCCCCAAATCTCTGTTCTCTCTTATAAAATATAAACAAGGAACATGTCTCCTGCTGATAGAATGTAAAAACCTTGACGACAGAGTCTGTTTCATTTTTTCCCCTATTTATCAATATCTAGCATCATGCCAGGCACAGAGAAGGTACTTAAGATGCTTGTTTGTGATTAATACCTGCCAATCTGTGATCCAATAATGGCTGAAATCTTTCCCATCTCTACACCAGTGATCCTATGGTCTTAACTAGGAGCTGGAAGAAACACTTCTCACTTGAACTATGAAATCATCTCACTTCCATTTAAAGAGGATGTTTATTCCTTTATTTCCTAGCACATCCTAATCTGCAGAATGCCTTCAGTTGGCTATCTGTTTTGATAAATAAGCTTACTCTCTAGTCACAGTTTTGATGTTTTTCTACGTAACCAGTGTCTGAAATGAAGGGGCCAAACTAGTGCATGTCATTTTGGGATGCTCACTCCTCTTAACAGATAGAGACCATGAAAGTGATTTTTTTGTTTTGAACAAATTGTGCTGAAAGATCATCAATATTTAGGGATCTGATAGGGGAAAAATGAAGTTTAGTAGATCTTGTTTTAGTAGAACAAAGTAACCAAGTATCCATCCTGTGTCTTCTGCTAAAGCATACATTGGTGAGGGGCGAGCAATATCTCAGATATCTTTATCCATGTCTCCTCCAGGTAATATTTAGACAACCCAACATGAATATATATATATGTATATATATAACCTACATGAGCAGAACATATTTTACATGTTTATTAAGGAGGAAATTTGTATTCAGATACAGATTGGTCTCAAAGACCTTGGGATTGCTTCCAATGCTTCAATTTTGTGATTTTATCAATCTGTTAATCAAGAGGCAATTGAATAAGTGTCCAATCTCTGTGTTTAGAACTCAGGATAAAGATAAAAGTGAGATAGTCTCTGTCCTAAAGGAAGTCTCTACCAAAGAAATGTACCACATCTCTTAGAATAAGGGTCAGGAAAGTACTCTCTGGTCTAGGCCAGGAATTTTCAGCCTTTTGGGGGTCATGAACCTGTTTGGAAGACTTGTGAAGCTAAAGCCCCATTTGCAGAATATTTTCATGGATTAAAAAAACAACAACATGGGTTTACAAAAGAAACTAATTACTTTAAAGTGCAATTAATGAACTATAAATACATGTCTATATTTAATTTTATAATCTCTAGGTTAAGAATTTCTAATGTAAATAGTCATAGAAACTTCCAGGGGAGCTTTAGAGCAGTAGATGGTTGAATCTTCTCCAACAGCAATTGTAATATTGAATTGCCACTTCCATGAATCTCTTAATTCATGAGTGGACATAAGATATACAGTAGTGTGAGTACTATCCTATCCAATCAATGTCAGGTTAATGGGGGAAATTGAGAAGCAGTTGGTTATTCAAAAACTTTTCATCTCAGTCAAAGTGTCACACCAGCTACTGATGTGAACTAATCTTTACCTCATGGGTTAATTGAGTGAATTCAGTTCAATTAGGAAAGCAGGTGATGATTACCTGATGAGACATTTATAAATGGTACCCCTGAAGAAGTTGGTAAGATTCATTGCCAACAAGATGACACAGAGCAGAGACATTAAGGAGAAAATTATCCTGAAAGATTTTCTCTGTGTGATCTGACACTATAATTCCTTTAAGGAGTCCTTGAGTTAGTCATCTGACTAATGACTTATGTCATCCATAAATCCATTTCCAAAGTTGATTTTAACACTTTCGCTCTCTAATTCATTTAAGGTGATAGTTCTAGAGCTGAAAGAGATCTCAAAAGCCATCCAGTGAAACTCCTTCATTTTATAGCTAAAGACATGAAATCCAACTAAAGTTAAGTGGCTTGACCACTCATTCACTTAACACACAGGTAGTAAGCATTATATGTGTGATTTGAACTAATTTTCAGTGATTCTAGAGTCACTTTTCTATCTAGGTCTACTGTATTACAGAATCTCCATCATAACAGTGCCTAGGGATAACTTAGACCTCGAAGGAATATGAGAATCTTTGAATTTTTTTCAGATAAGGAAACTGAGGTCCTGCTTGGTAAGATAGCTGAAATATACATAGTACTTTTGTTTTAAAAAGGACCTTTCTTCAAAGCAGATTTAGAAAGTAGTATGTTATTAAACTCATAGAGAAGGAAGCAAAGACTAAGATAGGTTAGGTGACTTGTCCAAACTGACAGTTAGTTGCTGGAAAAGCCCAGGGCTAAAATATCATTCTCCTGATTCTCAGTTGATTATTCTCTACTGAGATGAATGTAGAACAAAAATGTTAACTACTCATTTTGAGATGAAAGGAAAGAGTATAAATTCCTGTTAACAGGAAAAGATTCAAAGCAGTTTGGTTTATGGGGGCACAAAGTATATACGGTTTTTAACCTTACTTTTGATGCCAGTTTTAGTGAACCTGGACAAGTTAGTTGTCTTCTCTGAGACTCAGTTTCCTTATCTATAAAGTGGTAGAAAGTATATCTATACTACATTCTAAATGAGATTCTTGGGAAGGAAACATATGTAAAGTAAAAAAAAATAATAGCCAGTCAATAAACATTAATTAAGCACACAAAGCTCTACAGGAATATGAGTTATCATTGTTCTCTAAGGTGTCAACACTGGCATTCCCTGTTCTGACTCTGATCTCTGAGTAGCTATTCTTCAAAATTCTTATAATTAAAAGAAGAATTGAAACAACCACCTCCCTTTTGGTTTATCTTTCTCCATAAATAGTTTAATGGCAATTCAAGTGGTATAATTTCCAGTAATTGATACACTACAAAATTCAGGGAAATTGCCTATAATTGTTTTACTTCCTCATATTTCTAGAGTTTGTGAATATTTGTCATCTTTTGCATATTACATGTTAAATTTTTTCATACCAAAAATTGTTTCTAAAAAAATTAAGATAGTAAAGTTTCCTTTGTTCCTACCCCTTTCTAAAATTTAAAATATTATATATTTGTTTCACTAATATTTGAGGTTTCCAACAATTGAAACATAATGAGATAATAATGAATTTTAACATATTAATATTATTGTCAATTATTAACTAATATTGAATGGAAGGTGAAGCTGTAAATGAAACAACTTCACACATACAATTTCCCCTTTGGCTGAAGTAACCCTATTTTTCCTAACAAGAATAACCTGGCATTGGAGAATAAGGTTCCTATTCTTACTGCTTTGGTTCCTCTGTGCCCTGTGCATGCCAGTATGACTTGTTCACTATGAGTTATAAACTAGGACAAGGCAACCATAGATTTTGCCTAAGGAACTGAATTTCTGAGTATTTATAGTAGTCGTATTTTTGTAGAAACATAGAAATAGCTGAGCTTAGCAATTCAAAACTAAGAATATATATTAAAAATAGGAAACTATCAGATCATATGATCCCTTGGCCATTTCTTTAGTGGTCTTCCCAGAAGTAACTTCAAGACATTTTAGTGGCTCCTCCTTGAGGGAATTGAATTTGATAATGAATTCCATGCTGTTTATGCACCAGATTTTGTTGCTTTCCACAGGCACTGAAAATAGATAATTATGGCTTTATCTGTTATTGAATTTAAATGGAGGCACAGTTAATACAGGGGAAAGCCATCAGGTAGAGACATCTGCCCTTTTTCATAGCAAGCTGTTGAAAATTTCACCTCCATTTAAACAAAATTTTAGATTAAAGTTCATTGGAAAGGAAAATTCTGTGATAGGGAATTAGAGACACCAGCTGTGTTCTTTTTTTTTCCTTATAGGAAGAGGGTAGACCTGACTGACCCAGATATTTCCTGCCTAAAGATTTAAGTCTAGGCTTCAGTTTTCTCACTAGTAAAATGAAAGGAGTACATTAGATATTAACTGAAGTCTTTTTCTAGGTCAAGATTTGTGATCCAATTATTTTATTTTATTTTTAGGGATATTTTGGTTCCTTTCCCCGTCATAATTGTTTTTTTCCCTTAACTTTCCAGTGAAAGAACGAGAGGAAAAAACAGTTCAGAAATAATAAAGCCTAGCCCATATCTTATGGTATATGCAATATTCCACACCTATACTCCCATTTCTGTAATGGTTTTCACTTATGGGACATTTAGGTGGCATAAAATGCAGGGTACTGGACCTAGATTAAGGAAGACCTGAATTCAAATCTCAACTCAGAAGCTTACTAGCTCTGTGATCTTGGACAAACTATTGTATCTATGCCTCAATTTCCTCATCTGTAAAATGGGGATAATAATAGCGCCCATCTTCAAAGCCTATTGTGAGGAACAAATGAGATAATAGTTATAAATTCCTGAGCACAGTACCCAACATGTGCTAGAAACTAAATAAATGCTAGTAGAAAATTATTGAAAACATTTTGTCTAGGCAGTCTTTAAATCCATAAAAAATTAGGTAAATAGCTTTTCATATGTTGAAATAGTGCAATATAGTGGATAGAGGGTCAGTTTCACTCTCAGGGAAACTATTTCTACTTCTACTCTCACACACTGGCCATTTGATCCTGGACAGGTCATTTTACCTCAAGACAAGTATCTAAAACTCAACTTACAAAGAACATTTCAATCTGTTTTGGCAGAGGGGACTCTTTCAGAGGAAATTTCCTATAATAATGGAATCACTGGTCCAGTGAAAAAAATTGCAAGTTGTGTTTTACCACAAGAAAATCATGACAACCTTATGGAGGTTCAAGATAAACCCAGAGAGAAGGGTTGCGCTGAAGAATATATTAAGATGGGAAGCTTGGAAAAACCTTGGAGTCAGGAAAAAATGCATTTAAATCCCACCTCCAACATTTGGAAGGTATGACCTGGGCAAGTCACTTCAACTCTTATTATCTCAAACAAATCTCTAAGGATTAAAATTACAAACTCTTTGGTGATGGGGATCAATAAAAGGATGAGAGTGGCCTTTGCCAATAAAATCAAAGATATACACCAAAACAAACAAATGACTAAATTAGTAAATGGATACATAAATGGATGGATGAGCAAATCAATATTTAGATTAAAAATATGTGGGCAAATGAACAAGTAAATGAACAGACATTATCTGATATTATCCATGGATTTCAGAATATAAGAAATGTGAAAATAAATCCGAACGTCAGGTGAGTGTTTCATGGTATACCATTTCCTTAAAAGGGTTCATTATCTTAGTGGAAAGATCATATAAGTTCCCTTAAATCATGTATGTTTCCAATTGTAATGTTTCTAGAATTTTTACTCAAATATTATTCTCAAAAACAAGTTAATGAAAACTCTTAAAAAAATCAAATTCCCAGAAGGCAAGATCCTAAAGTAGAAAGAGTATCATATTGGAAATCAGATGACCTAGATTTGAATCTTAACCATGCAAAGCCCTTGTTTAGTCTTATACTTTAATCATTGATGTGTTCTTTCTCTATTTTATTCATGTAAGCATTTGGAGTTTTCTTGGCAGAGATATTAGAGTGGTTTGTAATTTCCTCCTCCAGTTCATTTTACAAATGGGGAAACTGATGCAGAGTTCAGTAACTTGGCCAGGGTTGCATAGCTAGTAAAAGTATGAGGCCAGATTTGAGCTAAAAAATATGAGTCTTCCTGACTTCTGGCCAATGCTTTATCCTCTGCCACTTTACTAATTATATTCTACAAAATCAGAAAGAAAAATGCGTCCTTCTTTTAAGGATTACTCTTATGGTTATATTATACTCTTGAAAGATGCTAAATCAGAGCAAAAACTCCAACATGTCCCTAATTAAAGGGAAAATTTTCAAGTTCAGACCCAATATGTATGTCATCCAAGGACCTGACAAAGTAAAAGATGTCCATCACAGCAAGGCAAAACTCCAAGTAACAGATTGTTGGTTTTAAAAAATTCTTTGTTATTTTTCATTATGACAATTCATTAATTCATCTATTAAGACATGAAGAAATTATCCTCTCCATCCATTGATTAAACATAATGAGAAAGAGAGAGAAGAGTGGTGTGGGGAGAAAGAGAAGGAGACAGGGAGAGAAGGAGAAAGAGAGAGAGACAGAAAGGGGGAGGGAGAGAAAGACGGAGAGAGACAGAATAAACAGGTGTATACTATAGTATATATATATATATAGTGCCAGGCCCTGAAACAATTGTAAGAGATACAAAGAGAGGCAAAAGAAATAGTCTTTGCTTTCAAAGAAATCACTGTCTATTGAGAGAGACAACATGCAAACAACTATACAAAAACAAGATATACACAAAATAACTTGGAGTCAATCATAGATGGAAGGTACTACAAGATTAAAGAGGACTCTGTTAAAATGACATCCGGGGACAATATTATACAAACATGAATTATTATGAAATACTTAAAGAAAAAGATATTAAACTTACTATTTCCTCAGTTGTGTTAATTTAATCAGTTAAACATCTATTAAGCTACTGTTGTATGCTAGGTATTCTATTCAGCAATCTATCACAATTCATTCTAATTATGAATGACCTTGGTAAATAACTATACAATGACAATGACCATCTATTTGAAAACAATTTTAAGTCAAAATTTATACTTTATTGGGACTCAATCAAAATCTCATTCTAATCCTCAACTCAATTGAATTCATGCCACATATCTTGTTTATTGTCAAATTTTGTTATTTTTATCTTCACAGTATCTCCTTATCTTATCTTCCTTTGAACTCTTGTGCAAGTCCTCATCACTTCATCCCTGGACTATTAGAGTAGCCTGCTGGTTTGTCTCTCTGTCTCAAAAACAATCCTCAGGCCAATCCATGCTCCACATGGCTGTCAAATGGAACTTTCTGAAATGTAAGTCTGACCTTGTCACTCCCTATTTAAGACTCTTCAGTAGCTCCCTATAACTCCCAAGATCAAATACAAAATCCTCTTTGGGAAATAACCAGGACCACTCCAACCTTCCAGTTCATCTCACATCTTCTTCCCCAAGGTAAACTCTGCTGTTCCTCATCTGAACATCTCCATCTTCCGACTATACATTTTTAGAACTGACTGTCCTCAAATGTGTTCTAATAAATATTTAGCAAACATTTTTATTTCTCCCTCCAAAAAATGTATTCTGAGTACAGTTTTAATTTAATCTGCATTTTCATATTTTCTTAATAAGTCTAGATATCCAACAATACAATAAAGCAAGCCCTGATTTGGTTTGCTCACTGAAAATTTAACAATAGGCTCTCCAAAGCCAATCTGAAATGACTGCAGCACACTGGCTGTCCCTCATGGTGGGATTGTCTCCCTCCTCAAATTTATCTTTCATCTTCCATGGCAACCTTTAAGATTAAGGCCAAATCTCACTTTCAATGACTTCTGATCCTCCCCCTCCATTTGAACCACCTTCCTTTATGATTGCTTTTCTTCCACCCTGTTTCTATCAAGTTTCTATCTGATTTTCTACATTCTGTCTAGCTCCTCAAAGCAAGAGGCTTTTTCCTGCCTTTCATAGTATCCTCATTGTTTAGTACAATTGCTGACACATAATAGCATTTAATAAATGTTTGTTGTTGACAATGAACCTACATTTAATTCTACCAACTCCCTCCTTCATCTTCCCCCCTTTTTTCTTTTGCTATACAAGTGATAAATTGGTATGATGAATTCTAGGTGAAGAAATCCTCTTTAATAGTGGTCAGCACTTTGTAAACTTACAATCTTAGAAAAGTGTTTGGATAAATCAGAGTTTAATCACTTAAACAGACTCATATAGCCTGCAATTATCAGAAGCTGAATTTGAACCAGGGTTTCCTCTCATGCCCCTGAAGATCTCGTATCTCAAATTGATCAGGACTGAAGGTGTTCATGTGTTAATGTACCATTGTATTTCACACATATTTTGTATAGTCTTATCTTTGTACATCTTGACTCCTTTTTTTTTAAACCTTTACCTTCCATCTTGGAATCAATACTGTGTATTGGTTTTCAGGCAGAAGAGTGGTAAAAGTTAGGCAGTGGGGGTTAAATGACTTGCCCAGGGTCACACAGGTAGGAAGTATGAGGTCAGATTTGAACCTAGAACCTCCCACCTCTGAACCTGGCTCTCAAACTACTGAGCTGAGTTTCTCCAAGAACATCCATTTTGAGTAAGGACTCAAACCATTCATTGAGCTCATGAAACTCAAGTCTTTTGCCACCAAGCTACTTGAGACTGTCTTCTAACCTCCCTTCCCATTAATCATTTTTCATGATGGCAAAAACTATTTTTTTTTACTTTAGATTTGTATCCTTGATGCTTAGCACACTGTACATGGTACATGGCAAGGTATTAACAAATGTCTATTGACTTGGTGATTCTTAGGTAAAGGGTTTTTAAAATCATTTAACCATAAAAATTCATGCAAACATTGTGCCATTTACCTTTTGCAGCAAAATTTTACTTGCTTAGTAGTAATGTACCTTTCCACGGAATTTAATCTGATTGCTTTCTATAGACAGTATTTGGTAGAATGCCTGTATTACACCTCATGGGAACCACAAGTGTAATTAAACAAACTGATAATTTATTATAGTAAATGTTACTTAACTATGTTACAACACTCTACTCTGCAAAAATAAATACAGGAATAAATTAAGGTAGATCATTATTTTAGTTGCCTATGGGAATGATTTCTTGCCAGAACTGCAAGTTCCTTCTTCTGGATGAGTTCACTTTCTTTGGAAAAAATGAATAGCTGAGTTTCACCTGAGAAACAGAGTCCCTTTCTTTGAGGATCACAGAATCTCTGATTATCTTTTGAACTCTTTATCAAAAAGACTATCACAAAGCAAGAATGACAGATGTAGAACTGGGCCTGATTCAAGTTTTTTTGTGCTTGACTTTATTATTTTTCTTAGATCTGGACAGAGGATCCAAAAGAGTACTTTCTCCTTCAAATTCACTTTAGCACTGTAGATTTAAATGCAGATTTGGAGGAAAATGTTCTATTGAGGTACATTTTTATTAAATCTCTCATTGCTATCTCTTACAGTCCCTATATTTCTTCAAGACTCAAATGAACTATTATTACTTCTTCCAGCAAATGTTTCCTAAAACACCTATTTAAAAATGATATATGCTTCCTGAAGCTACACTATACTAAAAGAATTACCTGCATTTTGTATCCTTTTTAGCAGAATGTAACTTAGTGAAGGCCAGGGAATTTGTTTTATTTAATTTCTAGTATCTAGTACAGTACTTTATACATGGTAGGAATTAATATATTCTGATCAAATGAATTAGTGAAATAATACTTTTTTTAATTACTAGTAGATATTTCTTGAATTACTAATTTTATACAGATTATAGCTTGTTATACTATTATTATATTAATTAGGGAAACTGTAGCTATTAGAAAAAATATATACAAATCAATTAGGCCCAAAGCACTTATTAAACACCTACTAGATGTCAGGCACTGCGATAAGTACTGAGAACGCAAAAGGGAAAAATAACACTCACTTTCCTCAAGGATCATATTCTATTGGTCATCTAAACAGCTGATAACTATTCACAAATAATTCTAATGTAGTTAAATTACAAAGGAAATAGAGAAATAAGGGGGAAAATCTTGACCACAAGTTTCTCTGCTAAAGATCTCACATTCAAGATATATAAGGAAATGAATCAAATAGATATATAAGGAAAAGGCACTTTGCAAGAAGAAAATAAAGTTATGAACAGGGAGTTTCCAAAGGAAAAAACCTCAAGCTATCAGAATCATATTTTTTAAAAAAGCTTAAATCAACAATATAGGTAAATTAAAGCAAATTGAGGTTCCACTTTATACTAGTCATAGTAATAAAAATTATAAAAGAGAAAAATGACAAATGTTTGAGGAGCTATATAAAAATAAGTACAATTGAGGCACTGGCTCAGAGACTCAAAAAAATAGCCCCAGAGCAAAAAATCCTCTCTGGAGCTCAATACAAAGATTTGCCTACCCTTCTCACTCTGACTTCTGCAGGGCAATCTTTAGGATCTCAGGGGCTGGATGAGGACACCACAGACTTATACCTAAGAGCATTGAGACTTGGGACCCCAGGAGACTAAAGAACATGGACCTTGGACACAGAGATAGAACAAAGAGGGGCAGCACACAGCAGACTCCATGGAGACTTGAAAAAATAGTCTCAGGGCAAAAACCACCCCATAGCCTCATACACAGAGAGCCTGTCCTCCTTGCTCAGACTTCTGGCTGGGAAGGGAAGGAAAAACTAACAAAGCAATGGCCGCCCAAGAAATACAAGCTACAAACACCAAAAAGAACAAGAGGAATACATTGATCGTGGAGAATTTCTAAGGAGAAAAAATCCAGAATACAGAGGAGATAGCAGAGGATGACAGATAAGAAAATACATCCAAACTTTCCAAAAAAAATTGAAATTGGTCACAAATACTCCAAGAAATCAGCTTGGAATTTGAGAACCAAGTTAAACAGATAAGAGAAACTTGACAAGAAAAGTGGGAAGTAGTTAAAAAAAGAAAATAACACTTTAAAAGACAGAATCTCCCAATTGGAAAAAGAAGCTGAGAAATCAAATAAAATGATAAGCAAATTGGAGACCAGAAATGACCTGCTGGAAGCCATGAAAATCAGGATACCCAAACCAAAAAGGGAAAACATAAAAATCGTAGATGAAAACCAGTCTTTAAAGACCAGAATTGGGCAAGTAGAAGTTAATGATCTCATAAGAGAGCAAGTAATAATAAAGCAAAGTCAAAAGAATTACAAAATGGAAGGAAACATGAAATATCTCACTGAAAAAAATACTGACATAGAAAACTAATATAGAAGAGAAAGTTTGAGAATCATTGGTCTGCCTGAAAACTCAGAAATAAACAGAAACCTTGACATCATACTACAAGAAATTATCAAGGAAAATTGCCCTGATGTTCTTTAATAAGAAGACAAACTAGACATTGAAAGAATCCATAGATCACCTTCTACATTAAATCCTCAAAAGATAACCACCAGGAATGTAATTGACAAATTCAAGAGCTTCCACGCTAAGGAGAAAATATTACAAGAAAGCAGAGATAATTCATATATAAAGGAGCACCAATCAGGATTGCACAGGATCTGGCAGCCTCCTCCCTAAAAGACTGCAAAGCTTGGAATATGATATTCAGAAAATCGAGAGAATTGGGTCTATAGCCAAGGATCACCTGACCAACAAAATTGACTATATATTCTTGGGGAAAGTATGGGCATTCAACAAAATAGAAGATTTCCAAATATTTGTAAAGAAAAGACCATAACTAAATAAAAAAATTGATATCCAAATACAAAAATCAAGAGAAACATGAAAAAGTAAATAAGAAAGAGAAAGGGGAAATTTATTTTTTATATTTTTCTTTAAGGGCTTCAATAAGGTCTAATTATGTATATTCCCATATGAAAAAAATGTTATTTGTAACTCTCAAAAATGTGTTCACTATTATAGTAGTTAAAAGACTTATTCATAGGTTGAGGTGGGGTACTAAGGGGTTTAAGATGATGTGCAAAAAAAAAAAGAAAAAGGAGGAATAGAAGATGGCACCAAGAGAAACTTGAAGGAATAAGAAAAAATACTATTATAAGCAGGAGAGGAAGAGAGTGCTAATAGGTAATACCCAAACCTTACTCTCAGTGGAATCATTTCTGAGAGGGAAGAGCATCTAGATTCATTGGGGTATCAAGTTCTATCTTACCCTACAGGGAAATTGAGAGGGAAAAACCAAGGCAAGGGGGAGTGGGGCAGGAGTACAAAAGGGGGGGATATTAGGGGGGAGGGAATCTAATAGACCCTAAAAATAAGAGGGGAATAAAAAGGGAGGGGACGGAAGTAAAATAAGGGTGGGGATTAGGTGAACTGATTAAAAGCAAACCACTGGTATAGAAGGAAATAGTGAAAGAAGAAAGGGCAGAACTAGGAGAGGATGCCAAAATGTCTGGGAATACATAGGTAGTAATCATAACTCTGAATGTGATGAACTCTCCTATAAAACACAAGCAAATAGCAGTGTGAATTAGAAACCAAAATCCTATCATATGTTGTCTACAAGAAACACACATGAGGCAGGTAGACACACACAGGGTAAAGGTAAAAGGCTAGAGCAAAATCTATTGGGCATCAACTGAGAAAAAGAAGGCAGGAGTCATAATCATGATATCTGACAAAGCCAAAGTACAAAGAGATCTGATAAAAAGAGATAGGGAAGTGTAGGATTTTTAATAGTAATTAAAAGAGGAGAAAGAAAAAAAAGGTTCTTTTAGTCAAGTAAGCAGAGCAAAGAGAGACAGAGACTTATACCTGCAGCACTTTACCAAAGCACAAGCTCTGAAAAAAACAGCCCTACAGCATGGGTCTCAGCCAAATTTTTCTCCTAAGCATCCTTAACTAATATGAGGATGTAAGTTAAAAGGATGCTGGGAATGTAGCTCAGGTGTTGCAAATATTCCATCTGCACATACCCCCACGATCCTTTGGGATACCAGTCTCCCTGCTACATCATTTTAAATATAATTAAAGTACATACAATATTACACAGGGGAAATACAACTTGGGGATAAGGAAACAAAAGGGAATCAAGAACAAAACCAATTAAAGTGGAGTCCCCTTTGCTACAACAAAGTACATATAAACAAATATATTCAAAGTTCAGTTCTGCACATTCAGTTTTGCTCAGGAATTCCTAGAACAGCATGCAGACTCCTTGGGCATCTCTATGGCATCTTCCACAAGGAAATCAGTCTCTGGATTCCAGGAGATAGCAAATTTCTTATTCTTAATATGTTTTTCTCAAAGGGAACTTAAAACTATTTATTACAAAATAAAAACACACTCCCCCTGAGAAGGATATCAAGAAAACAAGGAAATCACATAGGGAAACATATCTGATGCATGAAGCATATGAGTCAAAGCCAATTAAAATCATCAGAAAAAAATAGCACAAAAAAAAGCTAAATAACTTTCAGATGACATTTCTAAACATCCAATCTTAAATTTTATATGAAAAAATTCTAAATAAAAAATTACAAAAGGACTTTTAATAATGGCAATTTAAAGTAATCCATGTCCAACAGCTTTAACTTATCCACTCATTAGCTCAGACCACAGTTAACTGTCACAGTAAGAAAGTTAGGAAAAGGGACTAGATTAGTTTTTTTGATGTTTTGTAATTTCTTTTCAATGGTCAAATATGGAGCCAGAATAGCCAATTGTTAGGTACTTGATATAAATTTCACAAGGAGTATGGTATAAGTAGTCCTGCCTCTTAACATATGCTAAGCTCTGCAACCACAAGTCTCACACTAGGTTCAAGTCATTTTTTATTGGCATAGAAGTATCAACAAGTCTCAGCAATCCTAACAGGATTGGTTTCTCTTTTTTGACCTGTGTGCTCTTTTGTCGTCATTCAGGTTAAATACATGCTTCTGTGGCCCTGTGTAGATATCTGCTCCTTTTTGTTCCCATTTCTTCGAATCAGATGTATGCATGAAGTCCCATAATATTTAAATACTAATGGTAGTTTCAGTAGTCTAAGGCTTTTTGGGCAGTTAATTACAGTTAGAACTAATGGACATAGAAAATCTATACTAATTTAATAATAATAATTAATTCACAACAAATAATTTAATAATAATTAAATATATAATAAATAATTTAATAATATTTAATAAATACATTGACAAAATAAATAATTTAATAATAATAAAATATTTCAATTAAGGGAGATGACATGTGCTTAGGAAAATTAAATTGCACATGCAATTATAAAAAATGTGCTAAAATTAAAAAATATATGCCTCCTATAATTAGTGACTAAAAAAAAAAATATATATATATATATATATATATATATATATACATATCTTACAATCAGTGTCACTTAAGGATGGGTAGAATATAAAGGTTCTTACCTAAGAATTTAGATGCATTTTCTCTTACCTTAGCCATGGTCCACAGTATGAGTGCAAATGAAATATAAAACCAATGATACATTGAAAAAGATACAAAATGTTCACAAACAAAAAGTAAAAAATGCAAATCAAGTCTATAAAGGTCACTAATACAAGTCACTAAGACAGTTTTTTTTTTTTTTTTCTGCGAGGTAATATAGGTACAAAGAAAATACCAAATATTCAAAGTAGGAACCTGTATGGTAGGGGTATAAGGGTTTGGGGGGTCTGGGCTTGGTTGTCAGGTGGGAGGAGGGACAGGGCAGGAACAGGCATCAGGAGGAGCAGAAGAGGGAGTTTTATCCAAGAGTAGCTCAAAATGAGAAAGGATGTTTTCTATCTGAGAAATATGAGAAGAGTCCATTTGTATTTCAAGAGAAATGGGATTTTCCCCTCTGAGTAGTTTGGGAACAGGCTTGTAAAAATTTGAATTAGACATTTGAATGGGATCTTCCTTTTCTACTGGATCATGTGAAAAGTGTTTAAAATTTTTCAGCTGAATTTCTACTGATTGTATTTTTGCTTACAATTTCTGATTTTCAGCTTTTTGCATCTTAATATTAATAAGCAGGAAAAGAAGACTTTCTAGTAGCATTAGGAAAATGAGTCATTTGGGAACCTTAATGGGTTTTGAATTTGACAAGAGCCAAAAGGCTTTCTTGTAGAGAAGTGATTATGTTGTTCTGTTTTTATTCTCCACAATGATATACTGTGGCTATATTGGATGTTTTTTTTTTCTTTTAGTTGCTATATGTATATATCTTTTTTAAATTGGTTTTGCCTTTAGGGGGCAGAAAGGTAGCACTGCAGGTCAGCAAAAAAAGGGGGAAAAACAAAACTGAATGCTCAATATTAGCCTCTAGAGAAAGGGGTGAGGATGTTTTAAATCAAGAATTATGGGCTGGTTTTAAGGGTGAGGACTTCTTTTGGCTGGAGTGGGAAGATGTTTTTGTGCTGTTTTGTTTTAAAGGGAGTATAGGAAGCTGGGTGGAGTGTTTTTTTGGAACAGGATTTAGTTAGGAGAGAGGACCATGAAAAGGGAAAATGAATCCCCTTCCACTGGACTGGGGTTTTGGGGGCAGGAATTTAAAGCTTACCAGTATCAGGAACAGCAAGCATCAGGGACAGCAGAAGGAGTTAGCAGGAGCAGCCTCTGTGAAGAAGAAATATGGCTACCCAGCTCTCCTGGTGGTCAGTTGTAGGCAATGAGCCTGAGAAGGCTTTGAAGGGTTTTCAGGAGGAAGAAGGGAGAAGGAAAAGGGGAGAGAGGAGAGGGAAAACCACAGTAGGAGAAAAAATCTGGTTTCTCTAGTTCTTTATCACTTCATGGTCACCAAAATTTTTGTAGGAGTAAAACTAAATAAATACTCCCAGTATTAAAAAAAAATAGGAATTTTAATAATAAAATAAAAAAGAGAGAGAAAAGAAAAAAGTTCTTTCAGTCAAGTGAGCAGAGCAAAGAGAGATGGAGACTCACACCTACAGCACTTCACCAAAACCACAAGCTCTGAAAAGAGCCCTGCAGCATGGGTCTCAGACAAATTTATCTCCTAAGTATTCTTATGTAAAATGAGGATATAACTTAAAAGGATGCTGGGAATGTAGTTCTGGTGTTACAAATTTTCCATCTGCACAGAGATAATTATATCCTAATAAAATGCAGTATAGACAATGAGGGAATATCAGTACTCAACATGTATGCACCACTGCTGGTTTTATACCCCAAAAAGATAAAAAGGAAAAAGACTTATACAAAAGTATTTATAGCCACACTATTTGTGGTGGCAAAGAATTAGAAAATGAGGGGATGCCCTTCGATTGGGAAATGGCTAAACCAATTGTGGTATCTATTGGTGATGGTATACTATTGTATTCAAAGGAATGATGAACTGGAGGAATTCCATGTGAACTGGAACAACCTCCAGGAACTGGTACAGAGTGAAAGGAGCAGAGCCAGGAGGGTAATGTACTGATACACTGTGGTACAATCAAATGTAATGAACTTCTCTATTAGCAGCAATGCAATGATCTAAGACATTTCTCAGGGACCTATGAGAAAGAATGCTATCCACATCCAGAGAAAGAACTATGGGTGTAGAAACACAGAAGAAAAACAACTGCTTGATCGCATGGTTCAATTGCAATATAATTTGGGATGTAGACTTTAAGCAATCATCCTAATGCAAATATTAATGATATGAAAATAGTTCTTGATCATGTTCAATGACACATGTTAAAGCCAGTGGAATTGTGTGTTGGTTACTGGAGGGTGGTGGAAGTAGGAGAGGAAAAGAACATGAATCATGTAACCATGGAAAATTTCTCTTAATAAATCAATTAAATAAAATTTAAAAGTATAAAAAAATACAATACTCTGATCAATGCAATGACGAAACAAGAATTTGGAAAACTGAAGATGATACATGGTTTTGGAACTCTGTGTATTGATGGCAGGTTTTTATTGGCTTTTGTTTAGGTTTTCACTTTTGTTTTTGTTATTATTCAATGAAGTGGCAATGGGAGAGATAATTATAAATATATCTAAAAAAGTAATTCATTTTTAAAGGAACTAAGAAAAATAGGCTATAAAGGACTTAATATTTAATCTAAGCCATTGATAAGAATGATAAATAGCACAGAGTCCAACAGAGATCCCTAGTGTGATCCTTTGTGGACTACCTACCAATCTGACAGAAAATCTGTGGCCTTTGAGTGCAGCCATTAAACTAGTTCTGAATCAATCAAGACAAGAATTGTTATGCCTCTTCTGAGTACTGGGTACTTAACTAAATATTGAAACTATAAAGAAAAAAGTGCATTAATTCCTGCCATCAAAGTCTCTACACTCTAGCAGATAAAATATGTGCAAGTAGAGTTATATAAAACACTTGTAAAATAAATGCATAGTAATAGGATTGACAAAGCATTGGCACCTGGCAGGAACCAGAGGTTTAAATCAAAGATGATACTTTGAGATGAGTCTTGGATAAAATTTGGAAACATTATCTTGAAAACTTGGAACCTTTAAAAAAATCACTAATAACAATGTCAATATTTTTTCTTTGTTCTAGCAAATTATTAATGATATTTTATAAAATTGCCTCCATAGCTTATTATTTTAGCTTCATAGGTTAATTTATTCTGGACAAACTACGTCATAGTTAACTGGAGTTAACATATATGTAATGAGATAACTATAATTTGAAATTTTATTACTGAATCCTAAATATGTGGCTATTAATTCTTTTGTACTTTTTAAATGAATAAACTTTTTATTTAAATGTCCTCAAGGCATTAAGACAATTAGTTTTACAAGTTGCCTCTATGACCCCTATAAATAGTCTACCATGAATGATTGATTAAAAAAATATTGGGCATGTAACTTTGGCATTAAATGTGCAATTTAATTGATCTAATCTTTGGTTCCATCTGCTAAAGGTGGTTTCAGCCCATTTAACCCAGTACTCTTTCTACCATTCAACTTTCCTTCACTCTCCTCACAGGATACATTAAATTGAACATTCCAGATATTCCTAAAATGTTATCTCAAATCTCCAAAATATAATACAATTTCTCCTGAAAACCAATGAGCTGACAGAGTTGAATCTTCTCAGAGTTATATGATAGTAAGAGATAACACTCTCTCTCATCCCAGAATATGGCCTGATTCTTGGATATCCCATAGAACATAGGTCTAGGTCAATGAAAGGAGTACCTGAACTAATATATTCTCTTGATTACATACAGCTCAATAGCCTGTGACATTGTAATTTCAGATCCCATTGTAAAATATGTGACTACAGATTCCTTTTGCTGACTTAGAATAATTAAAAAAATACTAATCTGCACAATGCATTAGGATAATAGTCTTTAGTACTAACCACAATAATGTCCTTAAATAATTAACAAGAGATTACTGACAAGATTACTGGTATTAGACCTAGCAATATAGGTTTATCCAAGATATCAAAACCAGAGTTATATTTTCTGAATCTGATATGGAATTCAATATATCTCAAAACCTCTCTGATAGATTATTTTCCTCAATGTCAAATCAAAAACAAAAGCAGGAAAAAAGGCAGAATATTAAATTTTTTATAATATTTACCTATTTTTGATTGTAGTACCATAGATTTCATTGATTCTATGGGCCTATGACCTAATATTTATTCCATACTTGATTCAGCTTAGTTTCCCTATCCTCCCTGTAGTCTTAATAAATGAAAAAAAAATGAAATTTTAAAACTTTTTAAAACATCAAATATATAAAATATGTTTGAAAAGATGACTGTGTTCTGAACCAAAATTCATAAAATGGAATTGTATATGGGACTCCTTGCAATACTTTATCATTGAATAGAGGTGATTCTTGCTTCTGAAAACTATTTCCTGAAGACCAGAAACTTCGGCAATTTGGGTCTGTATGTCTATTGTACTATTAATTTCAGTTTATTTCCCAACTAATTTTAAAGAGATTGCTTAACACATTGACTTTTTCTACATAAATGACTTTTTCTACATAAAATATATTTTCATTTAATTAAATTAATTCATGTAACTAATTAATTTAATTATTAATAAATTGATTCATTAAACTAATTCATTTAATTAAAATATATTTCATTTGATATTTGTCTGAGTTGTATTGTAAAAAAATCAATAAAAATGAAGAAAATTTGCTACTATCTACCCTGAGATGATAAGTCTATATTTGTATAAATTAAGACTTAAAAAAAGTGAAAAAACAAGTCTTCTGTGAATAAAATGTGTTCACTGATGAACATAGGTACATATTAATTTCAGAACATCTATATAAATATAATTCATATATAGATATATTATTTTTTATTTTTTAAATTCATGTTTCCTTGTTACATTAAAGTTCCTGGGTATCTCCCTCTTCTCCCTACATTAGAGAAGGCATAATTTGACATTATGTGTGTGTATGTGTGTGTGTGTGTTTTGGAATATATAGTTTCTTGTACGTTTTCCCTGATCACCTTAGAAAGCAAACCTAATAATGATATTGCTGGGTCAAAGGGTATATACAGTTTCATGACTCTTTAAACATAATTCCAGATTGTTCTCCAAAATGGATAAATATGTTCAAAGATCTACCAACAGTGTATTAGTGTCATCATTTGTTTCACTTCCCTTCTAACAGTTGACATTTGCCCTTATATAATTTTAGTCAATCTGATAGATGTGAGCTATCTCAGAGTTGATTTGTATTTCTCTAATCAATAATGATTTATAGTATTTTTAATATGGCTATATATAACTTTGATTTGTTTATCCAAAAGCAGTCTATTTATATCTTTCAAACACTAATCAATTAGGGAATGGCTCATGTTCTTATAAATTTGAAAAAGTTCATTATATATTTTAGATGAGACCTCTATTTGAAAAGTTGTTTATAAATATTTTATAATTTTCATAATCTTAAAGATCACCCTATTGTGGGTTTTAAAATTAATAATCAACAACTAAGTATTATATCTTATAAATTTTTATTAATAATAACTAAAGCAAAAGAACTGCCTGAACTTGGCCTAGTTGCAGATAAAAGAGAGAAAGAGGAAGGAGTTACAGCCACTTAAATACAATCTTGCAAATGCGAGGATGCAGGAAAAGGGAATTTTGGGAAATACTAAGTGACTTCTGGGGGATGAAGTACAAAGGCTCAAAATCTCCATTTATATATATCCCTCAGTGATCCTGATGGGAGACCAGTCTCCCCAAAAGGATCATGGAAACATAATGAACTTAAAAATTGTAATAATTTGTGGTTAAAAGGAAAAGAGAACAAAACCAATGATTACTAGGTTGACACAAAGCCAATTTGAGGGCAGTCCCCATTGACATAAGAGTATACATTTAAAACAATCCCCCCTAGTTCAAGTTTCATCCCCAAATTTATTCTGCATCTTCTGGTGCAGCATGTGGTCTCTACAGGCATCTTCATGGCATCTTCTGGATCGTAGGAAGTAGTAAGTTTCTTACCATAAAATTGCTCAAATTCAAATAAAAATTCACAATAATAATTTGGCGCCATTAAGGTGAATAATAACAAACACAGGTATCACTCAGTAATGAATGGCTAAGTTATGAGGTACATGAGTCAATTTGCAAAAGAAAATAAAAAACATCAAAAAAATCCAAATAAAAGAGAAAAATAAGTTGTGAATGAAATACAAAATGTAAAAGTGTTACGTCTAAAAAATCTTAAGGAAAGGAAAAAAAAAACAAATCTATAACAGGTCCTTGAATCAGGGCCCAATTAAAATGATTTAAGCAATTATGCACTTACCCAGTCAGTAGCCAGTACTGCAGAAAGTTTGCCACACTATGAAAGACAGAAAAGAGAATAGATTTCAGCAGCAAATGGGAGTCAGGATGGCAGCGAAAATGAGGTGCTTGATAGAGCATGGCTCAGAGGAACTTCAGACTCTGACATATGTCAAAATATCCACAACCTCAAAGTCCAAATGAGTTCAAGTCCTCCTGTCTTGGCTCATAATTACATCAATCCCATTGGGATCTGGTGTCTTTGGCCTTGTGCTTGATAGGTACTATGCAGATGCTTTGTGCTTTTTTAGCACTGTACAATGGCTCTTTTTTATTCCCTTCTTCTAGAATCAGATAGAAGCATTAAGCAAAGTTCCACAATTTTTTAAACAATCAATGGCATCATTTATATAGTCTAAGGGTTTGGGGGGTATGCATTAATATTAGAACAAATGTATTTTAAACTTCTATTACTGCAAAATCAAAAAAGTCAAAGAAAAATCTCAATACTGTTGATATGTGCTTCAAATACAAAAAGGAGTGAAAAAATAAAACTGAAATACTATATTGCACATGCAAGGAAAAACAATAAGAAAAAAAGATTTAAAAAATTAAAAATATATAGCTTACAATCAGTAACACTGTGTCAGCCAAGGTGAGGTAGAATACAAAGGTTTCTCACCAAAAAAAAAAAAATGAGATCCATTTCCCTTTTAACTTGGCTATGAACCACTGTGTGTGCAAATGATTTTCAGAATAAAACATTAATACAGTAGTACAGTAGATAATGCACAGTCAAAGAAAGAAACAAAGTTCCCCAAATTCACAGTAGTACACTTACACTGTACATTGACAAGGGTTTGGTCAAGAAGTTCATGGGATTATATAGTGATGCTTTGTTTTTCAGCAAAGGTAAAGGTACAAATTAAAGATCAATATAGGCAAACATAGTAGCTTAAAATGTTTCAGCATTACAGAAAGATATCAATTAGATTAATATAGATAAAATTAAAAAAAATTTAAACCTTAAAGCAATCAGTAAATACAATAATATAAACAAATAAGAAGGTATAGGCAGGCAATGAAGTCAAAATCCTTTTTAGCGATTCCAATAAATTTGTTCTATATTATAGGGGGAGAATAAACTCAAGTAGTTAGCAATAAACTTCCAGATCTCTTTTAAAGTTTCCTTACTCTCCCTCAGTATTTAACATTCATTTGCATTTCTTTTGTTAGAGCTCTGAATTTTTTCATAGAAGCACAGAGCAGAATCTCCACTCTGTATGTTGAGAGCAGTTAAGACTTTTACAACTTTGTCAAATTATTTTAGGTTGGTTTGTAGTGTAAGTGGCCTAGCTTGTGGTATATTCTTGAGAAGTAAAGAAAGTGAAATCTTCAAAGAAAATAAAAAACTTCTCGGAAAAGAATTAAGCAGATCAAAGCTGCACTTTTTAGCTCTACCAACTCAAACTGTTGTTTCAGAGTTTCAAGCATGCTTTAAAATAGCATTTTTCCTGAGAGATACTGAATGGAAAAATGACTAGCACAGGCTCAAAACCCATGTGGGGTGAGGAAAGGGATTGGAGTGGAAAGATTTTTTTTTATATGTCTCCCTTCCAGGGGAAAAAAACAAACAAACAAACACATGACTCAGAATGGCAAGTAGGTCTGTTGGAGAGCTAGAGACTGAATGGGTACAGCTCAGGCTGAATCAGAAGTAGCAGCAGTAGCAGCAGGAAGAGCACAGTGGCCCTGATGATGCAAAAGCAGGCTGATAGACAGCAGTGCAGACTTGAAAAAATATATCTATTCCATCTTTAAGATATCTGAGATTTCTATCTCTTCATGGTCAGCCAAATGTGGGTTTTTAAATTAATAATCAATAACTAAGTATTATATTTTATAAAGTTTTATTAATAATAACAAAAGGAAAAGACCTGCCTGAACTCAGCCTGGTTGCAGGTCAAAGAGAGAAAGAGGGAGGAGCTACAGCCACTTAAGTACAACCAAACAAAATGCAAGGAAACAGGAAAAGGGAATTTGGGGAAATATTAAGGGACTTCTGGGGGATGAAGTCCAAAAGCTCAAAATCTCCATGTCATGACCTTAGAATACAAACAGAAATATAATTAAATCCTTGAAATGTTGATATTTAAAAAAATTATGTTATGATTATAAGGAGGATGGGGAAGGAGAAGGGAAGGAGAGATGGTGAGAAGGGGAGAGAGATCACTAAAGCTGTGAGAAAGTCTGTATAGCTCTCCCTCTCCTTCAACTCCTAAAACACAGAAGAGGGGTATCCCTGTGAAGATGTTATGGCAGGGAAGGACAGGGGCTGTGTCCCAGTAAGTAAGCTTCTATGAGTTAAGGTGTAGACTTTTCTCCAGGACTTTGCTGGTGCCTGGGACCCAACAAGCCTCCTCTGAACACATAGACCTGTCAGGCAGGTTGAGTGGCTTTTGCTCTGAATTTTTCTTTTACCAGAGCTGAATAGACAGCCTTCCCCAGTTCCCTTTTCCTCTCCTTTTAACTTTCTTAACTTCTATAACAATTTCAGTCTGACTGCATTTTACTCAGAAAAGGGGTGGTTTATTTGATCAGGAATCAAGGGAGGGTTAAGACAGAGGGATCAGAAAAACCTAAAGGACTACCCAAGCAGGTTTTCTCTTCTCTGTTCACCTGAGCCAAATGGCTCAGGCTTCTGTGTTTCTTTCTTCCTTTCTCTCTAATCTCTCTATTAGCCTACACTAAAACAGGTCACTAGTGTCCTTCTTGGGAAGGCTCAGGTCAGGATAAGTCTTGGGGGTTACCCCCATGAGATTTAAGGGTTGAGCGCCCCACAGCAACAGTTGTTTGTTTGTTTTTTTCTTTGCTTCTTTGGTCAATGATCCAGTGATATCAGGAATCTTTCTGTCTTCCAGGGCAAGGGGAAACTGAGGCAAGAATTTTATAGCTTTTTTATAGTATTTTATAGTATATATATTTTTAATATATATACTATATATATTTATATATATACTATACTATTTTATATATATAATTTTATAGTATATATATATATATATATATATATATATATATATATATATATATATATATATATATATATATACAGTTTTGGGGTCCCAAGCTCAGGCCCTTCCCTACAATCTCTCTCGCATCTTCTGACCCAAAGACCACCTTCAAAGTTTTATCTCCCACAAGCCCCTTTTCTCCTACAATTGTCACTCTTGTCCCTCCTGCCAATATTCCAAAATGGTTCCTCTGGGCAAGTTTCATTCTTACAGTCAGTAATACATTGTGAAAATTCAAAACCAAAATATTTGTCTATAGATCTCTGTCTGGATTTTCCTGCTCAAGAAAAGTGTAATACAAAAATAAGTGTTTAAACTGGAGGTTACACAATGACATAGTCCAGGATTCCAGACATTCATTTGTCTCTATGCAAAAGAGGAAAAAAGGCGGTAGAAGTCACCACAACTTAGGGGTGGGGGAATTGATCAATAAATCTATCAATGAATCAAGATTCAAGAACCACTTATTATGTGTTGCTTGATTTTATATGTATTATTGATATTGAATTGCTTGCTTTTTCAAGGAATGGGGAAGGTCAAGAGGGAAGGAGAGAATTTGGAACTTAATGATTGCAAATATTTCTACATATAATTGAAAAATGCAGAATGAAATAAATAATTTCATTTTAATTTTTTTCTTAAAAAAACTCAACATATTAAGTACTCTTTATATCATAGTCTCAACATTGAGCATAAAAAATAAATTCTCATGGACACATATGTCGATGAGACCACACCCAAGAACCTGGGGAAAGGAGTGTTTTATGACTATATATGTACAACCTATATTATATTACCTGCCTTCTTGGGGGAAGATGGAGGGGTTAGAGAAAGGGGAAAAATAATGAGATATTTTTGGAAATAATTATATGAAAAGTTTTCTTTCTTGGATAACCATATTTATTAGGATTCATTATATATTTGTAATAAATCATACATGTTAATGTTACATATTATTTTGTATTATGTATAATAAAAATAAATGATAACTTACAAAGAAACACCTAGAAGATGCAAAAAAAACAAAAAGAAATGATGAATTTTTCAATGAAACTTGCTGTAAATTCCCCCCCCCCAATTTTCTAATTTCCTTATGATCTTGCTTACATTGGATTTGCTTATGTAAAATATTATTAGTTACTGGAATCAAAATTATCATGTTGTATACCATAGTGCTCATTTTCTCTTCTTTGGTCATAATTTTCCCCTTATCCATATATCTGACAGGTAAACTATTCCATATTCCTTTTTTTGCTTAAGATTCCACTCTTTATGTCTGAATCATATATACTCCTTTTGAACTTATATGTATGTATATATAGATATGTAAGTGTGAAATATTATTCTGGATCTCATTTCTTATCAAACTGCTTCTCAGTTTTCCCAATAATTTTTGAAAGTGAATTCTTGTACCCAAAGCTGGGATCTTGGCATTTATCAAATAATAAATTACTCTGGTCATTTACTACTGTGCATTGTGGACCTAATCTATTCCAATGATCCACCATTCTATTTTTTAGCCAATTCCAGTTTATTTTGATGATTAACACTTTCTAATACATTTTAAGATATGTTGCTAAACCAACTTCCTTTATTTTATTTTTTTTTCATTTCCCCCTTGATATTCTTGACCTTTTATTCTCTCAGATGAAATTTGGTAGTATTTTTCATAGCTCTACAAAATAATTTGTTTGTCTTTTGATTGGTAGTGCTGAATAAGTAAATTGATTTGGGTAGAATTACAAATTTTATCATATTTTCTTGATCTATTATAAGCAATTAATATTTCTCCAAATGTTTACCTATGAGTTGGTGTGAAAAATACTTTATAGTTGTGTTTATATAGTTTTAGGTTTGTCTTCGCAGGGAGATGCCTAAGTATCTTATATTATGCAGAGTTATTTTAATGGAATTTCTCTATTTCTTGCTGCTGCACTTTGTTGGTAATATATAGAAATGCTGATAATTTATGTGGGATTATTTTATATCCTTCAGCTTTGCTGAAGTTGTTAATTATTTCAACTAGTTTTTTGTTGTTGATTTTCTAGGATTTTCTAAGTATACCATCAAGTATAATTTTGTCTCTATCCCACAAATTTTGTTATGCCATCTCATTTTTATCATTCTCCTTAGTGAAATTATCTATTGTGTCTATGATTTTTTCTTTGACTCACTCATTCTTTATGATTGGATTATTTAGTTACCAATTAATTTTAAATCTATTTTTCTATAGCCTCATAGTGAATATACTTTTATCACATTATAGTCTAAGGAGGGTGCATTTAATAATTCTGCTTTTCTATATTTGGTTGTGAGGTGTTTATGTCTTAATAATTGGTCATTTCTTTTGTGTGAAGGTGTCATATACATCTGAAGAAATTACATATTGCTTTCTATTCCCATGTAATTTTCTCTAGAGGCCTATAATATCAAACTTTAATGAAAGTCTATTCATCATTCTAACTTTATTTGCTTATTTTTTGGTTAGAATTATCTAGATCTTAGAGGAGAAAGTTGAAGTCTCCCACTAGTATACTTTTAGTGTCTATTTTCCTCATGTAACTGATTTAAATTTTCTTTTAAGAACATGGATGTTATGCCACATGCTATATGTTTAGTACCAATTTTACTTAATTGTTTATGCTATCTTTTAATTATTTTCCATGCTTATTTCTTTAATTAGGTCTATTTTTGCTTTTGCTTTTTCTGAGATCATGATTGTTACCCTGATTTTTTTAAACTTTAACTGAAACATTATAAATTTTCTTCTTGCCCCTTATTTTTGTATACTTTAATGTATATTTTAATGTATACTTTTGGACATTTCTATGTTTCAATTGTGTTTCTTGTAAACAACATATTTTTGATTTAGTTTTTAATCTATTCTGCTATTCACTTCCATTTTATGAGTAATTTCATCCCATTCACATTTACAGTTATGATAATGGTTTTAAAATATAATTTGATATTTATTTCATTTTATTTCTTATTTATTTTGTTAAATATTTACCAATTATATTTTAATTTAATTTTAGTTGCAATGGGGAATGTTTTAGGCCTTAACATGGTCCCATGAATGATGTACTTGACATTTTTAGTTAGAAGTCCCTCCATAAATTCAAGCTGTATATTACTTAAATGTTTAATTCTTAAACAACTGCTGAAAATTTAGAGGTAAAGATATTTTCCCTTAATTATAGAGATCATTATAGAGAATGAGATCTAAAAGTAGACCTTCCAGATGGCAAGCCCAAGATTCAACTTACTTTGACACTCTGGTTTTTATATAAATACTCTATAATTTTATTAGAGAAAAAGTGGGTGTATTTGATAGGGCCCCAAATCAGGAAGACCTCTGTTCAAATCCATCCCCAGATATTTATTGGTTGTGTAACTCCATAGAATTTCTCTAATCACTCCATCATTCTATTTCTTCATTTGCAAAATGAAATGATAGGACTGGAAGGCATCAAAAGAAAACTTGCCAGGTCTAAATGTATGATCTCTATCTTTTTTCATAGTTTCTATTTGTCCAGAATTGATCATGTTTATCCTAGTCAAAAACCAAATAGAATAATTAATACACATTGGCAATTAAAATATTTAATTTTTCAATCCTCCATAAACATTTTTCCTATGCAAAATGATTCTACAGAAAGATCAGGAAAACACTGTGTGCGGCTCTTTGTGGAATAGTGTAGATATCCTTGGAGGTCTATCATTCCTAACATGCTCAAGCTAATAACATTCTTACAGTTAATAACATTCTGTCATTAGAAATTCAACCTAGTTTATGAGTGCCAGCTCTGCCTTGTTCATGTTTCATATTTTAGAGTAAAATGGGAAAGGCTGATCCATGAGTAAGCTCAACTTCATGCATTTTGCACAGTATCTGTAAACTACTTAATTCCCTGCAGTAGGCCTAAGGGCCAGGGGCAGTTCTACATACCCACCCATGAAAATGGGTGTGGGGGGGAAAGAGAGAGAAGGTAAAAATGAAGTATCTCTTCACTTACTGAGGATCTTCAATTAGATTCTACAGAAGGCCCACACCCGGGGTAAGCCTAAACTAGATTTAGATTTGAAATAGTAGAAAGAAAGACTGGGATTTCTGGAACTTCCATGAGGAGAGGAGTGGCCCAAAGTATCAAGTCAGACATAGGAAGGAACAGTGCTGATGGTGCTGGGAAAGCCCTTCCCATATGACTAAGGCATCCCTAAGAGGTGCTTATGACACATGGATCTTCCCTCATCTATGAAATAAGGGAGAAGATGAATTATATGGACTTGAGTCATTTCCAACTCTAGATCTATGACTCCATGGTGAGGTTGGACATGTCACTTAGCCTATCTGGAGTTGTTTCCTAATCTGTAAAATGAGGATTTTGTATTTGAGATGGCATGTGAGATGCCTTCCAGAGCCAGAATTATGTCTTATTTGCCAGGGTGTTCTGCACAGAAGTGTTTTTTTTTTAAACAAACCAGATAATGAAGGTTGTAGATATGTAGTTAGTAGGGAGAAGGAAAAATAGAGAAGAAAAATAAGTGATGAAGCATAACTTTATTTTTTTTAATTTTATTTAATTGATTAATTTAGAGTGTTTTTCCAGGATTACAAAAATCATATTCTTTCCCTCCCCTCCCATATCCAAAGCACAATTCCACTGGGTTTTACATGTGTCATTGATCAAAACCTATTTCCATATTATTGATATTTGCATTAGGGTGATCATTTAGGGTTTATAACCCCAATCATATCCCCATTGACCTATGGAATCAAGCAGTTGTTTTTCTTCTGTGTTTCTACTTCCACAAATATTCCTCACAATGTGAATAGTGTTCTTTCTCATAAGTCCTCCAGAATTGTTCTGTATCATTGCATTGCTACTCATGGAGAAGCCCATTACATTAGATCATACCACAGAGTATCATTCTCTGTGTACAATATTCTCCTGGTTCTGCTTCTTTAACTCTGCATCAATTCCTGGAGGCCATTCCAGTTCACATGGAATTCCTCCAGTTCATTGTTTCTTTGAGCACAATAGTATTCCATCACCAACAGATACCACAATTTATTCAGCAATTCCCCAATTGGAGGACATCCCCTCATATTCCAATTCTTTGCCACCAGAAAAAGCATGACTACAAATAATATTGTACAAGTCTTTTTTCCTTATTATCTCTTTGGGGTACAAACCCAGCAGTGCTATGGCTAAATAAAAGACTAGGCAGTCTTTTAGCACAGTTTTGGGCATAGTTCCAAATTGCCCTCCAGAATGGTTGGATTAATTCATAACTCCACCAGCAATGCATTAATGTCCCAATTTTGCCACATCCCCTCCAAAATGTATTACTTTTATTTGCTGTCATGTTAGCCAATCTGCTAGGTGTGAAGTGGTGCCTCAGAGTTGTTTTGATTTGCATTTCTCTGATTATAAGTGATTTAGAACATTTTTTCATGTGTTTATTGATAGTTATGATTTCTTTATATGAAAATTGCCTATTCAGGTCCATTGCCCATTTACCAATTCGGGAGTGGCTTGATTTTTTTTTTTTGTACAATTGATTTAGCTCTTTACAAATTTGAATAATTAGACCTTTGTCAGAGGTTTTTGTTGTGAAGATTTTTTCCCAATTTGTTGCTTTCCTTCTAATTTTAGTTGCATTGGTTTTGTTTGTACAAAGCCTTTTTAATTTAATGTAATCAAAATTATTTTTTTTTTACATTTTGTAATTTTTTCTAACTCTTGCTTGGTCTTAATCTTTCCTTTCCCAAAGATGTGGCAACTATACTATTCTGTGTTCACCAAATTTACTTATAGTTTCCTTCTTTATATTCAAGTCATTCACCCATTCTGAGTTTATCTTGGTGTAGGGTGTGAGATATTGATGTAAACCTAATATCTCCCATACTATTTTCTGATTTTCCCAGCAGTTTTTATCAAATAGTGAATTTTGGTCCCCAAAGCTGGGATCTTTGGGCTTATTGTAGACTGTCTTGCTGAGGTCACTTACCCCAAGTCTATTCCACTGATCCTACTTTCTGTCTCTTAGTCAGTTCCAAATTGTTTTGATGACCACTGCTTTATAGTATAGTTTGAAGTCTGCTACTACTAGGACAACTTCCTTCACATTGTTTTCCAAGATTTCCCGTGATATTCTTGATTTTTCGTTCTTCCAAATAAACTTTGTTATAGTTTTACCTAACTCTTTTGCACTTGTTTGCAATGTTTTTATGCCTTTGTACATGGTCAATCTCTGTGATTTTACCATGTGCTGCTGAAAAGAAGGTGTATTCCTTTTTGTCCCTATTTATTTTTCTCCACATATCAATTAACTTTAATTTTTCTAAGGCTTCATTCACTTCTCTTACATCTTTATAATTTATTTTTTGTTTGATTTATATAGTTCTGATAGAGGAAGGTTCAGATCCCCTACTAGTATAGTTTTCCTGCCTATTTCATTCTTGAGCCCACCTAGTTCCTCTTTTAGAAATTTGGATGCTAGGCCATTTTGAGTATACTGTATACTGTGTACTCAATATATGAGCTGCATACATTTTGAGTACTGCTATTTCCTCATTGTCTATACTGCTTTTTATCAGGATGTAATTACCTTCCCTATCTCTTTATATCATATCTATTTTTACTTTGATTTGTCAGATATCATGATTGCAACTACTGTCTTCTTTTTTTTGCGTTGAGGCCCAATAGATTTTCCTCCAGCCTTTAATCCATATTCTGTGAGTGTTAGCCTGCCTCTTGTGTGTTTCTTATAGACAACATATTGGTAGGATTTTGGTTTCTAATCCACTATGTTATTTGCTTTCATTTTATGGGTGAGTTCATTACATTAACATTCAGAGTTATGATAACCACCTCTGTATTCCCCAACATTTTGATATCCTCTCCTAGTTCTGCCCTTTTTTCTTTTGCTATATCTTTTTAAACCAGTGATTTGCTTTTAATCAGTCCCCTTAACCTCCACTCTTATTATACTTCCCTTTTCACCCCCTTCCTTTTTTGTTCCCTCCTTTTTTTAGTGTCTACTGAGTTCTATCCCTCCCTTCCCTTCATTTTGTACTCACCACCCCATTCCCCCCCCCTTAGTTTTTCCCTTCTCATTTTCTCTGTAGGGTAAGATATAATTCTATACCCCAATGGATCTAGATGCTCTTCCCTCTCAGAATTGATTTCACTGAGAGTAAGGTTTAAGTGTTTCCTATTAACACTCTCTTCCTCTCCTACTTATAACAGTATTCTTCCCCTCCCCTTCCCATGCTCCCTTTTGTGTGATATCAATTATCCTGTTTATCTTATTCCTTCAAGTTTCTATTGGTGCCATCTTCTATTCTCCTCTCCCTTTTTTTTTAATATCATCTTAGACCACTTATTATCCCAATCTATACCTATGAATGCTTCTTCTGATTCTGACTACTCTAATAATGAATATAATTTTTGAGAGTTACAAATATGTTTTCCATATATTAATATAAACAATTTGATCTTATTGAAGCCCTTAATAAAGAAAAATTTAAGATATAACATTTTCCCCTTTCCTCTCTCTTTCTTATTTACATTTTATATTTCTCTTGAACTTTGTGTTTAGATATCAAACTTTCCATTGAGTTTTGGTCTTTTCTTTAAAAATACTTGGAAATCTTATATTTTGTTGAATGCTCATACTTTTTCCCTGGAAGTATATAGTCAGTTTTGATGGGTAGGTGATCCTTGGTTGAAGAACCAATTCTCTTGCCTTTCTGAATATCATATTCCAAGACTTGCTGTCTTTTAGTTTAGAAGCTTCTATATCTTGTATGATCCTGATTGGTGCTCCTTGATATCTGAATAGTCTCTTTTTGGCTTCTTGTAAAATATTTTCCTTAGCTTGAAAGCTCTTAAACTTGGCAATTACATTCCTGGGGGTTGTCTATTGAGGATTTTGTGTAGAGGGCATTTTATGAACTCTTTCAATGTCTATTTTGCCCTCTTGTTCAAGAACATCAGGGCAGTTTTCTTGGATAAGTTCTTGTAGTATGATGAAAAGGTGTCTGTTTATTTCTGGGTTTTCAAATAGATCAACAATTCTCAAACTGTTTCTTCTAGACCTATTTTCTTGGTTAGTCATCTTCTCTGTAAGATATTTCCTGTTTCCTTCTGTTTTGTCAATATTTTGATTTTGCTCTATTAATTCTTGCTGTTCTGTGAGATTGTTGGCTTCTAATTGCACAATTCTGGTCTTTAAAGACTGATTTTCCAATACAATCTGATCATTTTCCATTTTGTTTTGGTCTATCCTGCTTATCATGGATTCTAGCTATTGAATTTTGGTCTCTTATCATGTCATTTGATTTCTGGGCTTTTTCTCAAATTGGGAGTTCCTGTCTTTTAAGTTATTATTTTCTTTTTGAACTATTTCCCACTTTTCTTGCCAATATTCTTCCATCTTTTTCATAAGATTCAATTTAAATTCTTCAAGAGCTTGTGGCCAATTCCCATTTTTTGGAGGGGGGAGAGGTTTTGTTACATTTATTTGTTTGTCTTCTTCTCCTATTTCCTCTGTAGTCTTGATTTTTCTTCCATAAAAATTATCCAGTGTCAAAACCTTCTTGTTATTCTTGGTGTGGGGAAGTTGTTTTTCCTGGGCATTTTTTGCCATCACTATGCTGGTTTT
The DNA here is from genome assembly GCF_027887165.1 of Monodelphis domestica. Classification (NCBI taxonomy): domain Eukaryota; kingdom Metazoa; phylum Chordata; class Mammalia; order Didelphimorphia; family Didelphidae; genus Monodelphis; species Monodelphis domestica. Next base: position 67,079,349 of record NC_077231.1, on the reverse strand, counting down.
TCCTTCCCTTTCTAGTCAGAAGTCTGAATGATGAGGGCAGGCTCTCTGTATATAGAGCTAAGGAATGAGGTTTTTCCCTGAGTCCACTTCCCACGTCTCTGGAGCTTCTATTGTTTTCAGCCCTTCTCTGCACTATCTATGAGCCCAAGGTCTTTGCTCTTCTGCCTATTAAGGTCTTGAGCCTAGCTGCTCTCAGGGGTAGGTTTTGATGGTCTTAGTCAGCTTCCAAGGACCTCCAGATGCCCCTTGCTCTCTCAGTTATTCTACCCTGCAATGGCTCTGAGTCTAGCACACTGGCTCCATAGATTGGATTGGGGAGGGTAGATCAGCTTGCATTTTGGTGGAAGGTATTTCACCCCCTTATAGGGTGGAAATGCCCAAATCCCATATACCATCAATGCTGCCCCATACTGTAGAGTCCCTTTGTTTATATGAATTCAGGTTTTTTGGCCTTTTGAGATAGTCTATATTGGTAGGCAATGAGGAGAGGTAGATTCCCATGTCTAAGTGGCAGACATGTTTATCTGGAAGTTTCTGAAGCATAACTTTATGTCAGGAAAACAATAATGAATTCTTTCTGTCAGAGTTGACTGAAAATTAAACATGCTCCTTTTTGTTCACTCTCATTGAAGGTTTTTAAACAGTCAGTCAATAAGTATTTATTAGGCACGTACTCTATGTCAGGTACTATATTATGCACCGGGAATATAAAAAAAGTAAATTCTGGCCCTATCTTGGGAGATATCATGGAAATAACTGTATAAAAATAAAACATACAGGATAAATTGGAAAAAAATTAATAGAGGGAAGGCACTAGCACTAAACTGGATTGGTAAAGGCTCTTGTATAATATTGGATTTTAGCTGATAATGAAGGAGTCCAGAGAAGTCAGGAGATCAAGATAGGGAGGGAAACCATTCCAAAGATAGGAAACAGTCAATGACAATAGAGTTAGGGGAGAAATTGTTTTGTTGGAGTAATAGCAAGGAATCCAATATCATTGGATGTAGGGAGTCAAGTACAGGAAACCAGGAAAAGTGGGAAGGGAACCAGGTTCAGATAGGCTTTGAATGCCAATAAGAGGATTTGATATTTGATCCTGGAGATGATAGCAAATCATTGGATATTTTTTGACTGGGCAAAGAGATCGGCAATGGAGTGGTATAGTTTGATCTTCACTTTAGGAAGATCAGTTAAATAACTGAGTGGATGTTCAACTTTAGTCTGCAGAGATCTTAGGCAAGGAGACCAACCAAACAATTTGTCTGAAATATTGTAATGTAGTCTCCATTTAGGAGAGGCTAGGAGGTTCATTGAAAAGATTACAGGGTCTAAGGTCAGCAAGACTAATTTTTATGAGTTCAAATCTGGCCTCAGATATTTACTAATTGTGTGAATCTGGCTAAACGACTTAATTCTTGTTTGCCTTAGTTTCCTTATCTGTAAAATAAGGTGGAGATAGAAAGGTTAACCATTCAAGGATCTTTACCAGGAAAACCCAAATGGAATCATGAAGATTTGGACATGACTAAAATGAATGAATAATAACAACAAAAATTCCCTTTGGATACTGGTTAAACAATATAACCTTGAGTTTCTTTAATATTCTGAAATTATGGATCTTCAAGAAATAATCTAAGGCAAAAAAATTTAAGTTGACTGACATTCCCACTGGTCCAAATGGACTTAAAATTTCATCACTACTTTAAAATGAAATAGACACATCCCTTTGGTTAGCTTGTAATTTGGAAGAAAGAAGATGGTGAAAAGCCTTTTGAGCACCTTCATCTCTCTGGTAATGGGTATGTATGTATCAGTTCAGTGCCTAAAACATAAGAGACTTCCATAACTGCAGCAGATCCCATTAATGGGTAGTTCTGTGATGAAAAGCTTTTCCTATAGGAGTTATGATTTGTATTGTCACAGAGCCATTAGCATAGAAACATATAAATGGAATTCTTTCAGATGGTTGATGGTGTGTTTAATGTGTCCATAAAATCAGACCGCTCTTTTTTAATACCCTTTGAATGAGCTGGCTTTCAAATAAGGTAATTAATAAGTTATCATTATCCAGGACTTCTGACCATTCAGGTTAATAAATGTACTGGTTTTAGTGAAATACCATTGGAAAAAAAGAGTTCCAATATAGGTAAAAATAAATACGATTGTGGGCCAACACACCAAAGAAATCTAGAACAAGATTTAACAGGGTTAGATTCAAGTGTGAGCAATTATTTGGGCAAGGTGTTGGTTTTCTGTGTTTAATTTATGGCTCTTAATCACCACTGAGAAAATTCATGCCCAAGAGAATGCTGTCATATTTGAAAGTATTAATCTGGAGGGTTCAGGTGGATGGCCACTTTTTATATGTTTTTTTTTCCTTCATGAAGGAAGTGAAAGGTTTTTCTTTCTTTCCTGAAATATTTTATTTCTGTTGTTTGGCTTATTATTATTATTTTTAAGCTGAGCTAATAGAAGACAGTCTAGATTTTACTATATCCAAAAGAATTTTTTTAACTTGGAAGAAGGTCAAAGAAAAGGATCAATATATTTAGGTCTATTTTCTCATTCACCACATAACTAGATGTATTTATTTTTGCTTTTCTGTCAAACAATGGTTGTTGGGGAATGGAATACCAAGTCCTCTGGAAGGAGATAGAGATAACTTGTTGATCAGCATTCTGAAAAGCCATTACAACATGGACTAAACCTTTATACAATAAGAAAAAAAATCATCGGGTTATGTATGGGTGTGGGCAGTAGTTTCATAACCAAGCAACCAGATAATCTTATGAAATGCTTCATAGGAATGTTTGATTCTAAACAGTCTGTTCTTCTTTGTGACGGTTTCCAAATATCATTTTTAAGGAATAAATAACTGAGCCAAATATATTTGTGGGTCCAATGTTTTGTTCCTGTGGCTTCTCAGGATTCAGACTGAGCCTGTGTCTATTTATTTGAGTAAAAAAATGCAATTGTTGGAGGGTGTCATGTGAATGACACACAAAGTCCCAACACTACTAAAAAATATTTACTGGTGACCAACCTAAAAATAACAACTCTCTTTCAAAAAGCTTACATTATGAAATCAACTCCAAGACAAGTTGGGGGAATATAGTGAATAATCTATGTATCTATGTATGTATGTATGTATGTATGTATGTATGTATGTATGTATGTATCTATCTATCTATCTATCTATCATCTATCTTAGTATCTATCTATGTATCTATGTATCTATCTATGCATCTATCTACTTTCTTTCTCTCTCTTTCTTTTTCTTCCTTCCTCCCTCCCTCCCTTCCTTCCTTTTTTCCTTCCTTTTTTCCTTCCTTCCTTCCTTCCTTCCTTTCTTTCTTTCTTTCTTTCTTTCTTTCTTTCTTTCTTTCTTTCTTTCTTTCTTTCTTTCTTTCTTTCTTTCTTTCTTTCTTTCTTTCTTTCTTTCTTTCTTTCTTTCTTTCTCTTTTCTTTCTGTTTTTCTCTCTCTCCCTCCCTCCCCTCACCTAGCTTTCTTTCTTTTTCTTCCTCCTCTTCCCCATAGAGTCTCTGTACTTATCTACATATGTGTATGCATATGAGTTGTAGAATAAAGTTTGATCAAGAAATTTTAAAATAATATTGTATGTTATAGGTTTCACAAATGGGGTAATAAGAACATATAACAATATCTCAATTTAACTCAGAACTTTAAAGTTTCAGAAACTGAGAAAGAACTTGGTATTTTGGATAGATAACTGGCCACAAAGACCTACATTTGAATACCATCTATTACCTACATTTGGTAAATGAACCTAGGCAACTCATTTGAAATCTCAATATTGGCCCAGATAATTCTCTAAAAGGCCAAAATACAATGAATATGCTGACTGCAACTATTAGAAAGTATACTCATCTAGGAGTTCTTCATTTAGTAAAATGTCAGATCCAAGCCTTGCCCTTTTATGTTTGCTAAGTTCTTTACATATATAAAAGAGGGGACCTTGGATGTCATCTAGTTTAATTATTTTAGATTTCAAATTATCTAACTGAAGGTACTTGCCCATGATCACTCAGCCTTCTGGGGATAAAGATTCTAACTCCAATCCCAGGATTTCAAGTTCTGAGTTCCAAATGCAATGTTCATGATACTTCTCTATGCTGCCTCCCTTAGGCCATAGAGGCTAGACATTACAGGGTGTGCTCAGAGAATAATAAATACTATAGTTTGACTACAGCCAAATATGAGTGGAGGGGATTAACACAATATAAGCTTGAGCACAGATCACAGATAATAATTTATTTGGGACTCACATTAGATTTCATTCTGAGTTCAATATGAGGGTGTCAATGAATGCCTTTGAGTAAAGATTATTATGATCGTATCTATATTAGGAAAATTATAATGGTGTGGTGCATAGAATTGAGAGGGGAGGTAGAGGTAAGAGTATGAGATTAGAGAGAGAACAAAGATTTTTGCTATGGTGTGGGAGAAATTAACCAGGGGCCTGGACTCGGGTGAGAAATAAAAGAAGGAAGGAATTTTTTTTCCAGCTCTATTTGATTAGATATTGTAAGTGATTGAGTGTATGCTTATGGGGGGGTGGGGAAGAGAGAGTGCATGCTTATAGGGGGTGGGGAAGAGAGAGAGATGAATACATATTGACTCTAGTTGCAGTCACAGATAATGTGGGGAATATTGTGTCAGTTATTCAAATATAGGAGTAATTTCTTATAATACTTTAAATAAAAAGGTTCAATTTATTCTTTGTGAGGAACCAGACATGGGGAAGAGGAGTTTGTCCCAGCACTCCCCATACTGTGTTGGCCTTGGATTTGACTTGGCACTGATGACACTTACAGCTGAATGGAGTATAGGAAAGAAGGAGCCCATCATAGCAAGGAGAAGACACTAACGGCTATAGATTCCTGGTATAGTAAGTATCGTTTAATGAAGTATATTCAGAGTTTCCCTTCTTGATTTCAGTTTAACACATGGAAGCTTTAGGTTTTGCTTCTGGCCATAAGGTAACCCAGAAGTGAAAGGAGTTTCGAATGATGTGTAAAACCCTGAATGATTTCCTCCTTATTTTCTTGCCCCATGACTGGTTTGTTTGTTTGTTTAAAACCCTTGTCTTCTGGCTTAGTATCAACTCAAAGACAGAAAAGTAGAAAAGACTAAGCAATCAGGTTTTAGTGACTTGTCCTAAATTATTCACATTATTAGGAAGTATCTGAGGCCAGATTTGAACCCATGTTATCTCCTCTCCAAGCATAGTGCTCTATCCACTAGCTATCTAACTGCCCTGCCCATGAATGCTAAAGGAATGGCAAAGTACTTCATCTGTTGGATAAAGAGATGCCTTTTGTTGCAGTCTTTCAGGTAATGCCATAACTTCCAATGAAGGGTGAGATAGGGTTGAACCTCGTTACTCCATTCTCATGGCAATCTCACCTATAAGCCAGTTACTTCAAAAGAATAGGTGATCTTGGTCCTTCAAACCCTGACTACATTTTCCTCTTTTATATTGGCTTTTTCTTACTATTTGGTAAATGAGTATATATTCAACATAGACATATTCAGGATTGAAGATCATCCTGTGGTCTTGTAAAAAGGGAGATTTTGAACCCTAGACTTAAATCCCCAAAAGTCCTTGGTACTTCCCAGAATTCCCTATAATCTCACCTGAGTCTCCACATTGGTGAGATCACAATTGGTATTTAACTGGAAGTAACACTTCCCACGCTCTTCTCTTCTATTGCAATGATGTAGCAAGTATAGTGGTAAGCTAAGCACAGGGATTTTGAATGGGTTAATCAGCCATGAGCATGTGGTTTTTATTTTGTATCCTTGTTTTCTAATAATCCTTAATAAACCTCATAAAATATAATATTTTATTAGTAGAGATATACTTTAATTTTTACAGTTATGGCAACCACTTAGACGAGAACTTCTTATTTTTTTAAGATAGCCTAGATAATTTTTTATTAAGCCACATTTCTCCTGCCAAGTTTTTCTGGCCCCACCTCAAAAAGCTGATTCTCATTCAGCTCGCTCCTCCTGATCTTCTTGACCAATATTGTTTACCTGGTCCTGGCCAGGCTGTGACCCAGGCCCCGGCTCCTGCTCCTGCTCCTTCATCCAGTCATCTTGCTCATCTGGTCTAGGCCCAGCCCCAGTCTCCATTTCCCTGGCCCCAGCCCAAGTAACTCTACTCTGGCTTCCCAGCAAGATTGCCCCAAGCCAGCCCCAGGACCCAGGCTGCTGGTAGCTGCCCCTGTGTCTTCAGGATCACAAACCAACTGGTAAAAACCTGAGGTGTTCTTTCCTTAGGCAACAATTAGCCTCCATGTGTCAGGGGACCTAAGGGGGGGAATGAGGAGAAGCAAGAGACTTTTCCAAACAGGAAGTTGATTACAAGCATGGCTTATTTCAAAGGATATTTTTTGAGTGCACTGATCCTTTTATTTATTTTACCTGAGATTCAGGGGAGAAATTCAGATCCCTGCAACTCTTTGCTATTTGGGCCTGCCCAATTCGAGATTCCTAAAACCCAAGTTTTTTCTTGCTATGGGGAATTCCACAGTACTAACAAAAGGAATCTCAATGGATAAAAAACAAGAACTTTAAAGACACTGGAGGTTATATTTTTTAAGACTTTTCAGACTCCAATGTTTTATAAAAAATCTCTGTATTTTATTGTGTTTTGCTGATTGTTTTGTTTAAGGTTTAATTTTGTAGGTTTTAAGTTCATATATTAATGTATTCAATACTATTCTGTTACAATGAATCATTTTAATGTACTGGGTTTTAACTACTGTTATATTCTGTTGCTTTCCTCCTATAACTATACTGAACACATATTATTGAATAAGCCCATATATAAAAACAGCCTTTTTTTCCATTTTGACTTTGTAAATTATTACATACAAAATTGATGGACTTCATCAAAACTGGTTACAATTGTATAACAACCTTTGGAAAATTTAATGAGCTAAATGTCTCAAATTTATTTTAAGGGGTCTTTAGACATGATTTTTAGTTTTTTTTTCAACAACTCTGATCATTTTGCCTGCCTCTAACAGGAGGTAAGGTCCATTTTAGTAGCTGAAGTGAAATACAATTTTAATCTCCACCTCCCACATTTATAAAAATGTGAATGGATGGGACATCACAGTCTCATACCAAAGGAGCTGGGAAGTTAATCCCAGGGCATGGTACCCCTGGATGGCTCCCAAAAAGGGAGCATCTCTCATTTATTACTCTTCAGCTCACTTTACCCTTCCACCAGAATGATATCTAGATTTCTTGGTGACGTTCTAAACCCAAATAAGTTTTACTTTGTTTAAAAATTTGCTTGCCGTGGTTGAAACATTGCTACACCTGAAAAATTTGTGACAAATATCCACTTTATTTAAATGTCATACAGCAGACTTATGTTAAATATGATAGTGGATTTGTTTGCTGTTGTAATGAACTGAGCTATTGAGAATTTTGGGGATTTTGATACTTTTTGAATGTGTACTACTGTTCTTTATAAAAAAACTGTTACCTTGTGAAAATCATTTGCATGTACTCATAGTGGATCATGGCCAGGTATGAAGAGGAAATGGATCTCATTTTGGTGAGAAACCTTGTATTCTTTATTTCCTTAGCTGTCACAGTGTGTCAATGATTATAAGCTATATATTTTTTATTTTTAAATACTGTATTATATTTTTCTTGCATGTGCAATATACTAGTTCAGTTTTTTAGTTTTCCTCTTTTTTATATTTGAAGCATGTCACCAGTATTAAGATTTTCTTTAACTTTTTCTTTATTTTGCAGTAATATAAGTTTAAAATATATGTGCTATAATGTCAATGTACACCCAAAAAGCTTTAGGTGCCATTAATTGTTTAAAAAATTATGGGACTTTGTTTAATGATTCTGTCTGATTCCAGGACAAGAGAAAACAAAGAGAGCTATTGCACAGTGCCAAAGAAGCACAAAGCTAAACTGCATAGTGCCAAGAGAGCACAAGGTCAAAGAGACCAACCAATCCCAATGGGGTTGATGAAAAATTTTGAACCATGACAAGAGGACTTGAACATGTTTGTTGTTTGAGATTGCGGCTGTTTAACATGTGTTAAAGGCAGGTCTTCCTTGTTCCACATTCTAGCAAGTATCTCAAATTTGGCTTCTACCTGGCTCCTAAAAATTTAGTCCCTTTTCTGTCTTTCATAGTGTGGCAAACTTTCTGTAGTCCTGGTTATTGATTGGGTAAATGCCTCATTGCTTATATCATTTTAATTGGCTCTGATTCAAGGACCTGTTATATATTTATTTTTCCTTTACTTAGATTTTTTACACATAAGACTTTGATAGTCTATATTTCATCAAGAAATTATTATTTATTTATTTTTTTATGTTTTTGATTTGTCTTGCCAATCAGTTCATATACCTCATAACTCAGCCATACATCTCTAAGTGATCCCTGTGTTTTTCAATCACCCTCTTCAGGGGGGGAATGCATAATTATTATTATTTTAAATTGTGAGGTTTAAATTCCTTTTCAGAGTAATTTTAGGTTAAGAAACATGCTACCTTTCCAAATACAGAAAGTGAACTATTTGGTGAAGACACCATGAAGGTGCCTCCACAGACCATAAGCAGTAACAGAAGATCCAGAGTGAACTTTGGGATGTGGTGATTTGAACTGTGTGGGGTTGAGTGCATTTGTTTTGTATGTATACTCTTATGCCAAAGGGGACTGCCCACTAACTGGCTTTTTGTCAATGTGCCTAGCAATTATTTGTTTTGTTCTCTTTTCCTCTTATCCTCAAATTATTGTAAATTCATAGCTGGTATGTTTCCAAGACCCATCAGAGAGATTAGTCTTCCTCAGGCCTCAGGGGGATATTTGAAAAAAGGGAGATTTTGAACCCTAGACTTCCATCCCCAGAAGTCCTTGGTATTTCCCAGAATTCCCTATAATCTCACCTGAGTCTCCACATTGGTGAGATCACAATTAGTATTTAACTGGCAGTAATGCCTCCCACTCTCCTCTCTTCCATTGCAATGATGTAGCAAGTATAGTGATAAGCTAAGCATGGGGATTTTGAATGGGCTAATCAGCCATGGGCATGTGGTTTTTATTTTGTATCCTTGTTTTCTAATATTCCTTAATAAACCTCATAAAATATAATATTTTATTATTAGAGCTATAATTTAATTTTTACAGTCTTCATCTTTCAAGTAAGAGAGGTCTGGTACTTCTGAATGATTGTGGGGAAGGAGTCTCTGTTTCTAGTGAGCGAAGCCAAAAAAAAAGATTATTAGCCCAAACCTGAATTGACAGTTGTCAGGATAGTGCAGCACTGAGGCAAAATGCTTAAACTGTGTTGAGGTTTCAGAATAAACTTCAAGGAGACTGTAGCAGTAATTTTTAGCTAAGTTACTGATTTCTATTTTTAAGTCATTCTCATGTGCTGAGTCTTTGTATATAGCTTTTCTTTTTAATGTAGAAATGCATTACTTGTTCCATTCCATATTCATACAGTATCTTGAATACATTTTCATCTTTTCCTTTCTAGGAGAAACCTAAATGTTCAACCATAGCCTAAGCTATTAAAATTATTCCTGAAGTTTTATGCTATGGGAGTTATTGTTGTTCAACCTTCATTTTTGAAGAGGATCAATGATATCACAGGGTGATGCCATGACTTGCAAATGAATTGGATTTAAGTGAAGCAGAGTTGTACAAAGTCATCAGCCTTACTCTTACTCTCTCTTCTAGAGTTATCAGAGTAGCAAAGCAAAATTCATGATAGATGACCAATGGCCTGACATGCAGTGAGTGGACCTTGGTGCCTTTGATTTCAGACCAAGCTCTAAGTCCTCCACAAGCTTCATGGTCATTAGAACAAATGTTCCCATCTTTTCATTCTTTAGGGTGAAGTCTTTGCATGCTTTGGGCAGAAATCTCCCTAACTTACCTGTGGGTTTGAGACCTGTCCATTACCCTTGTCCTCAAGATGGGTTTAGCCCATCTTCAGAGACCATTTTAGTGGGGTGTTGGCCATTGGATATGCTATAGCTGCTTGGAACCCCAAGTGAAAGATGAGTGAAAGATAGAAGATAAAGACAGATAAAAAGGGCTCAGCAAACCCTCACATCAGAGGTATTTGTCCTCTCTGAAAACCTCTTACACCACTAGTGTTGTAATGAACTAAAGAAGATAAAAAGGTAGGAAGATAAAGTATAATTTCCCTTCCATTGGCAGCCAGACTCTTCAGGTATAAACCTAGTCCCAAATTACATACCTGGGAAAAGGACAAGGGTGGAGTGAGTAAAGTAGCCCTTGGTTGTCCAAAAATAATTTCTAAAAGTAAAAGTAACCCCTCAAAAATTGTGCATAGAAAGTAATCTACTGACTTCTCCATGCCTTCATGAATGAGGGCTGTCAAGTCAACTTACACTTGTGAATATCATTGTATAATGTGATCAGTGAAAGGTTTTATGGGATTCAGGTGTGATGGGTAATAGAGAGAAGTAAAGTAATCAAAGTATATTTGTAAAATATTTATTTATCTTATACTATATATAGTATTATATAAATTCATTCTAAAGGTGTGAGTTGGAATCTTCAACCTAAGTTAAGACTGGTAGCAGCAGAATACCCATTTGTCACACATCACACCTATCTTGTTCTTGCTCTCCCTACAAATAGGCTAATTTTTTATGATCATATATTTCCTTTATTAAATAATTTAAATAATTTCTTATTCACAAGTTATTACTAGTAATATTTTGCAAATAGTTTTGACCTATAATGGATAGCAGTTTTCTCTATAATTTTGATTCGATATAGATTTTGGCATTCCATGATTTATAGGCACACAATATGTCAAAGGGAATATTGATATCATTAACATTATCTCCCCTCCTCCTCCTCCCACTTGCAATACAAAAAGAAAAGGAAATGGAAAGGAGAGAAGAGAATAAAGAAGAAGGGAGAGCTGCAGTGGAGAGGAAATAAATGAAGTAGAAAAAGAATGAGAAAGTCAAATTGACATTTACTCTACCTTCCCCATTATTTCATTTACATCTCTAGACACACAAACACATTCAGATACAGCTTTTGTTTCTGTCATTTTCATTTGTGCCTGACTCACTCTTCCTAACTGCAATTTAATATTTCCATGGCACTGGAGTAGTTTGTCATTTTCTTCTCCAGCTCATTTTACAAACAAAGAAACTGAAATAGAGTTAAGTGACTTTCCAAGGGTCACACAGTTAATAAGTGTCTGTGGCTATATTTGAATTCAGGTTTTCTCAGCTCCCAGTCTAGCACTCTATCCTCTGCACCTTCCAGCTTCCCCACATAGAAGCAGTAGGTCCCATGTATCCATTCCAACTAATTTGAAATACTTCTGAAAACAAAGAATATTTATCACTTGAGATGGTAGGATAATTTTGTAATAAGTATGGATATCAATTGGAGTTTTGGGTACTGGATTTTTTGTTTGTTCATTTTAGTAAAAATATTATGAAATATAACTAAAGGAAGACACATTCCTCTTCCTCCTCAAAAGAAAGATACTAGAATTAAACTTAGGATAGATGTTAGAAGACTGGTCAATATATTTAATTAAATGACTTAATCAGTCTCTTATTTCAGTTTCTGTATTGTTTTCTATATTCCATACTTGACACATTAGTACTTACAGACATTATCCTCAAACAAAATGTGCACTTTCCTTTGGCATCCTTTATAATTACAGGGTAGTCTTCCCATGAAAATAATCTCATGGCATTTAGGTGTAACTAATTTTATTTTTAGTAGGGATTTCTCAGTTTGTATTTACCCTGTGTTTTAATCAGACAGAAAACATCGTTATAAAGATGCTTGACTTCTAAGGTTATAAAATTCTACAAATTAATAAATATCATGCATGGATGTTTTCAGCCCCTTTCAAAACAAGTTTTTTTTAAAAGAATGCACTTATTTTTTACACTATAGATAACAATTCATTTGAATTTTTCCTATTCTACTCTACCTATCCACAACTAACATTCTAATCTAATGCCTTATAGTGATATGAACTTGAACTTTGTTTCTTTAAAACCTTGTTAGGAGGACGGTTTTGGCAGGTTGCAGCAAACTGGAAAGTTTAGGCTTTGTGCTAAATTGTCTTTCCATCTGTCATACAAGTAACAGCCTACTGAGGCTCAGAGAGACTGGAAATTGATGAGGAGTCCAGTAGAAGTCCTGGAATTTAGGCAATGGCACTTGACTTCATATTGTAGTTAGAGGACTTGTGTGAGCCTAATTAAAGTACTATAGTTGTCAAGGTATCAGTTTTCTCATCTGTAAAAGTGAAGGGATGAGACAAATACTGAGGTTCCTTTCAGCATCATATCTACCATACTGGGAGGACTTTTTCATCCAAATAAAAATTTGAAGTCTTTCAAAAATGAACTTGTAAAGAAATGGCATCCACTTTGATTCAGAGATCAATCAATAAAACAATAAACATCTATTAAACATTTTGCTTGTCACTGACCTTTCTTAGGAGCTGAAGACATAAAGACAAAAGTGAAACAGTTCTTATCCTCATGGAGTTTATCAAGAAAGAATATGGTCAGGGGGAAGCTGGGTAGCTCAGTGGTTTGAGAGCCAGGCCTAGAGATAGGAAGTAATAGGTTCGAATTTGGCTTCAGACACTTACTAGCTTTGTGACCCTGGGCAAGTCACTTAACTCCCATTGCCTAGCCCTTACCACTCTTCTGCCTTGGAACCAATGCACGGTATTGATTCCAAGATGGAAGGTAAGGGTTAAAAATAAAAGAAATAATATGGTCATATATAAGGCTATATAAAATAATTGAATGAAAATATGGTACTTTTTTCCCAGTGGGAGGGAAGGAATACAATAATAGCTATGGAGAAGTGGAAAAAGCTTCTTGGGGAATTAAAACTGAGTTTTGAAGGAAAATGTGTATTTTTAAGGGGCAAAATTCAGAGGGCAAGTTATTCTAGGCATAGGGGTAAGTGGTACAGAGCTAAGGAGATAAGAAGTGGAGTGTTATGTGTGATAAACAGTAAAAAGTTTAATTTAGCTAAATCTAGTCTACCAAGCTGAATAATTACATTGGAAATGTAACTTGGGGCCAGATTATGAAGATCTCTAAAGGCTGAGGAGGTTTCTATTTATTTGTAGAGGTAATAAGAGGCCATCAAATTTATTGAGTAGAAAAGTAAGAGTTAAATATCACATTTAGGAAAATGATTCTGATGAAATGATATGTACTTGGACTCTTAGGATACTGGAGTTGAACAATTGTACATAATACAGGTAGGAAAATCAACCATGACCCATTTATCGAGTGCCTATAAGAACTCTGAGTTATCTTGCTAAAAAACAGACCTAAGGCAAGTCAATTATTGTGACTAATACTTAAACAGATCTGATGCAGATTATAACTTCTCCACCCTTTAGTGGGTAATCTACATGAGTTGCTATGGATAAAAATAATAAAAATAAGAATCCTCTCTTTGTATCTAACTCTTTTGTGATAAGTCTCTCAACACTTACCTAGACTTATACTCTGATGACAGTCACAGAGGCCATGGCCAGGCTTGTTGGAATTTTTACAGTCTGTGTTTCAGGGGGACGTATTTTGAGAACCTAAAATTAAACCCAATATAACAATAAGAAATTATAGTAAAACCTTATCTTACATGAGTGAAATAATCAGAACCAAAAAAAAAAAAATTGAATGTGTTTTTTTTTTCTTTCTTTTCCGATTTTATTGAGTTCCCAAGGGAAGAACTGTAATATTCAATTTAGTTATACAGGCAATCACTGCAAAAATGCACCCCCACCCACAAATCAAATTTGAAAATTATGAAGTAGAAATAACACAAAAAAACAATTCACTTGAGTGAGATTAAAATCAGTTACTACAACTGCTTGTTTCTGTCCTTGGTAACATACCCTTGACTTCAAATGAACTATATTCATGGGTATCCTTATTATGAAACAACTTATTCTACTTAATGTAGAAAATGAGACAAAGACCAATAGACTTGGAAACAGAAGACTACTTTACCATCTATCTTTCTCATATCCTTCCTTCCTTCCCAGCTGTTTCCTCATCTTTAAAATAAGATAATCATACTTTGAAAAGATAACATTTCTAAATGTCAGACAAAGAAGCAAAATTCATTGGAGGCCACTAGAGATGATTTTTGTTCATTTTTATTAAGATACACTTTAAATATATAATTTATTATTTCATAATTATTGTCAATTATAATTTTATTATTTTAAATAGATGGATAGATTTAATCCCTTTGATCTTAGATTCAAGAAGTCAATGAGATTTGCATTTTGGGTATACAAGAAAAAGGTTATATATGGTCCTGACCTCATAGGATCATACTCTTGAAATTTAAGGAATCTCACAGTTAATGTAGTCCAACCTTTTTTATAGATGAGAAAACTGAGACTCAGATGGGGTTAAGTGATTTGGCCAAACCATGCAGACAACAAAAAGCACACATGAGATTTGAATCATGACATTGGGTCATAAGATTATAGATTGGGAGCTAGAAGAGTCCAATCTAGACCCTTTATTTTATAGATGTGAAAACTGAAGCCTCCTAAAGATTAAGTGGTTGACCAGATTATAAAGCTAGTAAATATTTGAGAGAGGATGGGATCCCAGGTCATCTGGACTACAAGTCAAGTGCTATTGCTTATAAATTCTTCATTTTTTCCCATGCAACACTACTTTTTTGGAAATAAGAATTACACATGTAGAATAGTCAGTCAACAAACATTTGTTAAGTGATGTTAATGTGCCAGGCTCTATGCTAAGTGCCAGGGATAAAGAAAAGCAAAAAAAAATAACTCTCCCTCTCAAGACAAGAGTTTAGAGAATAATACAAGACATTATGCAATTAAATACAAAATTATGTGCCAGAGGTATTATGAACTATGGATTTTAGTGGAAGATGAGTCAGGAAAACATCCTGTAGGAGGTGGGTCATGATCCAGACCATTAACAATGTTTAGAATTTTAATAAATAGAGAAAAAAGAATGGAAATGATAGAGTTTGATTGAATTGGTTCTGGAGTGGAACAAAAATATTTTGAACTGAGATGACACACAGCATCTTTGAGTTTATTGCTTCAGGCTAGATCCTGTATCCTAAGGAATCTTATGCATTTAACAAATAAATCTATTAAAACTCAGAGAACTTGGATAGATTTCCTGAGGTTGATGAATAAGTAAGCTAAAAATAAAAGGCTGAAAGGATGACATTCTGACACTAGGCAGGACCCCCACCTTCTAATATGAGACATATTTCATACTTTGGGCTATAATTTAAAAATGCATATATATATATTTTCATTTTGTTGTACATGACTTTTAAAAGAAATTCTAAATGCTGTAATTGTTTCCTACAGCATGAATTCATCTTTCCCATTGTTATGGATTGAATGCATCTATATTCAATCACAAACACAAATTACCTTAATAGGTAGTTCTGGATTTTTTTTTCTTATAGGTGGCCTTTTGACAACTCTAATTATCAGTTCAATATTGGAATGGTTTTGCCAAAATAATTGAGTTTCTCTGTATAACATGGGGAAGACATAATTATGCATGTTAGGCACATGGATAAAAATTCTAAATCCCCTATTTTGAATTTTTAAGGGCATTTAATACCTTTCACAAGCTTATTCAAACATATCTTCCCATTGTCCCAGATTGCTTTCACATTAACATTTCCTGTCACATAACTCAACAATCTGGTTTACATTATATTTTCCAAATGCAACATTCTAACTAAGTGAACTGAACCTTTGCAATGTTGTTGCCCTCCCTCATGCCTGAATTCTATTCTCACCTCCATTACTTAGAATTCTTAGTTTTCTTCAAAGCTCACTTTAACTTCATCTTCCAACTAGAAACATTTCATGATTCTTTGAATTGTTTTCCCAAATTATTCAGCATTTCTCTTATACTTATTTTGTAAATATGTTTGTATAGGCATTATTTTACCCTAGCAAAATGCAAAGTCTTTGAGAAGAATTTGGTATAGTATTGGGAAGAAAAAACACTGGCTTTGGAATCAGAGAACATGGGTTCAATTCCAGACATAACTATTTTCTTTTTAAAAAATTGTCTTCCATCTTAGAATTAACATTGTATATTGGTTCCAAGGCAGAAAAGTAGTAAGGGTTTGGCAATAGGGGTTAAGCAACTTACCAGGGTCATACAACTAGGAAGTGTATGAAGCCATATTTGAACCCATGATTGGGACTGACTCACAAACTACTAAACCACCTAGTTGCCCCCCAAATTATTACTTTATGTTTGGATGGGATATTTAACATCCTGGGCTTCAAATTACTTCTCTAAAAAATGAAGAAATTAAGCTATTTGGACTCTATATTTTCATCTAGCTCTATTCCTATAGGATTATAGTGGGATTTTGAGAGGGAAAAGACCTTAGAAAGATCATACCTAATACTCTCAATTTACAAATTAAGAAACTAAGTCTCAAAGTAAACTAACTAGCCCAGGGCCACAGTTAGTATATATCAAAGGCAAGATTAGAACACAGGACTTCCTGACCCTAAGTCCAACAATCTACATACTACACTCAGAGTGACTTGATGATTTGTTTTTGTCATTATATCCTCTATACCTATTATAGTATGAGGAACATAGTATGTGCTTAATAAATGCCTAATAGACTTAAAAGGACATAATTTATTATTTAAAAATTAGATTAATTTAAAAAAATAAATATTAAATTTTTTTGAAAAAACAGAAAATAAAAGAACTAATTGAAACCCCTGGGAAATGAATTTTATAGGTAAAAACAAACCATTATTACTTAATGTAAATTCCATAACTTCTTTTATAGACACCTGAACCTTCAGAGGACAGGGAATGGTTTTCCCAATCTGAAATATGCTTTACTCTCCACTACAATGGCATTGCAAAAGATATCTCAATCATCTGAAACAAAATGACACCTAAAACCTGGTGTCTTTATTTTATGGAACTTTGTTGTTGCTCAATTGTTCAGTCATGTTCAACTGTTCAATGTTCAACTGTTCAACATGTTCAATGACCCTATAGATCATGCTATCCATAATGATTTTTGGCAATGATACTAGAGTATTTTGCCTCTCCCTCCTCCAGTGAATTAAGGCAAACAGGTTGTGTGACATGCCCAAATTCACCCAGCTAGTAAGTGTTTGAGGCTAGATTGAATTCAGTTCTTCTTGACTCCCCTCCTGGTGTTCTGTCCAAAGAACCATCTAGTTGCTTCTTTTATGAAACTAACTATGACTAACTATGTTCAAATGTCAATTAAATGTCAAAACTAATGTGGCCAAGATTAAGTAAGGTGGGAATATAAATTGTAAAATAAATAGGGAAAAATTAGGAATAATTTCTCAGATTAAAGTCACATATGTAATATGGAGATAACTGTCAAATATATTATAATATGAATCACTCTTTTGATAAATGGTCAAACATATGAAAAGACAGTTTTAGAATAAAGAAATCAAGGCTTCATATAAATACACAAAAATGCTCTAAAGCATTATTGTCTAGAGAAATGCAAATCAAAATATCTCTGAAATATCTTATGTTTAATAAATTGGCTAAAATGATAAGAGGGTGAAATGGCAATGTTGGAGGGAATACGTCAAAATGGAGACACTAACATATTGTTGGTGGAACTGTGAACTGATTCAGCCTTTTTGAAGAGCAATCTGGAACTGCATTCAAAGAGTTATAAAACTGTATATACTTTTTCACCCAGTAATACTACTATTAGGTTTATTTCATAAGATGATCAAGGCAAAAGGAAAAGAAACTTTATGTTTTAAAATATTTATAGAAGCTCTTTTTGTGGTGGCAAAGAACTGGAAACTGAAGCTATGTCCATCAATTGGGAAATGGTTAAACAAGTTGAGATATATGATTGTCATGGAATTCTATTGTGCCATAAGAAATAAGAAGCAAGATAATCAAACACACACACACACACGCACATAACCCTTGAAAGCCTCATGTGAAGTAATGCAAAGTCAGCAGAACTAGGATAAAGTTGTACATAATAACAATAATAATATATGATCAACTGTGAATGACAACTATCATCAACAAAGCACAGATCCAGAACAACTCCAAGGGACAAATGATGAAATGGATATACACCACCATGAGGAACAGATGGAGTACAAATGCAGACCAAACATATCATTCTTCACTTTATTTCTTCCATGAATTTTTCTCTACTATATGTGTCTTATTTCGCAATGTGACAAACAAGGAAATATGTATTGTATGATAATACATGTTCAATCCATATCCTATTACTTGCCTTCTTGGGTAGGGGGAGAGGTGAATTGAGGGAGAAAAATTAGACATAATTTTTTTTGAAATAGCTAATATGAAAATTTGTTTCTCTTGAATAAATATATTTTATTATAATTTGTTACAAGTTTATAACAAATATTGTTATATGTAATATATTCCATATTATGTTATATCTATATGTCAAATAAATGGTAACAAAAACTAAAAAATGGCCAATTAATTTTAAGTCTGAATTATTTCTCTCACTAGTAAATAAGTTCCTTGGGAAGTCACCATTTTTGTATCCACTACATTGCTTTATACAGAGGAAGATTTCAGTGTTCTAAAAGAACTAATGAATTAATTCAGTTCTTCAAGTGCCTAGGGAGCCTGTGCCTCCATAACATAGTTCTAAGTATTGTAGCCATTGGGATGGCCCCCAAATTTAGCACACTTAACATAATGTAAAAATGGTGAATCAGGACTCAAAGGAAGCAAGTTTGAATATTACTTTATCATCTAGAAAACTAGGGGGCAAATCATTTAACATCTGATTCAGTGTCTCCCTCTGTAATGGTAGTAGCATCAGGAAGGGGAGGAAGAGAAGGAGGAGTAAATAATAATACCTTATATATTATGTGATATAATATATATATATATATACATATATATATATATGTATATATAACTTTCTATGTGTCAAGCACTGTGTATTTAGTATTTTCCAATTATTATCTCACTTGATCCTGAGAAAAATCTTGGGAGTAAGGTGCTATTATTATTTGTATTTTATAATTGAGGAAATTGAGGGATCCTGATTTTAAGTGACTTGCCCAGATTTACAAAACTAGTACCTTTATATTCCTCTTTCTTCCTGCTTCAGCACTCTATCCACCATGCCATTTAGCTGCCTCATGATAGGGTTGGATCCAATGAACTCTGAAATTCTACTTAGTTCTAAGCTTAAGATCCTGTGATATTATATGAGGAATTTATTATGTCCAGATTGTTTCTTCCCATACAATTTCCTATTTCCATGACCAGAAGAGGAATATAAACAATCATATGTAATATGATTGCCATGAATGCCTCCACAGACTATAGAAACATGTGCCTATTTCTTATTTTAAACAAAAGTTGTTGTTATTGTTGTTATTAATATTATTAGTGGAGGAGATAGGCATTGATTTGGTTCTATATTACCCAATTGATAATGATTCTTTTTTCTACTGGGACAATTCAACAGAATTTGCTACGTCTTTAGCAAAATCCCAATATTGTTATTAGTATGGGGAATTTCATATGGGAATTCCCTCTACCAACTCACATTGCAATCCATCTGTGCTAGTAGATAAGTGCTAGAGAGTTGCTAGAGGCACACAGGAGTTGGGTTGTGTGCTCAAGGTCAAAGAGCCAGTCAAAAACAGGAAGCAAATATGGGTCTTCCTGGTTCCATGCTCAGCATTCTATCTATTGTGTCTCTTAAGTCTCAATATTAAATATCAGACTGTCTTGGTGCTAGAGATTTAATAAATATTTCTTCAAGTCAAAATATGTCTAAGGCAATTACAGGAAATCTCATCAATTGATATGCTTCAAAATATAATGTGGTTTCTGGCATAATCTTATAAATTCATATGAATTATGAGCAATAAACATTGTAAGTATGCTTTAGAACAGTTGAGGACAGATTTGATATATGATAGACCCAAACAAACAACTGAGTCAGACTTGAAACAGAAAAAAGTACACGAGTGTTAATAAACTTTGTTTCAAAGGAATTTAGAAAGATAAGGTAGCCTTTACTGATATCAGTAAGAGAATTAGCCAAAGAAATTCCTACTTGCTCATATGAATAAATTATATAATAATTCCAATACAAAAACCCTATAAAACTTCCTAAGAATGGTATTTAAACATCTCTCTTGTCTAAAATTTTAAAAAGAATGTTGGCGTAGGATGATGATGAAATAATTGTCAGTTTGTTGATAGTATCATGCCATCAAGTTTCTACTTGAGGGAGACATAATTTCACTCATAGCCTCAGTGTAAGAGTAATCTAGGTTCAAATGGTACTGTGGGATTCTAAGAAAGTTACATAATCTTTCATTGTTGCCCAACAACTCTCTTAGGCTATAATTGGAAAGTGGTATTAATCGGTATTGGTCAAAGTAGTTCCTGTGAGCTCTCTTTAAAGAAACCACAGATTTGGTTTAAAAATAAAATCTGTTCTCATGCTTAGTGATTAATCAGTGGTTACTGAATTCAATTTATGATGATATTGGTCAAGGATACTTTAAATTTTACCTTGCCATAATTCAAGAAAGTAAAAGCAAATTAATGATGGAAACAAATATTTAAAGGAAATGTTACAGTAGAAAATAAAATATTTTTCAAATATTTTATTTTTTCACATACAAAACATATCTGAGGATAGGTTGTTAGACTGGTCACCATTCCAGTACAAGTTCTTGAGAATTGCCATTGGGAGATGTGACAAGAACTTTGAACGAGTGTAAAATTACAATGAACAGTTGGAGAATGATTAATTTACTCTCATACTTTGATGGATCTATTACTTATCATTCATATTGATAAGAAATAAGCATGGTAAATTTGAAAGTGTTTGGAATTAGTTTAATTTAATTATCTGCAAATCACATCTTTGACACATAACCTGTATGACCTTGGGAAAATCAATTGACCTTACTAATCCTCAAGTATTTTATCTTGTAAAATAAGGGAGTTAGACTATGTCGATCTCATTCATCATCTTTGTGATTTTAGGCAGATAACCTGTTTGGTCATCCCTTAGTCTTCTCAACAATAAAGTAAGATATTTGGACTTGACTTTGATTATCCAAACTATATCTAATCCCATTATCTTATATTGTTTAAAGTGTTACCTCGCTGATAAAATATTTAAAATCATAGAATCAAAATATATGAGCTAGAAGAAACATTGCTTAGCCTCATAAGAGATTCTATACCTGGCTGAATGTAATAAAACTGAACTTGTAAAAAATATTTCAAGATTTTAGACTTCTCATTAATTTAGATCAAGCTTCTCCAATTAATGCATATCATTATAATTTTCTTGCAATCTATATTGGAATCCATATAGCACAAAGGTTGAAATTCATCCAGGGAAAACTCTAGTAGAAGCTACCAATAATCACCACTCTTTGCACCTGCCACATAGTTATAATATTCTGAATGGAATCTTGGAGCCATGTATCCCTATGAGCTTCTCTGTTTATTTTTCTGATCTTATAAATAACAGGTACCTCCAATTTATCTCCTATCATGCTTCCTGATTCACCTCCACTATCTTCTTGCCATCCTTCATCCTATTCTTGTTACAAGTATCTTTTTCTGGTCCCCATTATCACAATCCTTTCACTTCTAATTAGTATAGTAGGTTTATAAGCAAGCAGCATAAGTAACAATAGCAGAAAATAGAATTATAAAGGGGAATATAGGAGTGATATACAGGCTGTCCTAAAGATCATAGGAGTATAATTTGAAAACGGTAGTATATATTTACTCACATATTAAGTAATATCATATTGTAAGCAATATTATTATTATTTCTTAATACATTACATAATGTCATATATTAAGTAAAATCCTAAATATTATTACATATAAATAAATAGTATTTTATGATTTTATTAAATGTAATAATTATATATAATTATTATTTCTTAATAAATTCCATAATATCATATGTTAAGTAAAATCTTGATAATAAAATCCTTTGGGTCCTAAAATAGGTAAATCTCAAATAATCTCCAGATATATATAATAAATCCAGCACAACAAATAGTGTAGATTACTTTGAGATAATATGGCTATGTTGATGAAATCACACCAAAGTGGCAGAGATAAGAATTAGTCTGTTCCCTGCCAAAACCCTATAAAAATAAGACTCCAAACTCATCCTCTGAATCCTCTTCTATGATCATCTGGATTCCATGGCTTGCCCAGTGCTCTTAGATCTAATCCACAGTTATGTAAAAAAAGTCTCCACATCCCCATTTTCTTTCCCATGCTACCTGCATTCCTGAACCACCCATCCCATTTCTCTGCCTCTGTACTCCCTGCCCTTACTACCACATGTCTCTGTATTGTCTATGCTATTTTCCCTAAAACCTTTGAGTCTAATTAAAGTTTGACTCTGACATTACTCCCTGGTCTTTCTCAGCAATTACTTAAAGAGCTCAGCATTCATGATCAATCAATCAATCAATCTATCTATCTATCTATAATTTTTATAAACATATATACATATATACTCATATATATATGTACACATATGTGTGTGTTTTTTTACTTTATTGTTCTTGGGTTGTTTTGTCTTTCTTTTCTTTCACAACATGGCTAATATATAAATATGTTTTGCATAACTTCACATATACAATCCATATCAGATTTTTTGTTTTCTAAATGAGGAAGAGGGGAGGGAAGGAAGGAGATAATTTGGACTTAAATTTTTTAAGTGTTAAAGTTGTTTTTAAATGGTACTAAAAATTAAATATAAAAATTTAAGACAAAAATTAATTTCTTTTTTAAACTTTTATTTTCTTCTTGAAATCAATACTATATATTGCTTCTAAGGCAGAAGAGCTGAGGGCTAGGCAATGGGGAAAAAGTACTTGTCTAGGTTTACATAGCTTGAAAGAGCCTGAGACCAGTTTGGAATCCAAGACTTCCCATCTCTAGACCTGTATCTCAATCCACAAAGCCACTTAGCTTCTCCCAAAAATTAACTTCTTAAAAAAATGGAAATCCTTGTCCAGTTTAATAATTGCATCAATTAATTATCGAGTCACTACCAATAATTATCATGGTATTTGGATGCAATTTCTTCCGTTCCATTTCTCTTTTTACTTCTTGATACAATAGTAATCAATTAATCAGTATCATTGCTTCTGGAAAATGATAGTTATTAATAATAATAACAACAAATGACAATAATAATGACCATTAGCATACTTCTTTAATGTTAAAAACCACTTTGCTTATCATAATCTTATCAGACAATTGATTGCCTTATGACTCTACTCTCCATCCCTGTGACTTCTCAGACCAAAAGACCCTAGCCTCTACTTCTCTCCAATCCAAGTATTTTCTCTAAGGTCCTAAAAGAGAAGGATTGGTTTCTCTTGTATTTCCCTCCCCAGGTCTTAGCATAATGACTATTGCACTGTACATTCTTAATAAATAATTTTATTTATTATAACTATAAAATATATTTTATTTACTTATTTTTTCATCTTATGTTCCTAATTATTTTTTTAGTTTTTAAAACATTATTTTATTTTATCATTTTCATACATCATTCATTGGAAACAGATCATTTTCTTTTCCTCCACCCCCCCACTCCGTCATCCCTCCCCTAGCCGACGTGTGATTCGTCTGGGTATCACATGTGTCCTTGCTCTGAACCAATTTCCTTGTTGTTGGTATTTGCATTAGGGTGCTCATTTAGCGTCTCTCCTTGATCATGTCCCCTCAACCTCTGTAGTCAAGCAGTTGCTTTTCCTCAGTGTTTTTACTCCCTCAGTTTGTCCTCTGCTTGAGGATAGTTTTTTTTTTTTTTCTCATAGATCCCTGCAGATTGTTCAGGGACATTGTAAAGCAATTAATGGAGAAGTCCATTACGTTCTCTTATACCACAGTGTGTCAGTCTCTGTGTACAATGTTCTCCTGGTTCTGCTCCTCTCACTCTGCATCACTTCCTGGAGCTTGTTCCAGTCTCCATGGAATTCCTCCACTTTATTATTCCTTTGAGCACAATAATATTCCATCACCAACATATACCACAATTTGTTCAGCCATTCCCCAATTTTCCAATTTTTTGCCACCACAAAGAGTGCAGGTATGAATATTCTTGTACAAGTCTTTTTCCTTATTATCTCTTTGGGGTACAAACCCAGCAGTGCTATTGGCTGGATCAAAAGGCAGACAGTGTATTATCACCCTTTGGGCATAGTTCCAAATTGTCCTGCAGAATGGTTGGATCAATTCACAACTCCACTAGCAATGCATTAATGTCCCTACTTTGCCACATCCCCTCCAGCATTCATCACTTTCCTCTGCTGTCATGTTGACCAATCTGCTAGGTGTGAGGTGATACCTAAAAGTTGTTTTGATTTGCATCTCTCTGATTATTAGAGATTTAGAACACTTTTTCACGTGCTTAATAATAGTTTTGATTTCTTTAACTGAAAATTGCCTATTCATGTCCTTTGCCCATTTTTCAATTGGAGAATGGCTTGATTTTTTGTACAACTGGTTTAACTCTTTATAAATTTGAGTAATTAGACCTTTGTCAGAGGATTTTGTTATGAAGATTGTATCCAAATTTGTTGCTTCCCTTCTAATTTTAGTTACATTGGTTTTGTTTGTACAATACCTTTTTAATTTGATGTAGTCAAAATTATTTATTTTGCATTTTGTGACTCTATTCTAAGTCTTGCTTGGTTTTAAAATCTTTCCCTTCCCAAAGGTCTGACATGTATGCTATTCTGTGTTCACCTAATTTACTTATAGTTTCCTTCTTTAAATTCAAGTCATTCGTCCATTCTGAGTTTATCTTGATGTAGGGTGTGAGGTGTTGATCCAAACCTAATCTCTCCCACACTGTCTTCCAATTTTCCCAGAAGTTTTTTATCAAATACTGGATTTTTGTCCCAAAAGCTGGGGTCTTTGGGTTTGTCAAAGACTGTCTTACTGAGGTCATTTACCCCAAATCTATTCCACTGATCCTCCTTTCTGTCTCTTACCCAGTACCAAATTGTTTTGATGACCGCTGCTTTGTAATATAGTTTGAGATCTGGGACTGCAAAGACACCTTCCTTTGTATTTTTTTTTCATTATTTCCCTGGATATCATTGATACTTTATTCTTCCAAATGAACTTTGTTATGGTTTTCTCTAATTCAGTAAAATAGTTTTTTGTTGTTCAATGGGTATGGCACTAAATAGATAGATAAGTTTGGGTAGGATCGTCATTTTTTATTATGTTAGCTCATCCCACCCATTAGCAATGAATGTTTTTCCAATTGTTTAGACCTAGTTTTAATTGTGTGGAGAGTGTTTTGTAGTTGTGTTCATATAGTTCCTGTGTTTGTCTCGGCAGATAGATTCCTAAGTATTTTATATTGTCTAGGGTTATTTTAAATGGAATTTCTCTTTCTAATTCTTGCTGCTGAACTGGGTTGGAGATATATCAAAATGATTGTGACTTATGTGGGTTTATTTTTTATCCTGCAATTTTGCTAAAGTTGTTGATTATTTCGATTAGCTTTTTGGTTGATTCCCTGGGATTCTTTAAGTAAATCATCATATCATACACAGAGAGTGACAGCTTGGTCTCCTCATTGCCAATTTTAATACCTTCAATTACTTTTTCTTCTCCAATTGCTACTGCTAGTGTTTCTAGTATAATATCAAATAATAAAGGTGATAATAGGCATCCTTGTTTGACTCCTGATCTTATTGGGAAGGCTTTGAGTTTATCCCCATTGCAGATGATGTTTGCTGATGGTTTTAGGTATATACTGTTTATTATTTTTATGAAAGGCCCTTCTATTCCTATACTTTCTAGTGTTTTCAATAGGAATGGGTGTTGTATTTTGTCAAAGGCTTTTTCTGCATCTATTGAGATAATCATGTGACTTTTGTTGGTTTGCTTGTTTATATGGTCAATTATGTGAATGGTTTTCCTAATATTGAATCATCCTTGCATTCCTGGAATGAATCCTACCTGATCGTAGTGGATAACCCTTGTGATGACTTGCTGGAGTCTTTTTGCTAGTATACTATTTAAGATTTTCCCATCTATATTCATTAGGGAGATTGGCCTATATTTTTCTTTCTCTGTTTTTAACCTGCCTGGCTTTGGGATCAGTACCATGTTTGTGTCGTAAAAAGAATTTGGCAGAACCCCTTCTTGGCTTATTCTGTCAAATAGTTTGTATAGTATTGGGGTTAGCTGTTCTTTGAATGTTTGATAGAATTCATTTGTGAATCCATCTGGACCTGGGGATTTTTTCTTAGGGAGTTCTTTGATGGCTTGTTCAATTTCTTTTTCTGATATGGGGTTGTTTAGGTAATTTATTTCTTCTTCTTTTAGTCTAGGCAATTCATATTTTTATAAGTATTCATCCATATCACTTAGATTGCCATATTTTTGCCATATAATTGGGCTTAGTAGTTTTTAATGATTGCCTTGATTTCCTCTTCATTAGAGGTGAGATCTCCCTTTTCATCTTGGATACTGTCAATTTGGTTTTTTCTTTCCTTTTTTTTATTAGACTGACTAGTACTTTGTCAATTTTATTTGTTTTTTCAAAGTACCAGGTTCTAGTCTTATTTATTACATCAATAGTTCTTTGACTTTCAATTTTATTAATTTCTCCTTTGATTTTTAGGATCTGTAATTTAGTCTTCATCTGAGGATTTTTAATTAGTTCACTTTCTAGTTTTTTTAATTTGCATGCCCAATTCATTGACCTCTGCCCTTCTTAATTTGTTTATATATGAACTCAAGGATATACATTTCCCCCTGAGTACTGCTTTGGCTGCATCCCATAGGTTTTGAAAGGATGTCTCCCCATTGTCATTTTCTTTAATGAAGTTATTAATTGTTTCTACGATTTGTTCTTTAACTAACTGGTTTTGGATAATCATATTCTTTAATTTCCAATTAATTTTTGATTTATCTCTTCATGTACCCTTGCTAATTATTATTTTAATGTATTGTGGTCTGAGAAGGTTGCATTTATTATTTCTGCCCTTTTGCACTTGTTTGCAATGATTTTGTGCCTTAATACACGGTCAGATTTTGTGAATGTACCATGTGCTGCTGATAAGAAGGTTTATTCCTTTTTGTCCCTATTTATTTTATTTACTGAGTGCTTATATCTCTAAATCTGAAGAAAAATTACCACAGAATATAATTATTGTACCTGTTAATTACAGTTGCCAAAAATATTTGAAATTGCAGTTTTTAGAAAGAATATTCTCCTACTCTCCTTTCCAAGAACCATCACCATAATATACCACCATATAAGTGAGATTACTGAAATAGTATACTAGCTAATTTTCCTGTCTTCAATATCTTCCATTCTCCATTTGTGTCACCTGAAATATAACTGTTACACTACACAGCAGGGTCCCCTTATCTTCAGTTGCAATTTCCACAGTTTCAATTATCTTTGGTTAACAAAATGCATGGAAGTCTACTTTTCTTCAACTTTCATTTTTGTAGGGTTTTATGTTGGTGGTATGGGAGGCCAGGGACCACCAAGCTGAAAAGCAGCAAGAGGAAGAAAGAACACATATATACAGGGGTCATCAGCTGTTTCCTTATATTTTGGGTTTCACTCATCCATGGTAGGTCTCAGAATACACCTTTGGCAGATATGGACCTCTACTGTACTTATCTTTATCATCACTTATACTTATCATCATCTTAGATCTGATTGAAAACCTGATGTGACCCTGATTTCTTATTATATTAATTTTAGTTTCTCAGGCAATATTAAAGACTCTCCTTCCATCATGTAATAGCTTACCCCACTACTACGGTAGCTCTCTAATTTTGTCTCCCATTACTCTCTATCATGTCGTCTCCACTCCAATCAAGCTAATCAGTTCTTAAGAGGTTTAATAATTGCTACTTCCAAGCGCATGCAGATTTCATTACAATTATTGAAAATGTCTTTCTGTACTCCTCCTTACTAATTCACTCAATCAGATTTTAAATACATCAAAACATCATCATTTATAGACTCCTTATTGTGGGCAAAGAAATGATGATAAAAATAATATTAGTGACAATAATAATAATAACTCAAATTTTGTAAGAACTGTGTTTAGGAGACTAAGTAAATAAGCATGGCTACAAAAATGGACACAATTTGGGTTCTGATCCACCATTGTAGAGAATAAGAGAAGGGTGATTTCAGGTTACTTTCAGCATACTACCTATAGGTTGTCTGGGAGAAAGATCAGGAAAGGCTTCTGGCCAATTTGTTTGGACAGTTTCTTTTCCAGTTTCCAAAAAAAAAGATATTGGGTAAGAATTAATTATCTATGTCAATCATCAAATATCTCTGGTCTTTGGGTACAAGTCTCAAACAAAATAATTATTCTCTGTTCTTAAGCAAGAAGATAATCCTTAGGTTACACTTGCCAATGTAACCTTACCCATTAAATATCAAATGTCACAAATACTGACTAATGAGTAAAGCCCATCTATTCAGATGAAACAGTGTACAAAACTGAGAGAAGTTATACAGATTCAAATATGTCAGTGATTAAAGTAATAAATGAGCTCTTCATCTTGGAATGAGATACAAATTCAGCTTTAACCAAGAAAGAGAATGATCTCACTGAAATCAGTTGACATTTCTTCAGTCTCCAGAATCATAAGTCTTGAACACCAAGGAACATGATAGACAAGGTTACCTTATTTGTCCAAGGCTTATTAGGTTCTATTCTTCTATTTAAAGGTTTTATTTTTTATTTCCATCACTCCTAGAAGATACTCTTTCCATGTATGTAAGTAAATGAAGAATCTCTGAAATGCACTGAAATGAGCATGTTCCTTGGAAACATGGCATCATGCTCAGCATTGTCAGTAAGGAGTCATGACTCTCTATGGAAACTGCAAATAGCTCAGGGCTGTTACTCTACAATACTACCTCATGTCTAGGTGGAAGCTGAGCTACATTTAAATATGATCAAGCAACCAAGCAAAAATGACATATTAAGCACCTACTATATGCCAAACTTTGTGCAAAGCAATAAAAATTAAAGAAAGTCCTAGTGCCAAGCTCATACCCTATTAGAAGAGCAACATGTGTAGATGGATAGAGATATACAGACAGGTAGATGATAGATATATAGACAGGCAGACATACAATGATGATTGATGTATAATAGACATATATTCCACTTGTATTTCACATTCCTTTGTATAAATTGTTCTGGCTGATCTTTATGTGAATGTGTATTTATGTCTATAGAGCCTTAAATGAGATAAGATCATTAAAGAGGAGGACATTGCTTTTTAAGTCTCTCTGGTACTTTGGGAATACTAATTAGAAAATTATATAAAACAATTAGAGCAGAGAAAACTGATGTCAGGAAGAAAATCTAGCAGGCAGTTTTAGTTATCTAGGCAAGAGTTAGTGTGTTAAAGAGTTAATACCCAAACTATGTTCAAATTGTCATAGTATATCAGTAGAGAAAAAGGAAATGGTATAACAAAGGTAGAATTAATAAGATTAGGTAAAAAATGAGATATTATAAATGAGAAAGAGTGAAAACTCAAGTATATTTCAAAAGGTAAATATGTTTGACTAAAATATCATTTTGTTCTTTAAGAAAATGAGGAAGTTTGGTGGAAGGGAAGTTTAGGGGGTAAGACATTTAATAATATTTTAAGCATTTTCAGTTTGAGATATCAATGGGATATTAACAAAGATATGTTAAGCAGGCAATTGATGTTTCAGGAGTTCAGAGAAAGATTAAGGGTGAATATTTTGGCTTGGAAGCCATTTAAGTAGAGTTAACAATTGGACTTATAGAAGCCAATGACCTCTCTATTAAAAAAAATATTAGAAAAGAAGAGTTTCATAAAACTCCACTGCTGATAGAGGGTAGAAGAATATAGTGTAGGGAATTCAATATTTAAAAAAATGTTTGAAATTGCCATTATGAAAGCTGTTATAAAGAGTTGATTATGCAAGAATAATATTTTTAAAAGAGCACCCAGATGAAATTAGGTTTGGAAATATGCAATGCATCCAATTAACAGAATATTTGTCACTTTTTAGCAGCAAAAGAACAAGACCAGAGAAGTATGATGGAGAAAACGTGTTTTTGTTTGGTAAATCTTGACTAGTTTTAGAACAGGGGAGAAAAGGCTTCAAGGGCAAAAGACAGGATATAATTGTTCCAGTTATTGATAGGATCAAAATTAAAGGGAAGAAAGTGAAGCCATAACTAAATAGATGACTTGAAATTGAGGGATGGCAGAGAGGATGGTGACTGCAGTGAGCATGAGCAATTGGGGTAGGACGAGTGAAGGCTAAAAGATGGAAGGATAAGAGGGGGAATTTTGGGATTCAAAAATCTTGAGGCAGTACTGTCATTCTATACTACCATCCACTCTGGGCATCTTTCCAAAAATCTTGCTAAACCCCACATGCCTTTCTACCTCCTTTTCTTGGAACAATAATCAAGTCAATACTAGTTAAGGACAGATGAGAGTAATGAAGACCACAGAGGATGGTGAACTTGAAGGGTCTTCTACCTGAGTAGACATCAAAGTACACAGAAAATGTCACCATGTCTGAGGGTAGGCATTGTAATAGACAGAGGCAGGTCCTTTAAAAAGGGGGAAGACTAACCCCATGCCAGTAGATGAAATTCAATAAGAATTTGAATAGTGTATTAAATCTGAAAAAGGTAAATGTCAGGAAAGATTTATGGAAATTTTAAAGTATTTTTACAAGCTTATCTTCTATTTTATGATGATATGACCAAAGACTTAAAACTGTAATGGACTAGAGGGAAGACAGAGTAATGGATAAAAGGTTTGCTTGGAATCAAGAAGTCCTGATTTCAAGTTCCTCCTCTAACATGTACATATTCGTTGCATGATCATGGGCAAGTCATTTAAAGTATCAATGCCCCCAAACAATTTTCTATTACTATAATTAGAAGAATAGTTGTTGATATAGTTAGAAATTCCTGACTAGTGACATCAAAGGTACAGAACAACAAGCATATTATTTCATTTGATCCTCACATTAATCCTATGAAGTAACTGCCGCAAGTAGTATTTTGTCAATTTTTAAAATAGTAAAAATAAGACTCAAAAAGTGAAAACTAATCAATCAGTCAACAAACAGCTGTTCATTGCTTATTATGAGTCAGGCAGTATGTTAACTATCTCGCCCAAAGTCATATAGTCAGAAGGAGTCAGAGGAGGTAGTGCGAAAAACCAGTTCTCATTTGACTGTAGCTCCAGTGTTCACTCCATCACATTGAATCCATAACAAAGCATTTTATATATATATATATATATACATATATATATGCATATATATATACACACATATGTATGTGTGTGAGCCCCCAAATATGCAGTGTAAGAGGGGGAGAAGAGGGAAAGAATTTCATTTTTTATCTTTGTATCCCCAGATTCTAAGAAGGCACGCTATGGTGTAATGGATAAAGACTCATTTGGCATCAAGAAGACCTGTATTTGACCTCTGATATATATTGAGTGTATGACACTATATATTATGAGCAGACTAGCTTAGAAGCTACTCCTTAAACTTATGTGATATGAAAATGTTATCATCTCATTGACTTTTTTCTTTTCCTTATCAGTACCACATAGGATTTCATTAAGCAGCAACACTAGATTTTCTCATAGATTCCATGTAAAAGGTGATCACACTAATAAAAAGTCCCCCAAATTGCCTTCCTCTAAGTGGATAGCATAGCTCAACAACATTAAGTAATCATTGTTTCATCAGGCCATTGATTCCATTTGTGAAGTTTAAATTCTCCAAGATTGCTGTTGCTGTTGATATGTCTGCTTTTGATAATGTTGGAAATTGAGCCAATATTTGGGCTGTAGGTGAAACAGGAGCAGTGAGGGGGGGATGTCATGCAACTTTCTGAACATTTACCCACTATGACCAACACTTGGTTTCCCAGACTTTCAGAAGCATGGCATGCTTCTGATTAGTGCCTTCTGTTTTGTTTGCTTTAAGACAGAAACAGAGTTGCTATAACAACTTAAAACCCAGGAATCTGGTGGCCTGACATCAAATTCTCTCAATATCCTTTAGTGGTCATTTTAAGCAAAAAGACGAATGTTTCTGGGGTAAGGTTCTTATTCAAGTTCTTATAAGAATTATTGTAAAATGAAATTAAATTGTCTGGCAGAGTTCAGCTCTAAAATCATTTTATCTTGGTTTTGAAAAAAAGGTTTTATGTCACAGGTAGGTGGCACAAAGGTGGTAAAAGATGGTCAAGATTTAACAGCTAAGTAGAGTGATCAGACTTAGTTCTGTGCCAGTTGTCAGGGTGATCTAGAAAATGGAAGGGGCCAAGAATGCCACTAATAAGGAATCAGATAGAAGCAGCTGCCTCTAAAACTGCCACTGTTATGTAGCCAAGAATGAATTTTGAAGTTGCCAAATTTAAGGGATAGCCAATGATGGGATGCCAGGTAATAGATCACAATTACTTAATAACATTCTTGGTGGGGAGACAGGGACAGACTTGTAATTCCTTCAGTGCAAGGAATTCCCTAGTTAAGAAACTCCCTCTGGCAATGTAGATCAGCAATAGCTCTGCAATACATAGTTTTCAAGAGTTAATGAGAAGTCTTGGGATTTTCCCAGAGTAACACATCCAGTATGTGTCAGAGGCAGGACTTGGAGCCATGTCTCTCTGACTCTAAGAATTAATTTCTACCCACTATCCCAAGTTATCTATTCCTTTTGCCTCTTAAAAGGCTAGAGGGTAGGGGTGGGCAAAATTGTATCAATATACTCCCTGTTCCAGTCTCATTATTACTATAAACTATGGTCATTTGGATACTAGAAATACCCTCCTAGAAACCATTGCTGCTTCCAGGATGAGATCTCAAAGGAACTAACTAGTAATTTGAATACCTGATGAATAAAACTCCATGATGACTCACTGATATCAATTCACAATATAATCTGGAATGAAATTTTTGGCTTAAAAGATGTCATTCCACCAGCATCATAGATTCCCACATTCCTCTGAGTAAGCAGCACTTTGTAGGTTTGCAGATAAATGGCATAAGCTGTTTAGGTGGTAGGAAAATCAAATAAAAATCAAAAATAAAAAAAAATGATTTGTACCCATTTCATCATATATTTAGATCTGGATGGGCTTTTAAAGATCCTTCCCACTACTTCATTTCTTATAATGATAATTAGGTGATCATGCCTGACCTATGACAAAGGAAGGAAAGTGACCCATGTTAAGAACACTTCTTCATTCTATTCATACAATACTATGTCTTGAAAGATGGTCCAAGAAGGGGGTTCCACAAGTACTACCCTATTTAGAAAGAGACTTTTCAAACATATCAAACCTTGCTCTCTCTGCAACAGGAAAGGAGAAAACTATACTATTCTTTTTTCACCCTTGACATTATCAAAGGAAAAGCTCTGCATAGGATATTTTAAAATTAGTAAGTGTCTGAAAAGTCCATAGGCAATTAGTCAGATGACAAAATGTTCTCCTGGTCCTTAAATGTCAATTGCTTTAAGAAATTGAGGGTTACAGAAAATATTATCTTGCTAATTGTCTGTCTCCTTTGTGAGATTTTTGCAGTATTATTGTAGTTTTGGGCAGAGGAATAACATGAGCAAAATGCCAGAAGGGGAATTTTTTCATTGTTGTTAGAGAACTGAAAAGTTACTTACAGAGAAAGAATTACAGGATTTAAGGAAGAGAAAGTTGAAAGGATCAAGAAACAGCATTGCAATCACTAATAAATGAAATATATATAAAAAGAGTCATATGGGTCATTGGTTTTGGTTTTGATTGTACCTGGAGTTTTATTCTCACCAAGAAACTCCTAGTGCCAACAAAGAATTTTCTCTAGGCTTGCAGATGGAAATCTACTTTTCAACAACAACAACAACAACAACAAACTTAAAATGTTGCCTGAGGAACTGAGAAATTAAGTGATTTTTCTATGGTCAAACTATCAGTGTGATGAGATCAAGGATTTTAACCCCAGGTTTTTGGCTTCCAAAGCCACCTCTGGATCTACCATAACACCTTTCATGTGTCAAATGTGTATACTTTACACTAGCATTTACTGAGCTCCTATTGTTCTTAGAACTTCTCAAAAGGGGATGAGATACACAATGAAATATAACACATATTTTATTCCTTGTTTTTGTGAAGATCTGAGTATGGTTTCAGAAAAAAACTAATATAAATGAAATGACTTAAAAGCAATTTAAACACAGAATTGTGTGAGGTTGATTATATGGAAGATAATATCAGTGTGAAAACTTAAAGTTTTATTTTTGTTTTTAATTAAAAAAAGATCTCATGTACCTTAAAAAAGACAAGGAAAGATACAAGAGTATATCATATTGAGAACATTGAAGGGAAAACAGCATCACTAAAGAATCAAATGTTAAGGGGAATAGGAGAAATAAATTCAGAGGTGGGATCATGTAGTGGAGGCAGAGTTTGCCTCAAAATCAGTAACACTTGAATTCAAGTCTTCCTTCCTACACATAATGGCAACTGTGACTCTGAGATCATTTAAATCTCTAGAACTCCTGGTTTCAAAGTCACAGAGGAAGGGGCAATTTGTATTAATAGAAGGAGTTTCTTCCTCCTCAGCAGTTCCTTTATCACTGAAATCACAGGTTCAGTTCAAAAGGAGAAATATTTGATAAATAAAGAAGGAACACACTAAGATACATCTTAAAAATCTGTCATAGATACATGAATTTTATGTGAAAAGCACATGTTGTGGTTTCCCCCTCATTTTCCAGTAGGTTCAATGACATCATGTCATGGAATGATGGCTTGACTTGTTCATGTAATCAATATAGTTCACCATTATCGATTCTTGAGTAGGAAAGTGCTATGATTGTCATTAGTTTGTTTCATTGTTTAAGAATTTTAATCCAGTAGTATGAGGCAGTATAGAATATGGTACAAGGGGAAAATGGAGGAAATAGGATTCAAGAAGCTATTATATTCACCCAAGTGATGATGGGCACATAGCTTGAGATAGGGATAAGGTGGGAATAAAGAGAAGGGCTAGTAAGGAACACAAACATTACTTGGGATTTAAAAAATGGGATTTAGAAGAGATTCTTTAGTTGGTCACGTACTTTTTTATAGGATAATAACATCATAGATTTAGAGCTGACAAGTTACCTAGATCAAGCCTCTCAATTTACAGATTAACTGAGACACAGCCAAAAGAATTGCCCAAGTTCACACAGGTATTGAGTAGTAAGTACTTCTGAACCCAGACTGTCTGCTTAAAAATCTGATACACTTTCCACCATACCACACATCTTCCCATTGTTATTTCCTATGCAGAAATGAAAAAGATAATGATAACTCCAAATTTTCTAGCCCAAAAGAATAGGAAATATGGACCATTGGCTGGAAGAAATTGGAAATATTAGAAAAATAAATATATGTGTGTGTGGCTATGTATAGAATGTATATATAGATAGAAAGATACATAGATAAAAAGATAGATAGATGACAGATGGAAAGAAAGAAAGAAAGAAAGAAAGAAAGAAAGAAAGAAAGAAAGAAAGAAAGAAAGAAAGAAAGAAAGAAAGAAAGAAAGAAAGAAAGAAAGAAAGAAAGAAAGAAAGAAAGAAAGAAAGAAAGAAAGAAAGGAAGGAAGGAAGGAAGGAAGGAAGGAAGGAAGGAAGGAAGGAAGGAAGGAAGGAAGGAAGGAAGGAAGGAAGGAAGGAAGAGAAAGAAAGAGAGAGAGAAAGAAAGAGAGAGAGAAAGAAAGAAAAAAGATTGATAGATAGATATAGATAAGTAAAGCTGCCTTGCGGACATTTGGAAACCATACTGAGGCACAGATGAGAGGCTAAAGTGTTAGGTCATTAGGGTTCTGCTATATTGGGAGGTGAGGAGAGCAGTTTTCATCATTACAATGTGGAAGGGAATTTCCTACCCAGAACCTGGATGTTGTAGGAACAGCTGACCCCAAAAAGGGCTGTTTTGAGATAATGAATAAAATTACCCTTTTTTGATGTTCTTTACTAATGTTAGGAAATAGGAAGACTTTTAAAATAAAAGTGGATGATGAAGGCAGAGGCCATAAGCAGAGAATGTTATTCAGAAAGGAAGTTTTTTAGTCAGTTATATGAATGAATGCTAGTGACTGAGAGGGCAAGAAGGAGGGCATGAGATGGATAAGACACTTTCTTTTGTGCCAAAATTGTGGTCTATGGGAGTTATTCATGGGTTTTGATAGCAATCCTAGTTGTACACTGTGCTGCTGCTGATCTCCTGTAGGTAGCAAGTACTCAATTTTGAAGATGTTCATCAAACTTTGACATCAAGTTTAGCCTTGGATTGTATCAACAAAATTATAATTTAGATCAGTTATCTCAAACTCAGAGAAGGAGTCTAAACTAAACTAAACAACACTTAAGGATCCCTGTGGCTACATATTAACTTAAATCCCATCCCCAACTAAAATCATCTAAGTTCTATTGTGATTTTATTTATTTTGTCAAAAACTACCAAAATATATTTTAATCTGGTTTGAAATGCACTACTTCAACCTGTGGGCTATCATTATTTATATAGCAACTGCCAAATGACAAGCACTATATCAATATTCTCATTTGATCCACACAATCCCTGGGAGGGAGTTGCTATTGTTTTATATATGAGGAAACTGAGTCAGACAGAGATTGACCTGTTCAAAGTCACATAGCTTATAACTAACTGAGGTCAGATCTGAACTCATTTTCCTGACTTCAGACCCATCACTCTACTCACTGTTTTACCTAAATGCCTAGAACATGATGGTGAACCTATGACATGCATGTCAGTGTTGACAAGTATAGCCATTTACAATGACACATGTCAGCTGGCCTCAGGGGTGGTGGCTGAGCTGCAGGCGGCTCCCACCAGGTGTCTGTGGCATGTGGGGCTTCCACAGGGGCAGGGAGGAGGACCACGCACATGGAAGGAGTGCAGGCAGGCAGGCTGGTGGGCAGCAGCCACTGGCCTGGCAGCACCCCAGAATAGCTGACTGGGGAAGGGAGGGGCCAGGAGGGGCCAGACCTGTGTAAAACTGGGTGGGGCTCTGGCCCACATGCAATGGAGGAGTGCCTGGAACTGATTACCAGACACTTTTAGCACCCTGAAAAATATAGCAATGGCTTAACTCACAATTCTTCCCCCTACGTACTTTTTTTGAGACCTTATTCTCAGTGTTAAATAATATCAAAACCAACAAAAGAAAGAGATTGACAGATGAAATTGGTAACTCTTGCTTGGGCTTGAAGTATACAAAATAACCAACCTTCAATTGAAGATTTAGCCAATGAAATTCAGCAACAAAAATGTCACTAATAGGCTAGTTAGTTAAAGAATTCCCCTTCCCCCTCATTTGTCTTATTTCAGGGCACCCCACACAAGTTAAATAATATCAAAACTAACAAAAGAAACTGACTGACAGATAAACAAAGAAGTCACTAAGCAGGTAGGTTAAATAATTAGTTTTTGGTTTATTAAATACAGCTACATATTGCAATTATACATCTTTGTCATTTAAACTATAAATATCATGAAATTATGGTTTTTTTCTTGAAGTGACACACCACCCAAGTTATGCTCTGTTTTTTTTTTAATTTTATAGTATTTTATTTGATCGTTTCCATGCATTTTTCATTAAAGACAAAGATCATTTTCTTTTCCTCCCTCCCACCCCCCGTGGCCGACGTGTGATTCCACTGGTATCATATGTGTTCTTGACTTGAACCCATTGCCATGTTGTTAGTATTTGCATCAGAGTGTTCGCTCCGAGTCTTTCCTCTGTCATGTCCCCTCAGCCATTGTAGTCAGGCAGTTGCTTTTCCTTGGTGTTTCTATTCCCTCAGTTTGTCCTCTGCTTTTGGATAGTGTTTTTTTCTCCTGGATCCCTGCAGATTGTGCAGGGACATTACACCACCACTAATGGAGAAGTCCATTACGTTCGATGATACCACAGTGTGTTTGTCTCTGTGTACAATGTTCTCCTGGTTCTGCTCCTCTCGCTCTGCATCACTTCCTGGAGGTTGTTCCAGTTCACATGGAAATCCTCCACTTTATTATTCCTTTGAGCACAATAGTATTCCATCACCAACATATACCACAATTTGTTCAGCCATTCCCCAATTGATGGGCATCCCCTCATTTTCCAATTTTTGGCCACCACAAAGAGCGCAGCTATGAATATTTTTGTACAAGTCTTTTTGTCCATTATCTCTTTGGGGTACAAACCCAGCAGTGCTATGGCTGGATCAAAGGGTAGACATTCTTTTATCGCCCTTTGTGCATAGTTCCAAATTGCCCTCCAGAATGGCTGGATCAGTTCACAACTCCACCAGCAATGAATTAATGTCCCTACTTTGCCACATCCCCTCCAGCATTCATTACTTTCCATAACTGTCATGTTAGCCAATCTGCTAGGTGTGAGGTGATACCTCAGAG
This sequence comes from Monodelphis domestica, assembly GCF_027887165.1. Lineage (NCBI taxonomy): Eukaryota > Metazoa > Chordata > Mammalia > Didelphimorphia > Didelphidae > Monodelphis > Monodelphis domestica. Next base: position 67,040,700 of record NC_077231.1, on the reverse strand, counting down.
TTGTTTTGATTTGCATCTCTCTGATTATAAGAGATGTGGAGCACTTCTTCATGTGCTTATTTTTTTTTTAACTTTTTAATATATTTTATTTGATCATTTCCAAGCATTATTCGTTAAAGACATAGATCATTTTCTTTTCCTCCCCCCCCCCACCCCCCATAGCCGACGCGTAAGTCCACTGGGCATTAGATGTTTTCTTGATTTGAACCCATTGCTTTGTTGATAGTATTTGCATTAGAGTGTTCATTTAGAGTCTATCCTCTGTCATGTCCCCTCAAACTCTGTATTCAGGCAGTTGCTTTTTCTTGGTGTTTCCACTACCATAGTTTATCCTTTGCTTATGAATGGTGTTTTTTTCTCCTGGGTCCCTGCAAGTTGTTCAGGGACATTACACCACCACTAATGGAGAAGTCCATTACGTTCGATGATACCACAGTGTGTTTGTCTCTGTGTACAATGTTCTCCTGGTTCTGCTCCTCTCGCTCTGCATCACTTCCTGGAGGTTGTTCCAGTCTCCATGGAACTTCTCCACTTTATTATTCCTTTTAGCACAATAGTACTCCATCACCAACATATACCACAGTTTGTTCAGCCATTCCCCAATTGATGGGCATCCCCTCGTTTTCCAGTTTTGGGCCACCACAAAGAGCGCAGCTATGAATATTTTTGTACAAGTCTTTGTGTCCATTATCTCTTTGGGGTACAGACCCAGCAGTACTATGGCTGGGTCAAAGGGTAGATATTCTTTTAGCACCCTTTGGGCATAGTTCCAAATTGCCCTCCAGAATGGTTGGATCAGTTCACAGCTCCACCAGCAATGAATTAATGTCCCTATTTTGCCACATCCCCTCCAGCATTCATTACTTTCCTTTGCTGTTATGTTAGCCAATCTGCTAGGTGTGAGGTGATACCTCAGAGTTGTTTTGATTTGCATCTCTCTGATTATAAGAGATGTAGAACACTTCTTCATGTGCTTGTTAATAGTTTTGATTTCTTTATCTGAGAACTGCCTATCCATGTCCCTTGCCCATTTATCAATTGGAGAATGGCTTGATTTTTTGTACAATTGATTTAGCTCTTTATAAATATGAGTAATTAAACCTTTGTCAGAGGTTTCTATGAAGATTTTTTCCCAATTTGTTGTTTCCCTTCTGATTTTAGTTATATTGGTTTTGTTTGTACAAAAGCTTTTTAGTTTGATGTAGTCAAAATTATTTATTTTACATTTTGTGATTCTTTCTATATCTTGCTTGGTTTTAAAGCCTTTCCCCTCCCAAAGGTCTGACATGTATACTATTCTGTGTTTACCCAATTTACTTATGGTTTCCTTCTTTATGTTTAAGTCACTCACCCATTTTGAATTTATCTTGGTGTAGGGTGTGAGGTGTTGATCTATTCCTAGTCTCTCCCACACTGTCTTCCAATTTTCCCAGCAGTTTTTATCGAATAGTGGATTTTTGTCCCAAAAGCTGGGATCTTTGGGTTTATCGTATACTGTCTTGCTGAGGTCGCTTTCCCCCAGTCTATTCCACTGATCTTCCTTTCTGTTTCTTAGCCAGTACCAAATTGTTTTGATGACTGCTGCTTTGTAATATAGTTTTAGGTCAGGGACTGCAAGGCCCCCATCATATGTGTTTTTTTTCATTATTTCCCTGGATATCCTTGATCTTTTGTTCTTCCAAATGAACTTTGTTATGGTTTTTTTCTAAATCAGTGAAGAAGTATTTTGGTAGTTCAATGGGTATGGCACTAAATAGATAAATAAGTTTGGGTAGGATGGTCATTTTTATTATATTGGCTCGTCCTATCCATGAGCAGTTAATGTTTTTCCGTTTGTTCAAGTCTAGTTTTAGTTGTGTGGCGAGTGTTTTGTAGTTGTGTTCATATAGTTCCTGTGTTTGTCTTGGGAGGTAGATTCCTAGGTATTTTATTTTGTCTAAGGTGATTTTGAATGGGATTTCTCTTTCTAGTTCTTGCTGCTGAGCTGTGTTGGAGATATATAGAAAAGCTGATGATTTATGTGGGTTTATTTTGTATCCTGCAACTTTGCTAAAGTTGTTGATTATTTCAATTAGCTTTTTGGTTGAATCTCTAGGATTCTTTAAGTAGACCATCATGTCATCCGCAAAGAGTGATAACTTGGTCTCCTCCTTGCCTATTTTGATGCCTTCAATTCCTTTATCTTCTCTAATTGCTACTGCTAGTGTTTCTAGTACAATGTCAAATAGTAGAGGTGATAATGGGCATCCTTGTTTCACTCCTGATCTTATTGGGAATGCATCTAGTTTATCCCCATTGCAGATGATATTAGCTGTTGGTTTTAGATATATACTGTTTATTATTTTTAGGAATGACCCTTCTATTCCTATGCTTTCTAGTGTTTTTAATAGGAATGGGTGTTGTATTTTATCAAAGGCTTTTTCTGCATCTATTGAAATAATCATGTGATTCTTGCTAGTTTGCTTGTTGATGTGGTCAATTATGTGGATGGTTTTCCTAATGTTGAACCAGCCCTGCATCCCTGGTATGAATCCTACTTGATCATGGTGAATGATCCTTCTGATCACTTGCTGGAGTCTTTTTGCTAGTATCCTATTTAAGATTTTTGCATCTATATTCATTAGGGAGATTGGCCTATAGTTTTCTTTCTCTGTTTTTGACCTGCCTGGTTTTGGAATCAGTACCATGTTTGTGTCGTAAAAGGAGTTTGGTAGAACTCCCTCTTTGCTTATTATGTCAAATAGTTTGTATAGTATTGGGATTAACTGTTCTCTGAATGTTTGATAGAATTCACAGGTGAATCCATCAGGCCCTGGGGACTTTTTCTTAGGAAGTTCTTTGATGGCTTGTTGGATTTCAATTTCTGATATGGGATTATTTAGGAATTCTATTTCCTCTTCTGTTAGTCTAGGCAGTTTGTATTTTTGTATATATTCATCCATTTCTCCTAAATTGGTGTATTTATTGCCATATAATTGGGCAAAGTAATTTCTAATGATTGCCATAATTTCCTCCTCATTGGAGGTGCTGTCCCCCTTTTCATCTTTAATGCTGTGAATTTGCTTTTCTTCCTTCCTTTTTTTAACTAGATTGACCAGTACCTTGTCTATTTTGTTTGTTTTTTCAAAGTACCAGCTTCTTGTCTCATTTATTAAATCAATAGTTCTATCACTTTCGATTTTATTAATTTCTCCCTTAATTTTTAGGATTTCTAATTTGGTTTTCTGCTGGGGGGTTTTAATTTGATCGCTTTCCAGTTTTTTCATTTGCATTTCCAATTGATTGATCTCTGCTCTCCCTTGTTTGTTAATATAAGCATTCAGGGATATGAATTTACCTCTGATTACCGCTTTGGCTGCATCCCAAAAGGTTTGAAAGGATGTTTCGCCATTGTCATTTTCCTCGATGAAATTATTAATTGTTTCTATGATTTCTTCTTTAACTAAAAGGTTTTGGAGTATCATATTGTTTAATTTCCAATTGGTTTTAGATTTGGTTTTCCATGTACCATTACTAATCATTATTTTTATTGCCTTGTGATCTGAGAAGGCTGCATTCATTATTTCTGCTTTTCTGCATTTGTGTGCTATGTTTCTGTGACCTAATGTATGGTCAATTTTTGTGAATGTGCCATGTGGTGCTGAGAAGAAGGTGTATTCCTTTTTATCCCTATTTATTTTTCTCCATATGTCTATTAATTCTAATTTTTCTAAGATTTCATTCACTTCTTTTACCTCTTTCTTATTTTTTTTTTGATTTGATTTATCTAAATTTGATAATGGTTGGTTTAAGTCTCCCACTAGTATGGTTTTATTGTCTATTTCTTCCTTCAATTCTCCTAGTTTCTCCATTAGAAATTTGGGTGCTATATTATTTGGTGCATACATATTGATTAATGATATTTCCTCATTGTCTATAGTCCCTTTTAACAAAATATAATTACCTTCCCTATCCCTTTTGATCAGGTCTATTTTTGCATTGGCTTTATCAGATATCATGATTACCACTCCTGCCTTCTTTCTATCAGTTGAAGCCCAGAAGGTCTTACTCCATCCTTTAATTCTGACCTTGTGGGTGTCAACCCGCCTCATGTGTGTTTCTTGAAGACAACATATGGTAGGGTTTTGGATTCTAATCCATTCTGCTATTCGTCTACGTTTTATGGGTGAGTTCATCCCATTCACGTTCAAAGTTATGATTGTCATTTGTGGACTCCCTGGCATTTTGATTGCCTTCCCTAATTCTAACCTTTTCTTCTTCGGCTCTACCTTTTAGTCCAGTGATTTACTTTGAAACAGTCCCCCTTTTCCCCTCCCTTGATGTTTCCCTTTTTAGTCCCTCCCTTTTTGTTCCCTCCCCCTCCCCCCTCTCTTTCCCTCCCTTTTTGTTCTCCCTCTCCCCCTCCCCCCCTTGGTTTTCCCTTCTCCTTACCCTTGTTGGGTAAGATAGAATTCAAGATCCCAATGGATCTGGATGTTTTTCCCTCTCAGAGCTGATTTCCCTGAGATTGAGGTTTAAGTAACCCCCCCCTCTCTTCCTCTCCTTCTTATAGGAGTTTTCTTCCCCTCCCCTTCCCATGTGAATCTTTGTGTGAGAATGATTATTCTATTTGGTCTTTCTTTACCCCCTATTTATACATTACATTTTCCCCACATGTTAGTATACATAGGTTGATATAAATGTAGTCCTTATAGAAGAGAGTTTGAGTAAAAGAAGAAGATAACATTTTCCCCTTTCCTTAATATTTACCTTTTCAGGTATTCCTTGCTCTTTGATTTTCGGTATCAAACTTTCCACAGAGCTCTGGTCTTTTCTTTGCAAAAAGTTGGAAGTCTTCTATTTTGTTGAATGCCCATACTTTCCCTTGGAAGTATATAGTCAGTTTTGCTGGGTAGCTGATTCTTGGTTGGAGACCCAGCTCTCTTGCCTTTCTGAAGATCATGTTCCATGCCTTACGATCATTCAGAGTAGAACTTGCAAGGTCTTGGGTGACCCTGATTGGCATTCCTTTATATCTAAATTGTCTTTTTCTGGCTTCCTGTAGGATTTTTTCTTTTGTTTGATAGCTTTGGAATTTGGCAATTACATTCCTGGGAGTTGTCTTTTGGGGGTTTAGTGTAGAAGGTGTTCTGTGAGCTCTGTCAGTGGCTGTATTGCCCCCTTGTTCTAGAATCTCTGGGCAATTTTCTTTGATTATATCTTGTATCACCATGTCCAGTTTGGTGTTTATTTCTGGCTTTTCTGGGAGTCCAATTATTCTTAAATTTTCTCTTCTCCCCCTATTTTCCAGATCTATCACCTTGTCGGTGAGATATTTTATGTTCTCTTCTAATTTCTTTGTATTTTGGCTTTGCTTTATTGATTCTTGCTCTTTTACACGATCGTTGTCTTCCAGCTGCCTGATTCTGGCCTTTAAAGCCTGGTTTTCTTTTACAGTTTGGTCAAACTGGTTTTGTAGATGCGTGAATTTCTTTTGCATTATTTCCAACTTTTCCTCCCAGAAGGCTTCCATCTTTTTGGTCATTTCTGATTCAAATTCTTCATAGGTTTGTGGAGAGTTTCCATTTCCTTTGGAAGGTTTTGGAGCATTTTCTTTTATATTATCTTCTGTCTGCTCTGTATTTTGTATTTTGGCTCCATAGAATGTGTCCAAAGTCGCCCCTTTCTTCTTATTTTTCTTGGTATTTTGGGGCTTCTGTGGTTCTGTGGAGTTTGCCATTTCTGAATGTGGAGGATTAGTTTTTCTTGTCTCTGTCTGGTGTTCAGAGGTTTTAGTCCTGGGCAAATAGTTCTATGAGCTTTCCCTGGGTTAAACTGAATATGCCTCACTGGAACTGGAATGGAAGGGTCGGACCACGAGGCCACACTCTCCCCCCGGCTCGATTTCCGGAAGTTGCCTTCAGAATCGCTGGCTGTGAGGCTGTTTCGTCGGCCTGCGGGGGGATGGGCTGCAGCTTTCCCAAGCTCCGGGCAAGGACTTTCACTGAGACTTGGATAGCAGGATCCAGCCCGTGAGGCTGTCTTGCCCGCCCTGAGGGTTGCTGTTGTTTCGACCAGCTCTCTGCAGCGGAAGCCCCAGGCAGTAACTTTCACCGGGACTGTAGAGGGCCCTGAGGGTTCTGCTCTCTGAGCCCGGCTGGGCTGCGGCTTCCGGGAGCCTTGGACTCTGCGCTCCTACCCCTGAGGACCGAGTGATCTCGGGTTCTGGCTTTTAAGGGGAGCCGTACCTTTTGAACCGGGTCCAGGTCCAGGAGGAGGGTTCCCAGGGTCTGTGCTGTTGATCGTTTTGAATTTCGGGGCCTTAGGAGCTTATCGTTTGAGATCGGTAGGGAAGGGTTTTCAGGAGATCTGAGCTTTAGCTTTCTCTAAGCCGCCATCTTAACCGGAAGTTCTTCATGTGCTTATTAATATTTTTGATTTCTTTATCTGAAAACTGTCTATCCATGTCCCTTGCCCATTTATCAATTGGGGAATGGCTTGATTTTTTGTACAACTGAGCAGCTTTTCTATATATCTCCAACACAGCTCAGCAGCAAAAACTAGAAAGAGAAATCCCATTCAAAATCACCTTAGACAAAATAAAATACCTAGGAATCTACCTCCCAAGACAAACACAGGACCTATATGAACACAACTACAAAACACTCGCCACACAACTAAAACTAGACTTGAGCAATTGGAAAAACATTAACTGCTCATGGGTAGGACGAGCCAACATAATAAAAATGACTATCCTGCCCAAACTTATTTATCTATTTAGTGCCATACCCATGGAACTCCCAAAAAATTTCTTTACTGATTTGGAAAAAAGCATAACAAAGTTCATTTGGAATAACAAAAGATCAAGGATATCCAGGGAAATAATGAAAAAAAACACTAATGAGGGGGGCCTAGCAGTCCCAGACCTCAAACTATATTACAAAGCAGCAGTCATCAAAACAATTTGGTACTGGCTAAGAGACAGAAAGGAGGATCAGTGGAATAGACTGGGGGAAAGCGACCTCAGCCAGATAGTATACGATAAACCCAAAGATCCCAGGTCTTGGGACAAAAATTCACTATTTGATAAGAACTGCTGGGAAAATTGGAAGACAGTGTGGGAGAGATTAGGAATTGATCAACACCTCACACCCTACACCAAGATAAATTCAAAATGGGTGAAAGACTTAAACATAAAGAAGGAAACCATAAGTAAATTGGGTAAACACAGAATAGTATACATGTCAGACCTGTGGGAAGGGAAAGACTTTAAAACCAAGCAAGACATAGAGAGAATCACAAAATGTAAAATAAATAATTTCGACTACATCAAATTAAAAGGCTTTTGTACAAACAAAAGCAATGTAACTAAAATCAGAAGGAAAACAACAAGTTGGGAAAAAATCTTCATAAAAACCTCTGACAAAGGTTTAATTACTCAAATTTATAAAGAGTTATGCTCTGTTTTTAAGCAAATTTTGACACACCAAGCTCAAAAAGTTGCCAATCACTGGCCTAGAATATATGATAGACTATGGCTGGTATTCTCCTCATTATCAACGTGAGCTCTAAGTTGACATGATCAGTTTATCCCAAAATTATATTCAACCCATTTTCATTTCAACTCTTCCTCCCTTTTGGTTAAAACCATTGAAAGATTTTGATTCTTCTTGTTTGGAAGTTATCTTCTACATTTTAAAGGAAAAATTTTCAGTAATGGCAGCTATTATGTTATCGAAGGCCAAATTTGGGGCTTAGTTTTGAATACATTATAGCAGAGATATCAGCAGAAAATACAGAGAGAGTTACCAATCAGGACCATGGAAAAATAAGACTGCAACTTAAAGGATGATTGAAACTAGAATGATATTTGGGAAATCAGATACTTAGGGGTAATAAATCTATAGATGGGCAATATCATAAGTGCCAAGGATGAAAGGGGAAGGGGGAAGGGAAAGTGGCTAATAACAGAATTTGTGGCATTGGTCAGAGTAGCTGCAATCAAAAGGTAGGAGAAAAAGCATTATTAAAAGAACATCATAAATCATACAATTAAAACTTATTTTTTACATCAATATGGAGGGTTTTATTTAAGTCTAATATTGAGCCTCAGATTATATATAAAGGAAGAGAAATTTGGGAGAGGAATGAGTTTTGAGAAAATGATAATTATTTCTGTTTCAAAAATGTTGAATTTCAGATATCTCTGGGACAACAAATTTTCAATTCTAGTAGAAAATAATGAGGAATTGTAACTCAGGTGAGAGATTGGGACAGGGAATCATTGATATAAAGATGATAATTCAAACTACCAGAGTTGATGAGGTCACTAAGAAAGAAAGTATATAGGGAGACAGGTAGGGAGTCTAGGATATATGTTTGCTTCATTTTCAGTCATTACATATAAATATGTATTTTTAATGTCATTCTTTACTTTTATCCTCAGTCCAATGTTTCTTTCTCTTTTGCTTTTTAGTCATCATCATCATCATCATCATCATCATCATCATCATCTCTCTCTGCTTCTCCATTTTCTTTATATTTACATATATTTATATATATTTCCTCTATCCCTCGCTCTGCTTCTCCCTCTACCTTTCAACTTCCTTCTCTCTCTTCTTCTCTCTATTCCCCTTCTTATTCCCATGACAGACCTGAGGACACATGATTCTCTTTTCCATTCTATATCTTTTTCTTTACCCCCAGTGATACTAGGATTCACCAAGAGGAATCCAGTATAACCCTTTGGTATATCAATACATCAAAATCTTGAGGATTCATGTTAAAAACTATAATCAGGATTTATGAAATTTATACAAGGATAGGTTCATATGTATATTAAATTTAAAATATATCCCCAAATATATTAATTTGCTATTCTGCATCAAATATTATTTTCCTTCAAGGCAAGTGCTTGTATTTTTTGTTTGTTTTGTTTTTGTAGTTTAATTTATTTTAATAGCAAACCTACAGAAACAGCACAGAAGACAGACATCATTAAAAACAAGTACTTGCATGTAGGACAACTCAGTTAGAAAAGCACAGTGAATGGATAGAATCTACCATATGATAAAAATGCTATAAATACCATTAAGTTGCCATCAAAAAGAAATTTACTTTTTTAAAAAATGCAAATGCTGGCATTGTCCAGAAATGTTTAATAGGTTTATTTATAATTGTTATAAAGTTAAATTGTTGAAATTTGTTCACCAAAACATTTCCTTTACTGCGTTAATGCTTTATGTCCTAGCATTTATATTCAAAATTCAGACACAAATGAAAATGGAAAAGAAACTTGCCAATATCTGATTCTTTCCCCTATTTTTCCATTTGTAATCATATACTTAGGCACCTTTTGACACCATGGGGAGGAATCTAATGTTCAGAACTATCAATAATGGAAGAAGAGATTTTTTTCTGTTTTAAAAATGTCAAAGAGTGTTTCTACATTAGCTGGGGCAGCTGTGAATACCCAAGTGCTTGTGTTATTGAATGAAATTCAGCCAACCATATCGATTAATATCCAGCTGCTGAAGGTTTCAGGAGTTGCTGTCTAGAAAGAGAAACTGAGTCATACTTTATCCTTTCCCAGAACACTGTTTATAGGATCATAGATACTTGGAACCACAACTGGCCATTAGGTCCACTCCCCTCATTTTACCTATGAGCACATTTAGCTATGATATCAAAGAACATTCAAAATTATACATAAAGTAAGCAGCAGAGGCAGGATTTGAACTCAAGTCCTCTAACTTACAGTAGTGCTTTATCCACTGTGTTGTATTAGTGAATAATTCTGATTAATCTTTTTTTTATTTTTCCCCTTCTTTTCTTTCATTATTGTTCATAATAGTTCATTCCCCGTAGACTTTAATGAGACTTCCAAATTTTTTTTTTCTCCAAGGTTGTCATCTTAACTGGTATAAAATGAGTTCCTAAATCTCATCTATACTATTTTAGTTACAATCTACATACCTCTCCATATAAACTGTGTGTTGAAACTGAAGATAATGTAAGCTTTTCCTTCCTTGCCTGTGGTTTACCCATAATGCCTAAGTGTTTGAAGCAGGTTCTAAGGTTCTCCAAAGGAACATGCTAAGTAATTACAAAGTTAAGGTCCATAAATGACTCAGGATAATATCCCATTGATTGTTTTATGTAACGCTTTATTAAATATCATTAGTTAGAATCATAATTTTATCCTTTAATTAGATAGTTCTGAATGATCTCAGCCATCCGAGGCTACTGGTAGGCTTATTAAGCAGAAACCATTGAGTTTTTCTGAATAATGTCAGCTTCTTAATGAAAGAATCAAGACTGCAAATAGAACTTTGAAGTGCTGGGAAAGAATGGCTCTCTCTCCCAGGCAAAAGGATTGGTCTGTCTCCTTTGCAAACTGAGTGATTGCTTGAATGAGTGGAGTGCCAACTTAACTAGCATACTATATCTAGCTGACCCATAACAGACTATTCATTCCATTCCATCTAGCAATGCATTCTGGCCATCTGGCCTCTACATTAAATTTGTGCTTGTTGCTTTGGACACAGTAATTAAATCTATGCTATCATTGTTTCTAGAAATGGGAATTCAAATCAACAGCCCAATGAATCAACTCTCTCTCTTTCTCTCTCTCTCTCTCTCTCTCTCTCTCTCTCTCTCTCTCTCTCTCTCTCTCTGTCTGTCTCTGTCTCTGTCTCTGTCTCTGTCTCTGTCTCTCTCTCTCTCTGTCTCTCTGTCTCTCTGTCTCTCTCTCTGTCTCTCTCTCTCTCTCTCTCTCTCTCTCTCTCTCTCTCTCTCTCTCTCTCTCTCTCTCTCTTTATCTCTTTCTGATTCCCTCAAATAAAGTTCTTTTCACCAGCTATTACTTCCTTTCATGTGATGTTTCCCCCATTTGGATATAAGCCTCTAAATGGGAGGGAATGTTTCTCTTCTTTTCTTTTTAATCTTATCTTTATATCTCCAGGGACAGAGCACTTAACAAAGTGCCTGGAACATAGAATATACTTGAAAATCTGTTACCCTAAAAAAGAACTACATTTCTTGGGAGCCTATTGACTTCCTACCTTTATGTACTTCCTGTGCACAGAGGATATTAGCAAGTGAGCAGGCCTCTTGGGTATCTTTGGCATGAGGACAGCAAGCTTGGTGGCAGTGGTAAGTTAAGTGCAGAGATTTATTTTTTTTAAACCCTTACCTTCCATCTTGGAGTCAATACTGTATATTAGCTCCAAGGCAGAAGAGTGGTAAGGGCTAGGTAATGGGGGTTAAGTGACTTGCCCAGGGTCACACAGTTGGGAAGTGCCTGAGAGAAGATTTGAACCTAGGACCTCCTATCTCTAGGCCTGGCTCTCAATCCACTGAGCTACCCAGCTACCCCCTAAGTGCAGAGATTTAAAAACGGGCCAATTAGCCATGTGCACATGGTCTTATTTTGTATCCTCTTTGTATCCCTATTTCTAATGATCATTTAATAAATCCCTTATAATACAATATCACTTTTATTGACATTTAATTATAATTTTTGCAGTTTGGGGCAACCACTAGTTGGACAAGAACTCAATATTTTTTTAAAGATAGCCTAGATAAATTTTAAGCCACATTTTTCCTGCCAAGCCTTTTTGCCCACCCTACCCACCCACCCTCCCTGTCTTTGGAGATGCTGCCTTTTTCATCCCCTGCTTTTTGCCCTCCCTACTGGCCAGGCTATTTTTATCAGAGGACTCTTTGCAAAGAAGAGAAAAACCACTTCTTTTGCCCATCTGCTTGAGCCCATGTTCCTCAGTTCTTCAGTTCCTTGCTGCTGATCTCTGGTCCCAGCTGCTCCTGTTCCTGAATCTGCTCTCTTGGAACCTGGTGAAAACAGGGGTGTATTTTCCTAAGGCAATGATTAGCTTCCTAACTACCTCTTCATGTGTCTGGGGAAACTAGTGTTTTATCTCAGGGGAGAAGGGAAGAAGGAAGTTACTCTTCCAAATAGGAAGTAAATTACAAGCGTAGCACACTCTATGAAAAAGCAGTACCTTGCCTATTTCAAACAGCTTCTAACATTCATGAGTGCACTGATCCTTTCACTTATCTTGCCTGAGATTCAGGGGAGAAATTCATCTCCCTAGTACCCTTTGTCATTTGAGCCTGACTGGTCTCTAAGGTTCATCCAGTTTAATATTGCTCAAAAACATGTTAATAAATGATTTTTTTTCAAAAATAAAAAAACAGATGAATAAGTGAATTCTAGATATTTTGCTGCATTCAGACAAATATTCAAAAACAAGGGATTCTCTAAAAAGCAGTCTAGTACATAAAGGACTAAAATAATTTATTATTAATGTCCAGTATTTTCCAAAACTAAATCCCCAGTTTCCTGGCTATGTGGTGCATTTTAGAACCATATATAGGATCTAGGATTGTATCAGAGAACTTAGGCCAGATATATTAAAATAAAACAAAGATAGCAAGTTGATGAACTAGCTTAAAACTTTAAGACAGAGATCCAAGGATTACCTGAAGAAACTGGGGATTTTTAGGGTGTAGAAGAGACTTAGAGGTGATATCAAATATAAGCTTGAAAGCAGAGACTATTTCAATTTTGTCCTTGTATTTAAAACATCTAGAATGGTGTTAAGAATATAGTAGACATTGACATGATAGTGACTGAAGGGTGGTTATATGGAATAAGGTATTAGATTTATATTGTTTATCTGAAAAGAGCAGAACTAGGGCCACTGTTTGGAAGTTATAGGAAAAATGAATTTCATTGTCATGAAATCACAGAGTTGAATGAGACCTAAGATAGAGTGGACAAATTCTTAATAAGTATAACTACTACAAAATTGAAAAGACTACATTGAGAGATAGTGAGCTTCCCATTACTCATGTGCTTCAAATGGGAGACTTAGAGAACATTGAAATATTATTGAGTGAAGAAGGGATTGACTCTCCATTTGAATATGTTTAAATTAATCAACAAAAACTGAAAATATCCCTACTTAACACTAAGTAGGGAAGGTTTCTAAACCAGTCACTAAAAGTGGGTGAAAATTCAGAGATGACTGGCCACCCCTGGGGAGTGCTAAGCAAATTTAAAGATTATCATTGGTCCCTATAAAGTGGAGGAAGGGACAGGAAGGGACAAGAAAGGACATAAAAAGGGAACTATAAAACATGATGAACTTTTTGTCCAAGAGGTCTTCATCCTGAATTTTTGGGTGGGAGGATCTTGGACTAGGGCTGTGTCTTGGAGCTACTTTGACCTGGGACTCTGGATCTTGGACTGCTCATGGTAAAACTGCTCCTAGATCTTTTCCTTTGGAGCTTCTACAAGGGAGACTGAAAAGCTGACCCTCTTTTCCTGACTTCTGGAGAGATTAGTTCCAGAGAATCCTCCCTTTTCTGGAGGAGGCCATGTGGGTTGAACCCTTGTTTAAATCAGCACTCTGGCTGAGGTGTTAACAAGTCCTGCCTGGGTTGAGCCTAGCACTGGAGAAATATTTAGTGTGGTAGGATAGACATCTCCTCTATCCTCTTTTCCATTTCTCTACTTCTGCTCTCTCCACCCTTTTTTTGTAAATAAAAGCCACTAAAAGTCATTTTTGACTTGGGCTGTATTAATTTTAAAATTGGCAACCACACTATTATCTTAGAATTCTCATATATTTAGTCCAACCATAAAATTTAATTCCTTACAATTGTGAAGATAGGATTAGCTCTCACCTTATCTATTTTTGGCTAATTAAATCAAGAACTTAAAATACTATTACATGCCATTAAGTTTGAGAGTTCACAAGTCACTTTATAGTAAGTAACAACTCCAAAGGCCACTGCACCTCCCCCATTTCCAGTGCTAGACAAATTGAAAGATTGCCATTGGTTTCTGTGAAGAAGGAGTGACATAAAATGATAGGAAGTGATGTGGGAATAAAGGGTATAAAAAAGACCAACATGGTCTAGCATTCATTCCCTTCCTGGTGTTTGGAAATATTGATTGTAGGCATTCCTTTTCTGGCTTCTGGAGAGATTGGTTTCAAAGATTGCATTGGTGGAACCTTGGCTGAAGACACCACTGGGACTTCTGGCTTGGAGAGATTCCTGCTTTGGTGGCTCTGTGAGGAGACCCTCTCTACTCATTGGTGCTTTGGTGGGACACTCCCTTCAGCATGAGTTCTGTGGAGAGACTCTTTTCCTTGGTTCTTGCATTGAAGAACCATCTACTTGCTGGTGAGTGACTCAGACTTCCATGTAGAGATCGGAAATTTGTTGAGGAGTGAGCTGAATTTCCTTGGATCAGCAATTCAGGTAGGCTAGGCAACTCTTTACCTCTTTAGCTCCTACATTTCACACTTCAACTCTTTTTCTTCCTCATTATGAATAAAAGTTGCTAACAGTTTTTTTCTGTCTTAGGAATAATATTTTTTAATTCAATGACCCCAACATTGAATTTATAACTCTCTTATTCAGTCAAAACCCCAATTTAATCCTTAAGTATTAGACATTAATCATGTGTAGAATCCTCTAAATTCCTTTCATATTTTGATATTTTATAAACATATGAAAGAGTAATGGAAGTGATTAGCTCCTCCACTACAGATATTAGTCGCAGAAGTCCAAGTATAATCACAAGATATTAATAAAATGGAATCTAGAGATACTTAAATGACTTGACTCCTTGCAATGTCTTGGATTGGGTCAAGAAGAAAACAGAATAATTAGCTGGCTAGGCAAGTAAATTAGCCCCTCCTCTGGCAGCTTTTAGTAGCTCACCCCTGGACAAATTTCAGAGTTGAAGAGTTGAAGGTGATTGTGAATGAGACACCAATATCTATACCAGAAGTCAGCAAATGCAGATGGCTTTCTTTTTCTCTTTTCTCCCATCAACCATGTCATCAAAGGTATAGACCAGTTGGAGAAAATGAATTTAGAGAGGAAACCAAGCCACATATTCTAGTACTAAAACTTATAAACCGAGGTCCATAGCAATCAAAATGTCCATTTTTAAAGGTATATGATTTTGGATGGATGATCTTCATTTCACCTAACTTCTAAGTGCATTTTAGCACAACTGTCAATTATTTTAAAACATTATTCTGCACAAAGGGTCATAACAGGAAAAAAAAGGTTAAGATCCCCATGCTCTAGACAAACAGGTATGGATAGTTGTCTGAAAATAGCTTCAAGCTTCAAGGAGTATGACTCCTAGCTGCAGAGGAGAGTAAAACTATTAACAAAAATAGTCTCGGAAACCCAGCTATTACTATGTCCAGTAGAAATACTGTATCAAAGCAGAGCTAAATCAGGACTTTATGAAGAGAAAAAAGGTTTCTGAGTCCTGTAATATTAAGAATTTGACTTTTTGCCATGTTTGTATCTTACTTGAATAACTTACCAACATTGTTCTTCAGGCTTGACTTCACTTTCCCCATGACTTCTACGTGAATTTGTTAGAGAAAGCTTCCAGGTTAATGGCAAGGGGGTGGGAAATGGTATTGATGGTAGAATATGTTCTGACTATGGTTCCTGATTTGCGTAAATATCTTTGCTGAGAGCTGATTTTGTATGGTGTCATTGTTATTAAGGGGTACATTGATGGGGCTTGTAAGCCAAAATGTCAGGAATAAAGACAAACATAGAGTGTGACCCATAGATCCAAGGAGGTAGCTACCCTCATGGAACCCAATCCAGGAATTAATAATTTTAGGGAATATTTTAGACATGGTTACTACAGAAGTAAAGGAATATCACTCTAATGTATTCTTGAAGGTAGGCCAAAAAAATAACCTGTAGGAAAAAAAGGAAAGGAAGAAAGAGTTCTAGTTATAAAAGAAAAAAAGAGGGTGATCTTGGGTGGCGGGAAAAATACATCTTCATTTCATACTTTGAAGCAAAATTATAATTGTTTTTGTCATTTATTAAAGTTATCCTGGCCAGAAATAGACACAAGAAGGGTAAAGTCATGATAGATTTTCTTAGTGTATCTATCGATAAGGAATCAGGAGGCACCTTGGAGAAAATGTAAATTCAAGCCCCTTTTCCCCTTTTTCTTCTGTAGAAGCATTCTGTGATTGGTCAAGTTAAGGATCTCTTGATGAAGTGTCTCCTCTACTAGTAAAGATTATCTCTTTTCTGAAACTTATGGGGAATTTTCTGGTGTACTGAAATGTGACTTGCTCAGGGTCACAAAGTCAGTATGTGACAGAGATGAGACTCAAAACAGTTTTCCTAATTCTTAGGCCATCTTTCAAATATATCATGTTGCCTCTCAAGAGAAAGGTAAATAACACAACAAAGTGGATAGAGAGATGAACTCCCAGCCATGAAGAACTGGATTTGAATGTTGCTTCTGACCTATAATGACTATAGTACCATGAACAAGTCATTTCAGCTCTATCAATGAAAGTCAAATGAGTTTTCTACAATTTGAAGGTTTTGAGAGGTATTTGGGCCACTGAGAGTTTAAATGACTTTTTCAGGGTTACGTGCCAATATATGTGAGAGTTATAACAATTTATTATAAGAAAATTTAAAAAATACTTTAAAAGAAAATAAGATGAACACTGAGGAAAATCAACACTAGGATATCAAATTCAAAATTGTTTTTGATATTGAAAAAGAAATGTGAATAGGATTCATTAGAAGCTTTCAAAATTTGTTATATTGCTCTTTCCATAAAATGTGGGTAAGGGAGGGTTAGAGAGGTAGAGATTTTCAGGTTGAGTCTAGTTTGCCAAGAAGTGCTTTTGTTGTTTTCACCTTTTGTCTAATGAATGTAGTTTTAATGGCTCTTTTAAAAAAAAACTGACAAAATGGACAAAAATGTAAATGGAGCACCTAATTTAGTACTTTTCATATGTGTCCAAAGTTTTTTCACTAATATTTTCCATGAATCTTCTCAGTATGAGGGGAATGAATGGTTGTTATAAATTAAAGATGTAAAACTGCAAGTTACTGAATGAGCTTGGGGGAGAGTCAGAATCCTGACTCAGTTCATTCTCTCTGCCTTCCAATGTCTCCAGGGTCTTCTGGCTTCCATGGTTAAAACTCCCTTGGAGAGTCAGTCATGGAAAGAACTTTTAAAGAGGAAAGGATTATTATTTTCATCAGTGCATGGAATGTAAATGGACTATATTAATAGCATTTGGATTTTCAAGGGAATTGCCATCATTAGCTACCCACGTTATAGTTTAAGGAATGTTAATCACTTGCTCGAGGAAACTGAGGCATTAAACTTGTCCAGACAGCAACCAGGCCACAGAGCAGAAACTTAAAAGTAATATCTTAGTGTCTGAGACTCCCTATAAACTTGGAGATCTGGTCCTGTTGCAGAATAATTCAGAAGTGCTATTTTTCTCCTGTCATTATTTTATGTTTTCCTACCTTCCCTCTAAAAAAAAAGATATTTACTGAAAGTAAATAAGACTATTAGCAATGCCTGGTATAGAATCACAGACAGTACAGGACTAGCCTTTAAATTTTTTTTCTGTTGTCCTGAACTTGACAAACAACATCAAAATTGAACCATTTTGTATACATATTCGAAAAACAATAGAAGAAAAAGCATTGTATTTAACATTTTGACTATTAGTAAATATATGTTTAAAGGACATACTAAATTTGGCTATTTAATTCCAACAAGTTGTGTCATATCTGCCTCTGTCTCAAAAAATGCCTTTTTCTTCTTCTGAGCATGGTATAATGCTTCCTGAATACATTTTTCTCTTTCCTTCTTCCTTCTCTTTTTTGGTACTACACCTCTTATCCAGTTTTGCCTTCTATTTCCCCCTAAACTTGCAAAAATATAAAACCCTCACCTTTAATAAGTCAGCATAGTCACATGAACCAAATGCCTATATTGCTTGTATCTAAATATGTATGTCACATTTTATACCTCTAGTCCATTTCTTCTAAAGAACAAGGAACAAGGCCTCCCCCTCAGATCTTTGGAATAGTATTTGGTCATTAAAGTTGGAAATAGCTCTGAAATTTTTCACTGTATTTTTTTTCTTCACACTGCTGCCATTATTGTCTAAATTATTGTCATGCTTATTCTCCCTCATTTTGTATCAATTCATACAACTTTTCCTATGTTTCTCAGAAGTCACCCTTTTAATTTTTTTAAAATTATAATTATATTCCCATATCACACTATCTAGGGCAGCTATAGTTGGTAGAAGGCAGTGCCTGGAATAAGACAGACTCATATTCCTGAGTTCCAATATGGCCTCAAACACTGACCAATTATGTGACCTTGTGCAAGTCACTTGACCCTGTTTGCTTCAGTTTCCTCCTGAATGTCAAATTAACTGGAGAAGGAAACAGCAAACCATTCCAGTAACTTTGCTTAGAAAGCCCCAAATGAGGTCACAAATAATCAGACACAATTGAAACTACTAAACAACAACTACAAAATTATAATATCATCATCATATTTCATAATATATATCATAATTGGACACGATCATAGCTGAGCTTCCCACACTCTACTTCTCTTCATAGTTCTACTCTGTTGTTAAGGATCATACTCTTTGTAGTTTCTTACCCTCCTCAAAAATTTAATTCACCACAATCTAGTTATATATCATAATTTATAGCAACCATAATTGGTTAGATATTCTCCCATTGATGGGTGCTTCCTTGGTCTCTAATTCTTTGCTTCAACAAAAAGTGCTACTATGAATATTTTCATAGATGTGGCTCTTTCCGTCTTTATTTTATCTCCTCAGGGTATATGTTTTGTAGTGATGTTGATGAGTCAATAGACAGATTAGTGACTTTCTGAATATACCTAAAATTGTGTTCTAGAATGACTGTAATGATTCACACCTCCATTAAACAATGCCTTCATGTTCTTGTCTTGCCATGGCTCTTCCAACAATGATCATTTGTTTTATTTGGATTTGTTTTAGTTGGTTTGGTTTGGATTCCTTTTTTTTCCTACATTCATTCTGCCAATCTTAGAGGCATGAGGTGGAACATCAAGCTTTTGCTTTTTGCTTTTTTGGGGTCTCATTTTATATCTATATATCTGTGATGTACTTTAACTACCTCCTCAAACACCTAGTGTCCCAAACTTTTACCTCCTCACTTCACTCAAACCCTTTGAGAATTTTTATGTATTTTTTATTTGGAACCTCCTTGTGGCAAAGGGGTGACCCTGGGTTTCATTTGCTGTTGAAAAGTGCTACCAAGCTAGAAAAATTTTGATTTTGGACCTATTAAAATATCCATCTTTCAAGAGCCATTTTATTTAAACTCAGGAAGGAATATCTATAGTTTGGTCATGAGAGCCCCAGATTTCTCACTTTCAGCAACTTTCAAACACCATCAATCAAGCACACATTCAAGAAACACTTATTAAGCACTTACATGACTTAGGTATGCTTCAACGTTGGAAATGTTAAAAAAGGGGAAAAATTGTCTCTTCCCTCCAGGAGTAGGGTAGGGGAGATAACATTTAAATAATTAGATACATGCAAGATTAATACATGTTACATAGAAAAAAATGTATTAATCTTGCATATACTAAAGGCCTATCTATTCATTTTGCCTTTTGGGGATAACCGTCAACTTTTATTTTTGGAAAGTTGTGGTATTTTATGACTCTTGAACATATAGCATAACAAAAAGGATACTCTTTGTTTTTAAATTCATTTTTATGACAAGATGAAAGTTTGGTGTAATAAAGAGGGTCAGTTTTAGAGTCATAGGTATGGTTTTAAATCCTAGTATTGTCACTTATTCTTTGAATGAGTCATTTAATTTCTGAAATGCAATTTTTTATCTGTAAAATGAAATATTTGATGTTGTAGCTCTAAGGTCCTGTCTAGCTCTAAATCTATATTACTAAATCCCTATAATCCTATACTCATTAAAGCACCACACAGTTTCTCAAATGCAATTGAGTCTACTCACTTTCCTTTCATTTCTTGGCCCAGTTCAGTGTTATTTTGCTGTCAACAACTTGATGAAACAAGCCATTTTGAAGATGTCTCAATTACACATCATGTTTTCTTGTTTTTATTCTTTCTTCTAAATGGATATTGGTTTTCATTTTTGCTCTAAGTCAACGACTTATGCATTTCTCATTAGCTACATAGCTTTTGAACTTCTCTGGAGTTTTTCAATATTCATCAGGGCCAGTACCTTTTTTCTTCTATTTCACTTGTTTTTCAGTTTCTGTTTGTGTGCTGTTGTTCCATTTTAAATTGTAAGCTCCTTGAGAGCATTCTTTTATATGTATTGTATCCCCAGTTTGTATCATGGTTCTAAATAGTAGGTTCTGATTGATTGATTATGAAGTTAGGGATTGGGATCCACATTGATAGGAGTACTTGCACTGATATATATCCATGGAGCCTTGAGATAATAAAGTGACAAAATAGTAATAGAGCATAGTTCTTAAACTCACACCAGGAAGTAGCAAAATTCCTGAGTTGGGTAGGGGGACTAGATTAAAATGTAATTCGGAAATATTTTACAAAATAAGTAAAAATTCAATACCACATTGTTATTCAGTAATGTCTTCAGGACCCCCATGGACAATATCATGTCAATGTTGTACATAGTTTTCTTTGAAAAGATACTGAAGTTAGTTTCCATTTCCTTCTCCAGTGGATAAAGGCAAAAGAGAGGATAATTAACCTGCCTGGGGTGACACAGCTATTAAATGTCCAAGACCAGATTTGAATTAGAGTCTTCCTGACTCCAGACCCAGCACTGAATCAATTGAGCTACTTCGCTGTACCAGTAGAATATAGATAGTTATTTTGCCAATGTTCACCTGGGAGGGACCCATTTCATGTTTAGTTTGATACCACTGGTATAGAACACCAGACTAGAATTTAGGGTATCTGGGTTTTAACTCGATTTCTGCTTAATTAATCAATTATGTATATCCTTGGGAAAATTTCTTATTTCTGGACCTCAGTTTCTTCATTTATCATATAGTGGAGGGATAGAGTATGTCATTTCAGTAACAGTCTTTACTTTGTACAACTTTTAATCACTAGTGACTACTAAAAGTAAAACCTTTGGTTTTGAGCCTTATGAACTATACTTCTTGAAGGACAGAGACATGGGGTCCTTTGAGCCTTGAGAATTTAGCCCCCTGGAGCTCCCAGTTCCCAGACAGTAAGTGTGAATTATGGGCAGAAGATGACCAAGAAGCAGCTTCTCAAAACATTATTGAATCATAGCATTGGAAGAGAACTTAATTGCCATGTGGTTCAATCCCTTTGTTTTTCAGACAAGGTATCAGAGGCTTTTAAAGGGAAGTGAAATGAATTGTCAAGTGTCACACAATTAATAACCATCAGAGGTGATAGTAGAATCCTTTTTTTCTGATTCCAGAGAGAACATGTAAGGCTCTTGACAATCAGGAAAAAAAAATATTCTTCTAGGGCAGTGGTTCTCAACCTTTCTAATGCCGTGACCCCACAATACAGTTCCTCATGTTGCGGTGACCCCAAACCAAAAAATTATTTTGGTGGCTACTTCAAAACTGTAATGTTGCTACAGTTATAATTTGGAATATTTGATATTCCTGATATCAAATATTCCATAATGCATATCAAAATGCATTATGTATTCTCATTGCTACAAACTGAGAGGTTGAGAACCGCTGTTCTAGGATATTTGCATATTGATAGGAGTAAGACCTTAAATTAAAATAATTGAACTCTAATCACTGGAATTCTAGACTTCTGGCAATAGGTGAGTATGTGATGGATGAAAAAGGATCAGTCTCTTCCTTGAATACTTGAAATATCACCATATACACAGTTACTTTATGTTCCTCCATCTAAAGCTAATTACTTTTGTGTAGAAGTGTTAGTTAGAAAAGTCATAGTAACCTTGATGATAATAACTACTCACACTGACATGAAATTTTAGTTTACAAAGGACTTTCATCCCAATAATTCAATGGAATTGTTTATTGTTTAGTTGTTTTTCAGCAGAGTCCAACTCTAGTGATGATTGAAATTAGCATAATAATTTTATGTAAATAATTTTAAAGGCAGGCTCTTTAATAATTCTTTTATGTTTTCTTCCTTCTGTCATTTTTCAGTTGTGTCAAATTTCTCATGACCCTGTTTGGAGTTTTCTTATCAAAGATACTATAGTCATCTGCTATTTTCTTCTCTGGATCATTTTTCAGATTAGGAAACTGAAGTAAACAAGGTGCAATGACTTGCCTAAGGTCACATAGCTAGTAGCTAGTTGTCTGAGGCTATATTTGCATTCAGGTCTTCCCAATTTCAGCCTCAGAACTCTATCTACTCTGCCAGCCAATTTTTTCTACTATGTAATAGGCAGGGTAATTAAGATTATCCTTATTTTACTGTTGAGGAAACTGAAGGTCAAAAAGTTAACACTATTACCGTACACTAAACCTAGAATAATAAATACTCTATTTTTTATATTCTGTTATCATTATCGATTTCCTAAAGAAGCAAAAGGTAGCAATATATATGCTGGAAATATTTACTCCTTCAGTAGATAAAATTCCAACACCCAATTCTTCTTATCATAAATCCATTGGCCTTCATTTTTTTCATTGACATTCATTATTAGGACATGTTCAAATGAAAAAGAAAGTCACTGACTGACTATAACATGATAATTCTTCATAGGGAAAGCAAAGTGGTGCAGGGGATAAAGCACCACTCCTAGAGTAAAGAAGCCCTGAATTCAAATCCAGACTCTCATACTAACTGTGTAACTCTGGAAAAGTCACTTAACCCTGTTTGCCTCTGCTTCCTCATCTGGAAAATGATCTGGAGAAGGAAATAGTATAAACTATCCCAGTATCTATGTCAAGAAAGTTCCAAATAGGGTCACCAAGAATTGAACATTACTGACACAAATCAACAATAAAAAAAAAATCCTTCATGCTTCAGTAGATATCATCATTATAAGAGCTGAAACAAAATAAAACATGGGATTAGGCATAAAGATCATAAGGGGAAACATGGTAAAATAGATCATTAAATTTAGAATTTGGAATAAGTTGTGTAGATTTGTGTTCAAACTCTTTTTTTCAGACATTAATGTTATGATCCTAGGCAAATCATTTAACCTCTTTTTGCCTCAGTGTCATCATCTGTAAAATGAGAGGGCTGGAGGATGACAACTAATTTCTCTTCAAACTTTAAACCTTTGGTTCTATACCAACATTTCCTAATCCTAAGGGACAAAAAGGAAAGAAATAAACCTGAGCAACAAAGTTCTAAGAGCTACTTAATCATTTCCTTAACTGATGATTTTGAATGCACTTTTATCTAAAGATGTGATCTGCTAAGCAACTTATCCTACCCTAGAGCGCCTTTGCTTGGTCTTAACCACCCATGGAAACAGAAAAAAGGCTTTGAAGTGATTGATGATTTCAGAGGATTACATTCAAGCAGACATTTTTTTCTTTTGTACATGGGAAAATAAATATGAGTTCATACATCATTGGAGCAAAGTGTGAAAAAACAAAACAGCATAAATCTCAGACTATTGAAATATTTGTACAATGAGGAGAGAAATGACACTGCTGCTATCTAATGCAAAAATCTGGCATTCAGTTAACTGCAACAAGCTTCACAACAAACGATAACTTTAAGGTAAGTTCAAAGAAAGATGGTTACTGAATCATTAT
Organism: Monodelphis domestica; assembly: GCF_027887165.1. NCBI lineage: Eukaryota > Metazoa > Chordata > Mammalia > Didelphimorphia > Didelphidae > Monodelphis > Monodelphis domestica. The sequence continues at coordinate 67,017,089 of NC_077231.1, read as the reverse complement.
CTTGCCTTGTTTTGCAAGTATTAAGAATATCAATTTTCCTCAAAACCAAGAAAAAGACTTAAAAAAGAGAGAGGGAGAGAGGTATGAGGGAAGAAAAGGAAAAGAATTAGGTAGGGTAGAAAAGGGGGCAGCAGAGGAGAGGGTTATTCAGGACAGATCCTGCCTCACAATTTGCCTCCCTCTGGATATTCAGTAGGCATCTCAAACTAAATATGTCCAAAGGGAACTCATCTTTCTTCTTGCTAACTTCACTATTAGAGAAGGAAATGGCGGACCACTTTAGCATCTTTGCCAAGAAAACCTCAAATGGTGTCATGAAGAGTTGGACATGAACTGAACACACAACTTTGCCATGTCTATAGAGGAACCCATTCTAGCCTTCCAATCATTCCTGCTTGTTTCTTCAGTTATCCTTGACTTTACCTCCCACTGACCATAGCAAATCATTTGCTAAATCTGGCTGACTTTAACTCCATTGCATTTGTCACATTAATCTCCCTTTTTCTTCTCACAGAACACCACTGTAGCTTAGGCTTTGCCACCTCTCCATTGGACTGTTGTCTCCTAATTGTCCTTCTTGTTTCAAGTGTCTCTCCTCAATCTGACCTTCACTCAGATGATAAAGTAACAGTCTTAAAATACTTGGCCTGACTTCAGAAACGCTCAGTATTGCTACCAATGTAGATTCCAAAACTCTCTATTTAGCATGTAAATTTTAATGAGTTTCCAGCCTAGTTTTCAAGGTTTATTATATGTTACCCTGCTTTAATTCATACTTTCCAGGCAAATGGGTATATTTGCAGTTTCTCGTGCATGGCATCCAAACTCCTTTCTCTAGGATTTCCTACAGTCTGTGCCTTATTTCTGAAATTCATTACATCCTCAACTCTGCATCATAAAAGCCCTTTCTTCCAAAGTCTAATCTCCCACATGAGGCCCCTCGTCCTCCTTCTCTACTCCCAGACTGTTATGTCCCAAATATCCTCACACCACAATGCAATTCAGAAGATCCTGTTATCACTTACACTGGAATTCTTTTTAACCAATATTTTCTGCCTTAATGAGAAGTCTAAGACAAAATAGTGAGGGCTAGGCAAATGGGGGCAAGTAACTTGCCCAGGGCCACCCAGGTAGGAAGTGTCTGAGGCCAGATTTGAACCTGGTTTTTCTGACTTCAGGTCTGGTCTTCTATCTACTGAGCCAACTAGCTGCCCCACCAGAATGCTTTTCCTTGTTCTTGGTCTTGTAAACCCAGAAAGAAAATTGTCTGAGAAAACAAATTGTCCATGCCCTTAGGTGTTTTAAATTGTAGAATTTATAAGTCTAGAAAAGATTGGCACATGGGAGAGGAAGACATTTCTACACCCTTTGTCTTCAGTCTTATACTTTTTTTAAAAAAACCTTTACCTTCTGCCTTGGTTCCAATGGTTCCAAGGCAGAAGAGCAGTAAGGGCTAGGCAATGGGGATTAAGTGACTTGCCCAGGGTCACACAGCTAGGAAGTGTCTGGGGCCAGATTTAAAACCAGGATCTCCCATCTCAAGACCTGGCTCTCCATTCACTAAGCCAACCAGTTTGTCCCCTCAGTCATATACTTTTTAAAGGGTAACATTTAAGTAGAAATAGTGCATCTGGAAGAAAACAGGGACCTAAACTGCAAATTAGCCTAGATAGGGAAAAACAGTCACCAGAGAAAAGACACATGCTTAAGGAATGGGAACTTTGGCAACAGAGAAGAAAGTCAACTATGATGAACAGACCCTGGAAACCAATTGATCTTCCTATTCAGCAAAGAGATTCTGCATGAGGGAGCCTTTTGAGGAGAGAGATTAAAAGACCTCAGGCCCTGAGGTTTCTAGATTGATGAGTTGGCTACATATGTGTCACACCTCCATTTTCCTTCAAGTTTGAGCCAACTCTCCTAATGGATACTATCTGTATCTGGGGAAAGGATCCTCCAGTATGAAGGAAGAAATATTTTGTAGTTAGTGTTTTTAATATGTTAGCATACCTTTGCCTAGAGCTCATTTTGCTTTCCGGCTAACTGTTCATGGGAAGCACTCAGGTGAAGGTTCACAAGCTGTAGTGCAGTGAGTTAACCCTTAAATCTGAGAGGTCATATCCTGAGGACCTGATCCATAAGTTGCATTGAGAGGTGAGGTAATTAGACCAAAAAGTTTGCCAAATGTAAATAGATGTCCCTTCCACATTGTCGCTTTCCCCATCATGGTTTCAATATACCTCAGGTAGGCATAAGAATTTAAAATGGAATTTTATGGGAGTTTTGCAAAAGCCACAGATAATACAGAAAAAGCTTATAAACTCAGAAATATATAAAATTGTATATAGTATTATATAACATCAACATATTTTATCTTTTAGTACCATAAATACACATAATTCCTTTCCTAAAATTAAAATAGGTAAAAAGCAAAAGTTTACAAAAAGAATGTGAAAAGCCAACAAATGACACACAAAGGCTAGAAATGTAGAATTATCTTTAAAATTTAGTAACTCTTAAATGCATATGAGGTGCTGTAAACACCCCTATAAAAAAAAAAAGAAAAAAGAAACAGACTTCTTTGGTTTGAAAGGAAGCCCAAAAAAATTTTATGAGAACTTTCCAAATGATGGAGAAGTTATACCCCCATAATGTGAAAAGGATATCTATCTATTTATTTATCTATATCATTCTATCTATCTTGGTTTTACATATACTGCATAAATTTGCCTATCAGAATGAAGACTGCTTAGGTACAAGGCTCTTCTTTTGTATCTTTGTATCTTTTGCCTAGAACAACATCTTGTACAAAACAAGTCTTTCATAAGAGAAGGAAAGGGAATAAGAATTAATAAATTTCATACTTTATCAATATATCAGGCACTTTTTACAAATATTATCTCATTGATTCTTAAAACAATTCTGTGAGGTAGGTCCTATTATTTTCCTTGTTTTAAAGTTGAGAAAACTGAAACAAACAGAAGTTAAGTGACTTGGCCAGCATCACACAGGTAGTAAGTACCTCAGGCTGAATTTGAGCTCCAGTCTTGTTGACTATCTTTTCCCTATTGACTGTGTCACTGGCTGCTTCATCAATGGTTTATCATCAATTGATTAATCCCATCCACATACACAACATATCCATTCTTTCTTTAAATGTCACTATTTTTATTCAAGGTATGATCATCTTTTCAATGACCCAATTTCAAAGCCTTTGGATAATTTTCAATACTTCCTCAAACTCTACCTTTTCACTATGTCCTCATTGCCTCTTATTTGGACTAACATGGACTGGTCCCTTTGAGGTCAATATATTTTGTCTATTTTCTCTACAATGTATCCTCCCTATAGCTACCAAAATGATGTTCCCAAAACTGATCATGTTTCACTGTTTCTGATCAAGAGCTATCTGTGGCTCTCCACGACCTCAAAAACTTCTATTTATGAACTCTATGTTACAGAGAAACTAGCCTTCTTGCTTTTCACCTATATAACATTCAATTTATGATCTCTGTACATTTAACCAGGCTGCCCCCTTTGTGTAGAATGATCTTCCTCCTTACACTCTATTCAAGGCTCTTCTCAATGCTACCTTCTCCTATAAGAAGACTTTCCTGAATCTCTCCAAAACTGTATTACTCTGTTTTGTAATTAATTATCTGTGTTCAAGTTACTTACATCCAATAGAATATAAGTTCCAATTGGCTGACTGTTTCTATTCCCATACTTAGTAAGGTGCCTAGCACATGGTAGGTACTTAATAAAATACTCAATTAATTGAATTGGATTGAATTAAGTTGAATGAAATTGAATTATATTATAAGCTCCCTAAGAGAAGAGACTATTACTCATACCTATTTTATATTCCTGGCTCAGCAATCAGTTCAATGCTATTCATGTCAAAAGCAGTCAATAAATGCCATTGTTGATTCATTTATTGGCAGTCAACCCCTGAATGCAAATATTGTTTATACAGTTGGTTTACAGAGGTAATACAGATATCACAGTGAATATTCTCACATGAACAATGTTTTTGAGGTGTACAAACATGTTAAATTTGGCATGAGTTGAAAATATTCCCCTAATTATTCTCCAAAGAAAGAAAATCACCCCAATTGTCTATTCAAGTATATTTTAGATATGGATGTCATCAATGACTAAATGCTAAGATGGTAGATTTCCTGTTCTAATTTTGAGTTTAGATTTTATATTTGGGAAAGAATCAAGTAGATTTCATTTTTTAAAATAGCTTAATTTGGCACAAAAACACAAGAAAAATAGCAAGCAAAAAATATCCATTAGTTTTTTTTTTTAATTTCACTTCTTTAATCTACAACTGAGACAACATTTAAAATATCAAGGCTAAATTAAAATCTTAATTTTCAAATATATTTAATTTTGTTTGATTTCAAAATAAATTTAAAAATTTTATCCTGTGTTTTTAAATATATTTTTTGTTTGTTATTCATTTAAGTATCCAATATCCTATTTTAAGTGCTAGAATTTGTTTTGACCAGTGGTACTGGATTTCATCTTGGATTATTTGATTATTTCCTAAACAGTTGTGAAGAATCAGTGAAGAGGGCAATTAGGTTACAAAGTGGATAGTTGGGTCTAGAGATGGGAGATACTGGAGTCAAATGTGGCCTCAGACACTTCCTAAGTATATTACCCTCGGCAAGTCACTAACCCCCATTTCTTAGTCTTTAGTGCTGTTTTGCCTTGGAACCAATACTTAGTATCAATTTTAAGACATACAGTAAGAATTTAAAAATGTATTAGTGAGGAACAGTGGAAAGAACACTAGAATTGGAGCCAGAAGATATGGGTTCAAATCCTACCTTTGATGCTCATTGCCTGTTTAGTACTGGGCAAAACCTCTCTGGGTTTTAGTTTCCTTATGTCTAAAAGAAGTATTTGGACCAGATGAATAAAGGGTAGTTAGAGGGACTCAGTCATTTACTACCTCTGTGACACTGTTTGCCTTGGTTCCTCAACCTCAAAATGAGGTTAATAATATCATGTAACTCTCAGGGTAGTTTTGAGGATCAATTGAAGTGACATTTGTAAAGTATTTACATTTTTTAAAGACACATAGTAGGTATTTCATAAATGTTTGTTTTCTCCTCTCCTTTCTTTCCTCTTTCAACTCCAAATCTATCATCATCCAGATTTCTGGCCTTCCAGTGATAAGATCACAAGTAGAATTTCTCCTTCTTTGCCTATTATCTCTTTGGACAAACAAATGTCACTTTGACTAACAGAACTTCAGTTTTCTCCCTGTAAAATGAGGGTAGTAATAATAGTGCTCCCTACCTCTTTGGATTAGTCATAAAGAAAGAACATTTCTCAAGACAAAAAAAAAATGGATATGCATTACCATAGAAGGAGTCTGAATGCAAATAAAAACATATCATTCTTTACTTTATTTCCTCCATGAATTTTTCTCTCATGTAAGCAATATGTCTTCTTTCATGAAATGATGAACATGGAAATATGAATAATATGATGATATACATACAACTTACATCATATTACTTGCCTTCTTGGGGAGGGAGACAAAGGAGAGAGAGAGAACACAGATTACAAAATATCAAAAAACAAATATTAAAAATGTATCAACATGTAATATAGAAAAAAACTAAAAAATTATAATAAAAAGAAAACACCTTATAAAATTTCAGGTTCTAGTATATAACTGAGTTATCATTTTATTAAATAGCCTTGGCCACTGGGAACCCTTCTGGTAGAGTAAAAGGAAACTAGACAGAGTTAGGAGGTAGGGGTTTTCAATTATGCTTTGTCACTAACTGAATGTTCTTTGGCAAGTTCCAAAGCTCTTATATTTCATAATTTGCTGATCAGTGAAATTAAGGATTATGACAAGATTAGGAATCCTTTACCTTTTTCATGACAAAAGTGCCCTTTAGCACTTTTCAGAAGATGCTATGGGTCTTTCCTCAGAATTGTTTGTTAATTCATAAAATAAAATTCACAGAATTACAAAAAAATCCAATTATTTTTAAAGACATGCTAGTGTGTATATATATAAACTTATATATATAATTGTGACTGAATGAGCAAATTTAATTTTTTAATTCATCTTATTATGATTATAATAAGTAAGCCAGAATTTCTCAGAGTGCAAGAACATACCGTAAAGAACACCTAGTCCAATGGTTCTTATCCTAAGGCCAATGAATTTAAAATATGCAGACATATATATATATATATATATACACACATATATGTACACATTTGTATATATATATATATACCTATGCAATATATAAGTATACATAAATATATATTTATATGTGTACAGATATATTTATGTATATTTTGTGTAGTTCTATATGCATATAGAAGTAAACGTATCTGTGTGTGTATATATATGTATATGTACATATATATGTATGTACATTGAAAAAAGACCAGGTGTTTATATTTTAAATTCATCAGCCCCATAATAAGAATCCCTGAACTCTGATCTTTAAAGTATTTTCTTGCTATCTGAAGAATTCTGATATATTTATTATAATCACAACAGGATATACTTAAAAATTAAACTTGCTCATTAAGCCATAATTTTACATTACACTTACAAATATCAGAGAAATTTCAAAGTCTGACTATTAAGAAGGGAGAATTTGGCTGCTTTCGATTATTCAGAGACTGATTATTCTGTTTGTAGATTCTACACACCCTTTGTCTTTTCTCCTATTTTTTCTATTACCATCATTTTCAGCATTCCACTCTTCCACAACACACCCTGCAATATCTATCTGTTGCCCATCTGTGCCAGCATAAACTTTTCAGCCCAGTGTTTTCAAGAACCTCCCTTGACTCTCATAAGCCCCCATGCTATCTGGGTAATCTGCTGTCACCTGAACTCAACTTGCTCATTCTTGCCTCTGAATACTTGCACATCTCCTTAAACAAATCAAAAAAACTGAAAACATAATTGTATCCCAGGCTTGTTATATAGTGGCCTTAAATATTTATCTGGGGAATGGTTGAGAAAGACAAAGATAGTCTTGTGTATTGGTTTACAATATGATGAACTTAGTTTCTTTGTTATACTTTCCACTTCTAGTTGGGTTGATCTATAATGTACCTGACAAGGCACCTCACAAGGTAGTTCATCTCAACCAAACTAGATTATCTCTTGGCTGATATCACTGATTTTTTTTATTCCAGTCTGGGCCTCTTCTTAGGAACAACACTTAATCACTCAGTAGCTACATCATTTCCATATTGAAAATTAACTGATACAACTCTAAAATCTAGAGCTTCACCTTGCTCTCCTATTATGTTTCTGGGTAGAGACACAAAATACTCTCTACAAATCACCCTGCTTTACCTTATAATAAGAAATCAAATTCTCATCTTTGGCCAAAAATCTGATAAATTAAATTAGTTTCCAAATCTTAAAGCTTTTCTGTTTACATATCTATTTTAAATGACCCGCAATTGCCACATAAATCTGTCGTAGTAATTACTTTAATCTATATATCTCATAGAACTTTGGAAAAGAAAAAAAAGTCACAGGACAAGAATCTGCTAATAAAGTCTAGAATAAATTATGTCAGAGATGTGAATTAAAATGGAAGGAATGTGACTTAGAACAAGAGTCATATAGCTTAACTATGGAGGGAGAAAAGTAAACCAAGAAAAAGCAGTATCATAATAACATGAAATGGAAAGAAGGGGAAATAACAAAATTAAATATAAATTTAAAAACTAAACAATATATATTATAGATAATAATAAATTATATAATAGTAACATAGAAATATAAACAAACAAATAGAAATAAATAAGAAATAAAATAAAATAATAAATAGTCCAGAGAGTCAAGAACAATGAGTTTGGAGACATGATCATAAATGTTAGCACTTGAAACATTACTGGTGACTTTGAAGTGAATGGTGTCAATTGATAGAAGAAACAAATATCCAGATTGCCAATGGAGAGGCTAAAGAGGAAATGAGAAGAGAGGAAATTGAAATAACAAATAGGAATTGCAGAGATCAGATATATTTGATGTTAGTGAAATAGGATGGTAGAGCTTTGGAAGGTATTTTGTCATTTCAAGTGGTAGGGATTTCAATAAAGTTTGAAAGCAAAAAGAAAGGAAAGCATATATAGGGAGACAATGAAAATTGAAGGGAAGCGAATGATAGAGGGATAACACACTCAGAAAGATGGGCTGGGATCAATGATATGGTTAGAGGATTAATCTTGGTGAGGGAAAAAGATAATTTCTTACACAGAGAATGTAAATCAGGAGAGTTTGACAGATATTGTTGAGATTGTCTGGAATTTAGAAGAAGAAGAAAGAATAGAAGAAGTTCATGTTAAATGCTCTCTTATTTTTCCAGCAAAGCATAAAATGAAGTACTCAGCTTACATCAAGAGATAAGGACATGTCATGGGAGTCTTGAAGATGGAAAGGGAAATTTTGAATGCCCTCTGTGGGAAATAGGGTAAAGAATAAATGGTGGAGGAGTAAAGCATTATCATATGATGTCAAGGGCTCAGTTGAGATTAGATAATATGTATTTGTAGTGGATACATTCCAAAAGTAGCTCAGTTGAATGAATTCTTCTAGCTTTATTCATGAATAGAGGAGGCTGAAGATAGGAATAAGCCAACACTAGAGGTTTGACAGAGAGTGAGCATCAATAAGATGGAAGGAAGGAAGGAGTGGAGCAGGCAGGGGATTTAAGACTAGAATAGTATACATTCGAAATGGGTAACTATATACTGAAGATTGGGAAAATGAGATAGTGAGGCTAAAAACGGGGCTAAAACCTCATTGCCCATAAAGAAAATCTGACCTTCTATTGGACTCTTCACCTATCATATGATGCTAAGGAAGATTCTATATATTATTCTATCATTGAATACTATACATAATATTACATATTCTATTATATTTTCTATATAGTAGTTTATTAAAAGCTATAAGACTGATTTTGAATTGAAGTCTTCCTGACTCCACACCCAGTGCTTTTAACCACTGAGACACAGCTGCCTCTACTACATAGTTCATTATTAACAAATGCTTGTTGATTGAATTACTGAGTGTAGATCCACATTTAGATGTATCATTAGATGATCAACCTGGTGAAAATATCAATAATATGGAAATAGATATTGATCAATGACATATGTAAAACCCAGTGGAATTGTGTGTCAGCTACAGGAGGAGAAATAGGAATGAGGGGAGGGAAAGAACAGTAATCTTGTAATCATGGAAAAATATTCTAAATTAACTAATAAAATAAAATTTTCCCCCCAAAATAGATATATCATTTAAAAAATGAGGAAAGTAGTTAATAAAGATTACAGGAGAAAATCCTCTGAGTGAGTGTTTAAGTTCAGAATTTTTAAAAGATGAAAGAAAGGGGGCAGTTGGGTGGCTCAGTGGATTGAGAGTCAGGCCCAGAGATGGGAGGTCCTAGGTTCAAATCTAGCCTCAGACACTTCCCAGCTGTGTGACCCTGGGCAAATCACTTAACCCCCACTGTCTAGCCCTTACTGCTCTTCTGCCTTGGAGCCAATACACAGTATTGACTCTAAGACGGAAGGTAAGGGTTAAAAAAAAAAGGTGAAAGAAAATATTTTCTTGCATTTGCATATTACTTAGTTCCTCTTTATTTTTAAAGTTACAGCATCATTGTTCCACATAGCAGACGAATAAAAGAGATGACCTGAATTACAGAAGTCAGTGCCAAATGATACTTGCTAGCAATCTGTCAATAAGCCTAGGAAAGAAACAGATGTTTCCTCTCATGTTTCCTTACAGTCAATATTAACTATCCTTATTCATACATTTTCAGCATTTAATAATATGCTATATTTTGAAGAATTCTTGTCATGTTTTGGGATGTGTTTTGTTATTTTATATGCTCAATAGACAAATATATATGTATATGCATATATATGGGTGGTTTTTAAATATTTATATGTCACAGAGTTAAATGATTATATGTAGTCTTTCACTCTTCAGTCTAACCACACTGATTTTATTACTAATCTCATATGACGGGATGGGAATGACATATGATGGGAAATCTCATTTCCCATCTCCATGATTCACAAAACTATTGTCCACACATTATTGCCTCAGTCTCTTAAAATTCCTAGGTTCTCAAAGTTACCCCTTCTACATGAGGCCTTTCAGGGTGCCCCTAGCTGCTGGTATCTCCTCTTCTAATTCATTTTTGTTGTTCTTGATTTTTAGTTGTGTCCAACTTTTTATGACCCCAGGTTTGGGGATTTCTCTGCAGAGATCCTGGAGTGGTTTGTCATTTCCTTCTCTAGCTCATTTTACAAATGAGGAAATTGAGTCAAACAGATTAAGTAACTTGACAGAGTCACATAGTTAGTAAGTGTCTGATGCTGGATTTGAACACAGGTTTTCCTGACTCCAGGCCCAATACTCCATCCACTATGCAACCTAGCCACCCTTACCTCTTACTTATCTTATAATTATTTTGTATATTCTCAGTTTTACTGAGTCATGTATCCTAAAACTGAGGGGAAACTCAGAGGACCATCTAGTCCAACTCCCATATTTTTCAGGTACAGAGAAGTTAAGGAATTTTCCCAAGGTCACACTGGAAGGGAGTATCAGAGGATATGCTCTTTCCACTCTACCATGCTGCTTCAAAGTTGTCCATGTCTATAGAATGTAAGTACAGTGAGGGCAAAGGCTATTTTATATGTCTTTGCATCCTAAGTGCTTAGAATAATGTTTGGTACAATCAAGGGACTCAATAAACATTTGTTGATCAGATGATTAATATTATATAATTTTCTCCCTTATTCATAATATTATTCAATTGATAAATGTGCTACCTAATTCCTAGAAGGTACTAGATTTATCACCCTCTCCAGAATTGGATACATCTTCTCTCATATTAACCATACACTTTCCTCATTGCCACTTATACACCATTCTTCTGCCTACATTACTGGGCTATCTTTCTTGATGTTCACTCCAACCACTTTTGTTTACCATCTCTAGGGTTTGCTAATCAAGAAATTATTTTCCCTTCTTTCCTTGTGAGTTTAGTAACAGGTTCAGTCTTTCTCTCTACTTCAACCCTTGACCTCAAGTATTCAAGGTGATGTTGACTAAAATTCCCTAGTCTCCTAGCTGATTAACCTATTATTCTCTTAATATTACTTTAGAGCTTTCATATTGGCATAAAAATCTAAATTTTATATTCTTACAACCTGTAGGTTCATCATACTTCAATTATGGAGAGATGCCTATTCACTGTCACCCATAATTAACTGCTACTTCTACAATCCAGGAATATGAAATTCTTCTTCTAAACCTAGCATAAAAAGTTTCCACCTCTTCTTTGCATTAGTCCTACTAAATGTGTTCCTTCACTCTCAATAAAACACCTAGTACCTTCTGCCCTTGTTATACCCCTAATGCATCATCCCCGCTCTGCTCTCATTTTCTTCCATTCATAATCTGTACTGTATAGTTCACTGACTCAAATTTTCACTCATCTCTACCCTCAAATTTCTTGTTCCTTTATCCTGTCTCTTTATTTCCTCCAAAAACTTTCTATCAATTATCTCTACCACTTGCTTTCTCCAGTCTTCATTATATGTTACAGAATACTGATTTAAAAAGTCATTTAACTGTTCTCAGTCTACATTTATGTTTATCTAATCTCAACAGGGCCCTTTTTCCTCAAAAATATTCTTCTTGGTCTTCACTGATTGACTCATATTCCTAAAGTAAGAGTTTTATACATCTTTTATCCTCATGCTCCCTGCCTCCTATTTTGTTTTGAAAATCAAGATTGTCCATCCCTCCAGACCTATCTTTTCTTACCAACCACATACCTTAAGTCATTAATTCTGTCTTCTTTGTTTTAGTCATTGAGAAAAAGATAGCCTTTCTCCTTGTCCAGATAAATCAAATTCTCTACTTGAATCCTTAAATACTTTGACTCTCATCTACTCCAGGATCTTTTCCCTTTAAGCATTCCATTTTAAGCTCTCATTCTTAATCTACTTTTATTTACTAATTCCTTTTCAATAGCTACAAACAAGTCCAAGTTTCCCTCGTTTTCAGTCTTCCATTTTTCTTGAGCTTACATCTTTTACATATGCCTTTTATTGACAAATTCTTCAAAAAAGTTATCTTCATTCATTGTATTCATTTTCATATTCCCAATCAGTTTCAACTCTTTGCAATATAGCTTCCATCATCATCATTCAATTGGAACTACTTTCTTGGAGGGTATTAATTCTCCTTCCAGTATCCTTTACAAATTTTCTAAGGATGATGAGGATTAGGGTGAGTCCCAGACAATTTTTCTCTAGGGTTTATATCCCTTCAAAAGCTTTCTTTCTATAATCAGAGAGATGCAAATCAAAACAACTCTGAGGTATCACCTCACACCTAGCAGATTGGCTAACATGATAGCAAAGGAAAGTAATGAATGCTGGAGGGGATGTGGTAAAGTTGGGACATTAATTCATTGCTGGTGGAGCTGTGAACTGATCCAACCATTCTGGAGGGCAATTTGGAACTATGCCCAAAGGGCGACAAAAGAATGTCTACCTTTTGATCCAGCCATAGCACTGCTGGGTCTGTACCCCAAAGAGATAATGGAGAAAAAGACTTGTACAAGAATATTCATAGCTGTGCTCTTTGTGGTGGCCAAAAATTGGAAAACGAGGGGATGCCCATCAATTGGGGAATGGCTGAACAAATTGTGGTATATGTTGGTGATAGAATACTATTGTGCAAAAGGAATAATAAAGTGGAGGAATTCCATGGAGACTGGAACCACCTCCAGGAAGTGATGCAGAGCTAGAGGAGCAGAACCAGGAGAACATTGTACACAGAGACTAATACACTGTGGTATAATCTAACGTAATGGACTTCTCCATTAGTGGTGGTATAATGTCCCTGAACAATCTTCAGGGATCTAGGAGAAAAATCACTATTCATAAGCAGAGGACAAACTGTGGGAGTAGAAACACCAAGGAAAAGCAACTGCCTGACTACAGCGATTGAGGGGACATGACAGAGAAGAGACTCTAAATGAACACTCTAATGCAAATATTAACAACATGGCAATGGGTTCGAATGAAGAACACATGTGATACCCAGTGGAATCATGCGTCAGCTATGGGGGGGTGGGGGGAAGGAAAAGAAAATGATCTTTGTCTTTAATGAATAATGCTTGGAAATGATCAAATAAAATATTATAAAATTAAAAAAAAAAGCTTTCTTTCCCCCTCTTCTCAGGTGATATTGTTTGAAATCTATAATCTTTCTCTGCAATATATATATATTTATAATACATGTGTACCTTCATATGTACATATGCTTAAATGTTTACATACATGTACACATGAGTGTACGTATACATATTAACACACGCATATATATATACTTATATATGTGCTTATATACTATATTCATGCTTCATTTTAGCTGTTGTGTCTCTCTCAGTGTCTCTTGACAAGGAGATCAAGTGGTTCTGTTTGTTGTTGTTTTATTTTATTTTTTTGGTTTTGGCTAAGGAGCTTCCTGAGATATTTCACCCTCTTCATAGTGCACCTATTTGGTATTGAGTAAATTTATATTTTGAAATTATGATAGTGAGAACTGATATCTTTATTTTTTTGTGTAGTTCACAGATTTTGCAATCACCATCTCATTTAATCAGATTAAATTGGAGCTCTTTTACAATATCTTTTCATCTTTATCTATTCAACTAATTCAGTATTGATTTAGATTTTTGTTCTTGGCAATTAGTTGATTTTGAAATGAATTTGCAGGTAACCAGTTGTTTTGTTTTTGGTTTTTGGTTTTTAAAGTACAATTTCATTTCTTGTGATGTTCAGTGCTCTCCATGTCTAGTACCTTACAACTCTCTTTTTTAATAGCATTCATTATATGTAGATGTGTAGTTTCTTAGTAGACTATAAGCCTTAGCACTCTATTTTCTTTATCTTAACATTTTCGCATGATTTTCCCCATTGTCCCTTATGCTTATCCTCACACTGATTTCAATGAGCAGCAAAATATATGATGATTTAGACTGAAAAATAATTGTTAAGTTCAAGAAAGGACTTCTCTGTTTTTTAAATTCTCTGTATTCAATTTTGGTAAGAAGTTCCATTCATATTCATTGTGGTCCATTTATTTATGTAATCATGAGCACTACAAGTTCAGATGAACAAGTGCCCTTTTCAAATATTATTTCTTGTCGTAACTTTAATGAAGTTTATTGAAAGATAGGAAAGTTGATTTTTTTAGCACCTGGTATAAAGCAAATATAAATGTGTATTGTATTGAATAATATCATATTGCATTGCATTTTTATCCTTCTATCCCTAGTATCAAACATATTGTCTGGGAAATTGTGAGTACTTCATGAACTCTAAAATTAAAAATATTTTAATATCTCTCAACTAGAAATATTAGTTCACTTCTTTTGAACTCTAATAGACTGGACTTGGCACCCTGATGTTTTGTATTAAATTTAATTGTTATTAATATAATGGAAAATATAAAGGAATTCTCTTATTCTCTTATAGACTCTACTCAAGTTGCTTCTCTTAAGTAAAATATATGTTCTTCAGGTAAGTATGATATATGTGATAGTAAAATCACCTTAAAGACTTGTTTATATTAATTTAAGGTCACCAAGGAATTCACTTATGAAATTCCTGAATGAACACTCAAGCCAGTATGGAGTTTTATTGTTGTTTAATTACAGTGGGTGTAAGAAAGAAGGAGAGGGAGAGAAGGAAAGAAGGGGAAAAGGAAAAGGGTTAACTCAACCTTCTTGCAGAGCCAGAGGGCATTTAGGCCTGGAAGGCCAAGGTAGAGAAGAGAATCAGTCCTTGACTCACATGACCGATCTGAAGGAAAGCTCTCTGCTGGCCTCCTCTCTGCTCCAGCTCCTAGCATGAACTGGCGCCTAGCCCTGTCCACAGGAAGTGAGCGAACTTCAGAGGCTGTTCTCTACCTCACTTCCTGTGCCTCACAAGTGCCAATGGTGTCTCAAGCTTGGCTTAGGACAGCCCAGGTGGGCAGTCCATTATTTCTGATTTGTCCTCTACCAGCACATACCCATGTAGCATGGGTGTGCACAATTTTGGGTGCTATATCAAGCAAGATGGAGATTTAAAAATCACATATATCATTTCTCTATGGTATTTCTAGAAATATAGATTCAGCTTGGCAAAATTGATAAAGGGAACAAAATTTGGATTTGTGAAAACCTGAGTTCAAATTGTCCACCATGTACACATTCTGACTGTGTGATCCTATTAGAATAGAATAGAGGGAATGAGAGCTTTGAACAGAGTCTGAGCATGCAAGGACTTTGGAAAGCAGCTTGGCACACACATGGAACCATATGGGCTCCAATTCTGGAATGGGAGGAATGATTAAATTGTGACATTCAGATTCTGTGAGGGTTCATTGATCTCTGGACACTGAGGAGAGAGCAGGTTTACTTCCCGTGGCCATTTTGAATCATATGCATGAGGTAACTAAATTCCCCGAGAGATTTTGGAGGTTCCTGTGTGACCCTAAACCCTTTGACACTGTTTCTCATCTGGATCATCTGTGTGTGTGAGCTGCAAAGACCTGAATATCTAGCCTAACTCAAGTCAGACCACAGGGCTCAGGCCTTTGGCCCTAGCAATTCTATCTGACAAGCTGTACTGCATTCCTGTTTTAAAAGTGGACCAGCTTCAAGGATAGATAGCTTGGAAATTACTTTAAGCAGATAGAGAGCAGTGAGTGTACCCAACTTTT
Organism: Monodelphis domestica; assembly: GCF_027887165.1. Taxonomy (NCBI): domain Eukaryota; kingdom Metazoa; phylum Chordata; class Mammalia; order Didelphimorphia; family Didelphidae; genus Monodelphis; species Monodelphis domestica. Next base: position 67,001,263 of record NC_077231.1, on the reverse strand, counting down.
TTGGAGGTGAAGCAACTTTTGCAGGTCAGGCTGGGGGAGGAGATAAGATCTTATTAGAAATAGGAACTCTGTCTCCGTGGTCCACTTACCCATCCTATGTTTTATAAAATAAACCAAGTTCTTTGTTATATCATCATGAGAAAGCAGTTGGACAGCATTGTCATCATCCCAAAGAACTGAGGCCTACATCTGGGCTTCAGCCTATATTCAATTACCATTGAGTTAAACATTGGCCCAACTCTCAAAGTTAAACCTACTGACGTTTATCAGGTCCATCAGTCACTTAGTTCAATCCAGATCAAATTACCTAATCTCTCAGGGTATAAAGAAACTCTTTAAGAATATATATTGTAGACAAGTTAATGACCTGAACTGGTAGAGTTTGCTCCCTTTAAGATTTTCTTGTACCAGTGAAATCACTGATCCAAGGGACCTATCCCTAATACTTATTATACTATCTTACACATAGTAGATGCTTACTGTTTATTGAATTGAGGTCTTACCCTGATGACTCATTGTGTGACATTGGGTCTTATATATAAGGCCAGTAGACATCAAAATGGTGAGTTTCCTTCCAAGTAAAGAAGATTTTAAAGTAGAGGTTAGCATTGACCTGATGTCTACAGACCAGCACATCTATATTTAGATGGCTTCATCAGTAGATTGGCTACCATTTGAGAGAGAGAAATATATTTGTCACAGTGACTCATGAAATTATGTATGAATTGAGAACTGAATTTACAAAAGTAGAGGATGCTTTAAAGTATTGAATGTTTCTGTTTTAAGCTCCTCAAGAACATGATATCTGACATCTCTTTTCATTAAATAATTTACAGGACTTCACACATTGCCCTGTATTTAAATAGATAGACATTTAATAAATATCAAGTCAACAAATGTTTAATAAACACTTATTATCTGTACTATTTGTTGGCAAATATTTTTTCAGTGAATGAATGTTCAATGGCTGGGTTTTTTCATGTATAATTCCTCCTACCTCTAATAGCTTCTTTAAGCCCTTCTGACCTATTTTAGCATAACAAATATTCTTTCTGGTGGCTTAGACAACATCAATACAGACATAGTAAAAACTCCACTTATTCTATTTACTATTTACTCACATTGAAAACATAGTATGCAGATGTTCTCTTGGCATTTGTAGATCATTATAAAAATTGATCTGTATCTCTGGAGTACGGTTTGAAAAATAATTACCATTTTTATGGTATATAAAATCCAGACCTCCTTACTCATTGCCTGTATAAACAAAGGAAGAAATATAAACTGAATTGCTTGTAAATGTCCAATAGAAAGCTATATGATTCTCACTTAAGATGTTTTCTCAGTGATGATATGGCCAAAAGAGTAAGTTTACTGAAAATAAATATGAATGACAATTGAAAAAACACTCTCCCACTGAGCTAAATTAAATATCAACAATGGCACTAAGAAGAGTGGGGAAATGATAATTTAAAACTACTTATCTCATTTTGTGCCCCATCTATTATATACATTACACTTACATAAATTCCTTATTTTCATTTCTAACCTCCTGGGGAGATTATCAGACATAAATGGAATACTGACAAAATTGATATTTAGGCTTTTATTTAATAATTTAAAAAATGACTGTATACACTCCCATTAAGTTACATAGGGATGCAGATCACAAGATTTTACAAATGAAGTGGGCCTGAGTGAAAATTTTCATACAAATTCGTATTGCTAATATCTGACTTTGTTTTCTACTTCAGTCATGTTATACAAACCATTGTCTCTATATAACAAAAATGTACAATTGGATTAATAGGAAAACATTTATATCAGAAATATTTAGACAGTAGTAATAAAGTTAATATTATAAAATTAAAATAAAGATTAATCTTAAATTTGAGACCTATATTTATATATAATATAATATTTATATATAACATAATAATCCAATATATTCATCTATTTTTTAAACCAAAAGAAACTCAAGTTCAAAAAAAGAAGATTTTTGGAGCTAGAACTAGTACTAAAACATATCTTTCCAGATATCCAGACTATCATTCTCTCCTGATATTTCAACTACTCTATTATTTAGAATATTTTACATAACTGAATATGAATGATTTTATATATCTATATGCTCAAAACTGAACACATCTCCAAAAACAAATGGAGAGTTGAATTAATTATTTTGATAACTATGGTAAATACTTTTGACTTGGTTCCAATTGCATCAATGGCAGGAATATTTAGAGTGATAAAATAAATCCACTGAAATATTAGTGTATTAGAATAGAATCTATATATTATTGATATAGCAGGCTTTTTGCTGTTGGTGAACCTTTTTTCAATGATCCAGAGTCTTTTTTTCTGGCAAATTAAATTGCTAACTAACAATTTATATAATCTCACAGATTTGCCTAGAACATTGAAAAGCTAAGTGATTTGTGTAAGATCACATATCCAATATGTGATGTCTATTATCATTATTGAAATTCATTATGTAATGTGGTAAATCACTTAATAAAAGTAATTTTTATTATCCCCTTATTCCTCTTAAGCATCTCAAAATATTTTTATGCAAACCTAAAGAAAAAAAGTAGAATCAATTCATTCATTTGTTCATACATAGAACATTTTTTTTCAGGGCTCCTATGCATGGCATGTAGTATTGAGAACTGGAAAGAGAATAAGATAAAGAATACAAAGCCCCATTATCAAAGTTGCCTACAATGTGGTAACACTGATATGATTTAACTATAAAGAAGCCATGATGTGAGCACATGAATTTCTTAGGAGCACCAAGTATTATGAAATCCCTTGGGGGAGCTGCCACTTTTAGATGACAACAGGTAACTTTCTTCAAAATCAAAAGTCATGTGGCATAATCAAATGTAATGGACTTCTCAACTAGCAGCAATGCAATGATCCAGGACAATTCTGAGGGACTTATGAGAAAGAACTGTGGGCATAGAAACATAGAGGAAAAACAATTGCTTAATCACATGAATTGATGGGGATATGATTGGAGATATAGAGTCTAAATGATCACCCTAGTGCAAATATCAATAATAGGGAAATAGATCTTGATCAATGACACATGTAAAACTCAGTGGAATTTCTCATTGGCTATAGGAGGGGGCAAAGAGGGGAAGGGGAGGGAAAGAATATGAATCATGGAACCATGGAAATTTTTTTCTTAATCAATTAAATAAAATTTAAAAATAAATAAATAAAATAAAATGAAGATAAAAAATCAAAAGTCATATTTAAACATAATATTTAAATTACTTTCTTATATAGAAGGGATCTTACTAGGTGCTGAAGATATAAAACAAGACTTGTCTTCAAAGAATTTTAATTCTGCTTGAATTTAGGAGAATTGAGTGAAAAGATATGATATAAGTGTTATGCAAAGTTATTTGAAAGCAGCAAAATAAAACCAATTATATTGAAATATAAAGAAAGTGAATGCATATTTCAATGCAATTAATCCTCCATCACATTCACTTACATTATGGCAAAATACTATAAAGAGATAAAAAATTATTTAGTAACATTTTCCCCTCCTCAAATGGAGAGATGGATGCATTTTGGATGATATTGTTATATTGATCAGAACATAAAAATGGCTGAAGATTGTATAACTCCATTATGGTGTGAGCTCCTTGAGAAATGAACTTTATTTTTTACTTTATTTATGTCTCCAGTATTTAGTATAGTGTCTGTAACATAAAAGGTGCTTAATAAATGGCCATTGACTGATTGATTGTAAAAGACTTCCATTGGAAGATGTATAACTAGAAAAGGACAAAGAACAGTCATGATCAATGGTCCTAGAGTCAGAAAACTTTGGTTAAAATCCTTGCCTGTTTTGCTTATTCTTTGTATCACTTTAGTTGTTACCCCTTTACCCAGAAATATTAAATTCCCTATCTCTAAAACAAAAGAAATGAACTTGATAGACTCTAGTCAATTTTAACTCGAGAGCTATGATCTTAACTAAGGGATAACATTGATAAAAGTAACTGACATCCAAAGGTCACTTTAAGATTTACAAAAAAGGCTTTTCTCATAACAGCTCTTAATACTAAGTATGATCTCTGAATGAGAGATGAGGAAGCTAAGTGGTTGCACAGATTGGGTCATATTGTAACCTGGTGCAATGAAAAGAATGTTGGACTTGGAGTCCTGAAGACAAGTTCAAATCCAACTTCAGACTCTTACTAGCAGTGTGAGCATGATCAAGTCACTTAGAATTTGTATGTCTAAGTTTTCTCATCTTTAAATAAGGTGATTGACTTCTAATGTGTCTTCAAGTTCTAAAACTAAGAATCTATTTTTTGCCTATGGTTATTAAAGAAGCTAAGGGCTCTGATCTTAGATGAATATTTATCTGATGTCTCTGTAACAAAAGATCTTAGTTCATGATTTGTTGTTTTGTTTTCCTTTTTTATAAAATTTGGTTTCATTGATTCATATGCTTTAAATTAACCAAACTTTTTTTTAATCAAATGATGCTATTCTAAGAAGTGCTATTTAGGGAGAATTAGGAACCAAAATAAGATGGCCCATGTAATTTAATTTTGAAAATAGAAGTGATGTACAATCAAAAACAACATAGTTATTTTATCTATAAGCAAATTTTCCATATTCTGGGAAATAACATATATATAACAAATACTTGTGTAAACTATCTATCTATTTATCTATCTATCTCTACATCTATTCAACTATCAAGAGAGGATTATTACTTTCAGGAGAGACAGAGTTAATTTTGTAATCTTTAATATTTGATTGTCAAGACTAGGCCTTTGTCTCAGTTGAGAGACATTTTAAATTTTGAATGTAAAATTTGAAAAGTATGATTTTTTAAAAAAAGTTACCTATGATGGAAATTCTTTATTATGGGGGAAGCTTTTACAGAAGTCCCTCAACTCTCTGATTCTCAGCAAGTTCAATGATGTCATTAATTCTGCACTCAAGAAAAGTGTGGGATTGATTTAATCAAAGGATAATTATAATACTTGTCTTGTCATGGCAATATAATTTTATTCTTTCATTAATAGGATGTGATCATAGAGTGAAAAATTTAAAACCCTGTCTCATGATGCCCTGTAATCTTCTTTCCTCTTTTCTTTCTCCAGGATTTCTCTCCTTTGTTAGTTCATCCCCCCCACCTCCAGTTTTTCTCTTTTCTTTCCTTTCATTCTCTTCTAACTTCCTTCCCTCTTTCTCCATTCATTCCTTTCTTTTTATTTATCTCTAAAAATTTTTCTTAATTCTAATGGATATATTCATTGCCTTTGGCATTTCTTGAAGTAGGTTTTCTTTACCTTCTAAGGACTCAGACTTATAGAGTGCACTTTGCAAATACACTCTTTATGATGCTTTTTAAAAAGTAATTATACTTAAATCATTAAATTAGAGAGACCTCGGAATCTTTGTTGGACTTATTGGTAACTCTGTATGCACAGTTGCCTGGTTTCTTAGTCTTATCAGTGTGGAGACAGATGTTTACCTGAAGTTAATATCTCCTTTTTTTTCAGAAGGTGAATCTCAGGAAATAGAGCCAAGCCATGGCAACCAGAGTGCACAAACAGACACAGAATTTTCTCATAGAAGCACTCAAAAAGCTCTGAATAGGGATTTGTTGACAATATTAACAGCTTATTGCTTAGGGTGCATTTCAGAGACATGTTGCTACTCATCTAGTTTGAGAAGGATTATGGAGGAAACTGAAAAATACCTGAGTGATAGAGAAAGTCCAAGAGTTATAGGTCAAACTGATTCCCAGTGAAAACTGAAGGCATGCTTGTAAGCCAACCTCTTCATCATCAGATTGTCTTTATTGTTCCTATTTACTCAGCCCATCACATTTCTTTTTTCCTCAAAAAAAATGGTAGTTAAAATTTAAACAAAGATGCATAGATTTAAAGTTGCAAGGTATTTTTGAGATCATTGTGCCCCACCCTTTCACTTTAAAGATGAGGAAACTGAGGCCCAGAGTTGTAACATTTAAAATCACACAAATAATAAACCAAAGGAGAGGGAAATTTTGACACTAACATCATGACCCTCCCCTCAATCATTTTCATTTGACCAGGCAGTTTTTGATGAATGCCTATAATACTATGTGTCAAATACTGTGAATTTAGGGGGGGAAAGCAAACAAACAAAAAAGAACAATTCTTATCCCTAAGGAATTTACATACCTATGCCAATAATAAAATATTAAAATAAAAATAAGATTTTATGAGATAACTAACACTTAGCCCAATTCCTAGAACATAGTAGGCACTTAAGTGTTTTTTTTTAAAACCCTTACCTTCCATCTTGGAATCAATACTGTGTATTGGTTACAAGGCAGAAGAGTGGTAAGGGCTAGGCAATGGGGTTAAGTGATTTGCCCAGGGTCACACAGCTGGGAAGTGTCTGAGGCCACATTTGAACCTAGGACCTCTCATCTCTAGGCCTGGCTCTCAATCCACTGAGCAACCCAGCTGTCCATGGAACTTAAGTTTTTATTGAATGACTGATCTATCACTTAATTGGTACAAAAAAATCTCATAAACTATAAGGCAAAAAGATATCTGCTCTGCAACAGATAACCTTGGGAGTGAGATCACAGAATAACTGTCAGAGGTAGAACTTGAACTCAGGGCCTCTGGCTTCTAGGGTCAGCATAATACTCTCTATATATGTGATGCCACCTTTTAAGTCACTAAAATAATATTAACTTTATTTCTTTAACTACTAGAGCATTATTCATATATATGAAATGGAAATTCATATTAATTAATTAATGAAAAATATTAATGAAAAATTATATATATATTTTTTCCTAGAAAGTTATTCTTTTCAGATCTCCATTTCTCATAAATCTTTCAAAATATGGGTTTGGGGAGATTCATTATGGGAAGATGGTGGAGTAAGGTAGGAAAATTCCATACCCTTCTACTACCTTCCACAATCAATGAAAAATAATTCCACAGAATCAATGCTAAAAGCAGCAAAAATAGACAAGAACCAAGAGTGAAGTTGTACAAGGACAACTACAACTAAAGAAGAATTCTGACTTTCTTTGCTCTATCTCACCATGTGGGATGGAGCAGAGGCTGGGTCTGGGAAAAAACCAAATAGCATGGAATCAAAAGATAGCCCTTAGGGGCAGAAACAGCAACCTTACCATTTACTGAGCACAGGAGCTTATATCTAGGAAGATACCACTGGAATCAGCAGGTGAAGGGCCCTGGGTCTTTCTTTGACTCTTGAATGGGGAAATGTTATCTAGGGCCCCTGAGATTAACATTAATGCCTGGGTATTTTGAAAGAGCATGTAGGGATGGAAAATTTGAAGTCAAGGTGGATGCAATAAAATGAGCAAAAATGGTAATGAGTAGATGAGGAAAAGGTAGGTGGAATGGCTGTCTCATATGGAAGAAGAATGAATACAGACATGGAGGAAGAGGAACTGCCATGGAGAAGGGAAGAGGGAGTGGAGGGGTTGTAGCATTAGAAACCTACTCTCATCATATCTGGGATAAAGAAAGAACAACATATACAATTATACTGGTAAAAAATCTTAATGTACAGAGAAACAAAAAGGAAAGGGGATGAGATGAAAAGGGGAATAAGATAGGACAAGGGAGGGACTAAGCAAAGGAAAGCCCTTTAAAAGACACCTCATTGGTGAATCTTTTCTGAATTCAAGTGCCGAGAGGGCAAATTCAAGCTTTCTGTGAACCCCCAGATTACTGAAGAGAGTTGATAAAATGCTTGCTTTGGGAGGCTGGACAGAGGTGTGGGGCAGGCAAAAAAAAAAAAGTCCTCCTACTCTTGGAAGAGGGGGAATGGATCACTTCCCCTGGTGCTGGCTCTGCATGTGTGCCACATCTTCACCAATGCTGGACTAAGAGACTGAAGAGCAGATTAAGAGAAAGGAACACAAGGAGGTAAGGGAGGGATATTAAGAATGGAGTATATATTAAGAAATTGGGGGGGGGTAAAGAAAGGGGATAATGGAGGGACTCAGGATAAGATTTGGGAAGGATTTTGGCAACCAAACTCAAATCAAGAAATAGAAGGGCAATAGAGTAGAGGATAAGACAGGAATTTTTAGAAAGGTGGATAGAACAGGAACTAAAAGGTAAAGGGGGAGAGACAAGGAAAGGATTCTTAGAAAAGTGGGCCAATTTGAATTAGGAGGGCAAAGGAAGAGATAAGGGAAGATTTTTAAGAAAGTGTGTGAATTGGAGAGATGATGGACAGAAGAAATTGAACACATGAGGAGGAATGTAGCAAAAAGGAAAAAAAAGAGAAGAAAACAGTGGGGGAAAACAGAATGAAGGGAAATAAAATACTAGTAATTATGACTTTTGTGAATGGGATGAATACATTAAAAATGTATATAGAATAGATCAAAAACCAAAACTGGACAATGTTATTACAAGAAAAACACTAAAAATGAGGAAAATATATAGAGTGAAAACAAAAGTATGGATAAAAATAGAATATGCTTCCAAAGATACAAAGAAAGCAGGAGTAGAAATTGTGATCTTTGGCAAAGTTAAGGCTAAAATGGATATATTCAGAAGGGATAACAAAGGAAACTATATTATATTAAAAGGTACCATAGATAACAAAGCATTATCAATTTTAAATCTATATGCACTAAATGTTATAGCATCCAAATGTAAAAGGAAAAATTAAAGACAAAATAGATTAAAAAACCAATAATAATGGGAGACTTTAATATCTCCTTCTCAGAACTAGACAAATCTAATTTTAAAAATAAATAAGAAAGAAGAGATTAAATAGAATCTGAGATATTATTTTTTTTAAAAAAATATGTAGACAGAATTGAAAGGGAACAGAAAAGAATATGCCTTCTTCTTAGCAGTTATGGCACCTTCACAAAATATGACTATATATTAGGGCATAAAAATATTATAGTTAAGTGTAGAAAAGTAGAACTATTAACTGCAATCTTCACAGATCATGGTGTATAATAAGAAACCATGGAAACAAAAGGTAAAAACTAATTGGATACTAAATAATTTAATATTAAAGAATGAATGGATTAAAGAATAACTTACTGAAAAAAATTTCATTACAGAGAATGATAATAATGAATTAAGAAAATAAAATCCATAGGATACAATAAAAGCAGTAATTAGAGGAAAATGTATATCTATAGATACTTATATCAATAAAAATAGAGTAAAAAAATCAATGAATTGGTAATGTAATTAAAAAATTGAAAAAAAACACAAATTAAACATCTAAACTAAACATCAACTTAAAACTCCTAAAAATTAAGGGTAAGATCAATAAAAATAAATACAAGAAATTAATTGAATTAATAAAGAAATTTATGATATTGTTTTATGAAAAATCAATAAAAATGATCTTCCTGTCAGCAGCTTTGGTGGAGCAGACATTTTGAGCAGGTAGAAAACTTAGTCATGTGATTCTATTTTGTAAGATAATAAACTTTAAAAATATAATACCCGATCTGTTGTATATAAATTTAACTCTTACATGACATTATGGTACATCTGGAAAACATTAGCAATTTAAACAAAATATTAATTTGTTTTCAATAATTTTAGCAAAATAGCAAGATATAAATAAATCCACATAAATCAAAAGCATTTTATATATTACTCATGAAGTCCTGTAAGAAGAAATAGAAATAGGTATTCCATTTACAATGACCACAGATAGAATAAAATATCTGGGAGTATAACTGCCAAAACAAACTTAGGAACTACATAAATATAGTTATAAAATACTTTTTACACAAATAAAGTAATATCAAAATAATTGGAGAAATATTAATTGTTCATGAATAGGAAGAGCCAAACAATTAAAAAAGCAATCCTAAACTAATCTACCTATTCAATGTTGTTCCAATTAAAATTACCAAAAAAATATCAAGTTGGAAAAAAATAACAAAATTCATTTGGAAGAATAATAGATCAAGAATATCAAAGGAAGTATTTTTAAATCATTTAAAAGAAGGAGGTCTAACAGTACAAACTTTTCATTGTTTTCTAAAATGGTAATTTTCAAAACTATATGGTGCTGATTAAGAAATAGAAAGGTAGATCAGTAGAACAGAACAGACAAACAACAAACAGCAATTCAAAAATTATAGTAATCTTGACAAAATCATTGATTCAGGTTTTTGGAAGAGAAATCAATGTGTGGTAAAAATTGCTTGGATAACTGGAAATTAGTTTGACCAAAATAGGTATAAACCTACATTTTATATAAATGACTAAAATAAGATAAAAATGGATACATGATCTAAACATAAATGGAAATAACATGAATAAATTAGAGCAGAGAATATAATGCCAATTAGATTTATGTTTAAGAGGAATTTATGAGTCAACCAGAGACAGAAAGAATTGTGAAACATAAAATGAATAATTTTGAGAATATTAAATTGAACATTTTTATTCAAATAAAATAAATGATGGCAAGATTAGTAGAAAAATGGAAAATCGGATAGATATTACTTTTAGAAAGAGGTATTGTGTCTAAAATATATAGAGAACTCTGCCACATTTATAAAAATAATAGCCATCTCCCCATTGATAAATAGGTAAAAAGATAATTTCAGATGAAGAAGCCAAAGCCATATATAGGCATATGAAGAAAAATGCCGTAAATCACTACTGATTAGAGAAATGCAAACTAAAAGAATTCTTAGATATCACCTGATATCCTTCATACTGATTAAAATGACAAAAGGATTAAGTGACAAATGTTGTAGAGGATGTTAAAAAGGGAGCCACTTATGCATTGTTGGTAGAGCTGTGAACTGATCCAACCATCTGGGAGAGCAATTTTCAGTTATAATCAGAGTTCTAAAACAGTGTATACATTAAAGCCCAGCAACATCACTGATGGGGGTGTTCCCCAGGGAGGTCAGGGAAAGTAGAGAAGAAGCACAGATTCCAAAATATTTATATCAGCTCTTTGTGGTGGCAAAGAAACTGAAGAAATGCCCATCAGTTGGGGAATGACTGAAAATATTGTCATATGATTGTGATGGAATACTACTGTGCCATAAGTAATGATGAATGGAATGATTTAAAAAAACTTGAAAAGAACTACATAAGATAATGAATAGTGAGAACATTAAATTCTGAGAGCCATCAAAGACCATGCTGTTTGATACAGTCACATGTGGAAATCAGGGACTGCAAAGCAGCTCTCAGGAAGGATAGAAACATCCACTGAAACCCCACCCCAAGTGACTTTCCTTATTAATATCCCCTTATTATTGGAATTGCTATGATTTTTATCCTTACTGAGCCCCAGAAAAAAATAGAAGAGAGCAGCATGCTTGCAGGGTTAATACAGATGTCCCACTCTGTCCCCTCAGGATATTACCAGGAGATCCCACTTACAAAATTAAACCTAAAGATTCTTATATACCCACTTATATAAGATCCTCTTTTCTAGGCATATAAACTTCTGGCAAATCTGTGCTCTAAATACCCCAACCTATATCTAGGTCATGTTGATTCTACCTTCTGACCCTGTACTTAGTAACAATGTTTTATTGACTATCTCCTTAGGCTTCATGTCTGTTGTTAGGTTCTATGGAAACATGTATGTTGAGAATGAAACTGTGCCAAGTAGATATGTGATTATGAGGATATAAAATTAAGCCCAGCCTCAGTCAAGGCAGAGTAGGTTCTCTGTGAACCCTGTGCTGTGGGTTGAATAAAAAATTGTCTCCTATTCATCACTATTTTGCCTAATTTTGCCTATTTTGCCTAACCCAGACAGGAAGAACCTTAGGCTTCACAGTCCACAAGACATCCTGTGAAAATTATACACAGACACAGAATAATTGCTGGAGGAGTAAACTGTGCTTTTCTCCAGAAAGTGAACAGAAAGCTAAAGCATGAAAGATTTAATTTATATGTACATGTTGGCCTCCTTGATGATATCTTTTGTGATGCAGGAAAGGTATGTAGAGGTCAGGACAATTGTAGACAGGAATTATTATGTAGACATGAAGAAAAGTAGGCTAAACATATAGGATATTTATGATTTCATTTGCATACTCTTCTTTTTCTTTATATATGGAAATGCCTGTTTGCAACATTGGAATAAAAAATTAAAAATGGGTTGTTTCTTGAAGCTTGCATCATAGTTTATAAATCTTCTATTTCTTATCTTTGTTCTAATTACTAGCCTCTTAAACTTAAAGTAGGGACCTAGTACACATTTGCTAGGGAGATGTTGGGGAAGTTACATGACTTTTCTATCTTTATGAAGCTAATTGTGAATTAAAATATTCTCAAGTAAAATAAGACTAGATAAAAATCTAATTAGAAAATATTTAACACATTTTCAAATTCTGACTGCTACTTCCTGTTATATATTAAGGTACTGACATGGTGCATTGCATACAGTATTAGGCTTGGAATCAAGAAGTCCCCATTTCCAATCCTATCTCACAAATTCACTAGGTATATGACCCTGAGTAAATCACTTAACCTCTTTCAGATTCATTTTCTGCATGTTATAATAGAGATAATAATGGTACCTACTTCTCAGCATTGTGTTAAAGATAAAATGAGATAACATTTCATAAAATGTTTTGTAATACTTTAAAAAGTATATGAATTTTATTATTAAAAATCTGAATACCTCAATTATTTTTATAAGTAAAATGAGAGCATTGGCTTCATGCCCCAAAAGATTCTTTTCAGTTCTAAATCTCTATTAGAATTTTTTTAATTTTTGTATTATTTTTCATTTCCTTCATATCTATATAATTCTTCTCTCCCCCAGCCAGCTAGTCCTGATTTTTTAAAAATACATGAAGAAAAAGAAAATAAAAAGGATAAGGGAGAAATGTAGTTCAGCAAAAACCATCAACTTAGTCTGCCAGGATATGCAATATTTCACAACTATAATCTACCCCCACCCCTAGCAAAGCGTGGAAGGAGGTACTTTTACTTACTCTTTTCTCCTTTGGTGACAAGATTGGACAATGTAATTGCACACTATTTGACAAGGACTTTTTAAGAAAATAGAAATCATAAACTCATTGTTAAATTTTTAAATCCTTCGACTACTTAACTGTTTTATGTGTGTATAGTTTGTGGCTCAGTGGATAAAGAGCCAGATCTGGAGACAGAAAGCCCTGTGTTCAAATTTGACCTCAGATACTTTCCAGGCATGTGACTGCAAGTTAGCCACAATTACTTGTCCCTTACTGATCTTTTGCTTTGCAGTGGACACTTAGTATTGATTCTAAGACAGAAGGTAAGGGTTATTTTAAAAATAATGAGCATAGTGGTTTAAATCATGTCTCCACCATAGGAATGTGAACTCCTTAAGGGTAAGTATTATATTATTGTCTTTCTTTAAACAATGAATAACATAGTGCATGGCATGTAGTAGGTATATAATAAATGTTTGTTAAATGAGGGACTGAAAACAATTTACTTTTACTACCTTTGGGTCTCAGCTCCTTTGTCCTTATATTATTGTAGGCAGAGCCCTAAGTTTAATGGTATGAAAATTTCTCCTCCCTGGTGGCAATCAAAGCCTTGGGTCTGTATAAGTGGTGCAGTTGAGTCAATGAAAATAGGACACAGGAACATATCTAGTGTAGCAAGCTGGGAATAGGAATGCAATAAAGACTTCTAGCTCCCAAGTCATAATCTGCATTTTAAGAACTTAAAGGATTGTTATCATCCATATTATCTCTTGAAATACCCAAAGCAACTGCAATGCTCAAAGAATTTAAGAGGCCTGAGGAGCCTGGAGCTTTTCTTCTCTCCTCTCTCACTAATTCTGTCTTACCCCTCATGCAGACTGAAGTCACTGATCATCATCAATAAGGAAAGAGTACCATTTCAAAGGGCTTTAGGGTTGTACTACACATTCCTCATGGATTCTAGAGGAATTGTTTTCATCCTGCTTTGATGGAGTCATGAAAGCCAGGATGAAAAGCAGCATTTTAAAACTAGCTTGCTATTCTAAAATAATGTTTGTAATATAGAAAAAGTTGAAAACATTTTTGGTTAATATCAGATTCTTAAAAACTTAATATGATCATTAAGGATTAGGAATCCTGCTTAAAGAAATAATTCAAGATTTGAATTGATGGCAAAATCCCTTTTCCCAGTTAAGGAGAGTGTGTGTGCTTTGTCTGAGGAAAAATGGAACATAATCTAAAGTATTTCAAGTTAGCATTCTCAACTTCTCCTGACTTTTCTCTTATTGGATCATCCATTATATTTTTGCAATCTATTTCATTTTTCAGTTTGCTTCTTTTGTTTGTTTTGGTCACCTACCCACATTTACAAGAATAAATAGTAACAACAAAAAAAAATTAATGGAATTTCATTGCAGAAATAATTTTAATTTGCAATGGGATAAGTATTTTCCCCCATCTCAAATTTTATATGTGAGGAGGAAAATTATAAAGATGTAAAATATAGAGAGATTTACACATTGCATTATAGATTATAATGAGATTTAAATAAACTGAAAGCAGTTAACAGTGAAAATGAATCATACCCTCACGTACATCATGATATAATGACATGAGATTTGAAGGACTCCTTTTCTAGAAGGCTTGTAAATTTGTGTGAAGACATTGGAAAAAGGATAATGTATATTTTCCCATAAGCATCTACTTTTCAATAGTTAGATCATCTAAAAGCTTGAGTTAAGCAAAGAAATTGCACTTAAAAATACTTGATCTATGTCTTGAATGGTCACTGTGGTTTATATTGGACATTTTTTGCTGTGTGGTCAGTCAGTTAAAAATTTAAGCCCCTTTTCCCTACTTCTTTCCTCAAGTATATTTGAGTTGCCTGGAGATACAAAGAAATAACAATATTCTAAAATAATTTATTTCCTCCAAGAAGTGACCAAAAATCACAGGTAATTATGAATTCTGATATTCTAAGCAATCATCCTAATATTCTTGAGTAATGGATGTAGATGAACTTTTCTACCTATCCCCTTGAAACCCACCAAGTAAATTCACTTCTAATTATCTCAATGGCAGATAAGATGGCAAAGACCTATGTAATCTCCATTGGGTCACCAACTTTAACACAATTTTAAAATGCTCAATCTTTTCTACATTTAAAACATCATCTTTGTTTCCTTCTGTTGGCAAAAATGTTAACTTAAATAGCATTTGAATATTGTTACAGAAGCCTTTACCATAGTTTGATACTCTTACTTGATCTATTTAAGACAACAATCTGACCAAAAACTTTGTTAAGATTTCTCTTTGAAAAAATCTTCATAGAAACCTCTGACAAAGGTTTAATTACTCATATTTATAATGAGCTAAATCAATTGTACAAAAAATCAAGCCATTCTCCAATTGATAAATGGGCAAGGGAAATGGATAGGCAGTTCTCAGATAAAGAAATCAAAACTATTAACAAGCACATGAAGAAGTGTTCTAAATCTCTTATAATCAGAGAGATGCAAATCAAAACAACTCTGAGGTATCACCTCACACCTAGCAGATTGGCTAACATAACAGCAAAGGAAAGTAATGAATGCTGGAGGGGATGTGGCAAAGTAGGGACATTAATTCATTGCTGGTGGAGCTGTGAACTGATCCAACCATTCTGGAGGGCAATTTGGAACTATGCCCAAAGGGCGACAAAAGAATATCTACCCTTTGACCCAGCCATAGCACTGCTGGGTCTGTACCCCAAAGAGATAAAGGACACAAAGACTTGTACAAAAATATTCATAGCTGCGCTCTTTGTGGTGGCCCAAAACTGGAAAACGAGGGGATGCCCATCAATTGGGGAATGGCTGAACAAACTGTGGTATTTGTTGGTGATGGAATACTATTGTTCTCAAAGGAATAATAAAGTGGAGAAGTTCCATGGAGACTGGAACAACCTCCAGGAAGTGATGCAGAGGGAGAAGAGCAGAACTAGGAGAACATTGTACACAGAGACTAATACACTGTGGTATAATCGAACGTAATGGACTTCTCCATTAGTGGCGGTGTAATGTCCCTGAACAACTTGCAGGGATCCAGGAGAAAAAAACACCATTCATAAGCAAAGGATAAACTGTGGGAGTGGAAACACCGAGAAAAAGCAACTGCCTGAATACAGAGGTTGAGGGGACATGACAGAGGATAGACTCTAAATGAACACTCTAATGCAAATACTATCAACAAAGCAATGGGTTCAAATCAAGAAAACATCTAATGCCCAGTGGACTTACGCGTCGGCTATGGGGGGTGGGGAGGAGGAAAAGAAAATGATCTATGTCTTTAACGAATAATGCTTGGAAATGATCAAATAAAATATATTTAAAAAAAAAAGATTTCTCTTTGAAGAATGAGATTTGTGTCCTCAAGAGTAATCACATCCTTGACTCTTAAAAATAAAGAAAAAGGAGAAAAGCAGGTAAAAAAATCCTTGTGGAATTAACAAGCACCAACAAACACCTACTGTTTTAGGGTTAGTAACAAGATAAACTATTAAAGCCCAAAACAGCAGATTTCCTTGCCAGAACATTTTATAATCACCTCATCTTAGAATTGAATTGTTAGTCTGTTTAGAAAAAAGCAACTTGTCATTTGAAGTGAAAGAAAAAGCATGTTGTCACTCCTATCACTTAGAATATTGGAAGCTCACACATTGTACTTTAAAGTTTACAAAGAACACTTTACATTTTATTTAATTTGATGCTCATAATAACTTAGCAAGTAGGTACTATTATTATCCCCATTTTACAGGTGTAAAAGATGAGGTAGACAGAGATTAAGCAATTTGCTCTGTCAAACAATCAATAAGTTACTACTTGGGGAAGAATTCAAACATGTGTCTCTCTGACTGCAAGTCCAGCATTCTACCTACTAATGCTTCCTACCTTCCTTAAATCCTTTTTTCTATCCATCATAGAAAGGATCACTCAATAATAAGAACATTATCTAGAACCATTTGTCTTTATAATAAAGCAACTGCAGTCC
The DNA here is from genome assembly GCF_027887165.1 of Monodelphis domestica. Classification (NCBI taxonomy): domain Eukaryota; kingdom Metazoa; phylum Chordata; class Mammalia; order Didelphimorphia; family Didelphidae; genus Monodelphis; species Monodelphis domestica. The sequence goes on along the minus strand of NC_077231.1, from coordinate 66,984,264 downwards.
ATCAAACCCCATGATTTTAAATCATTGAATCCTGAAATTGCTTTCAGATTAGATACATAAAAATATAGGAAAAAAAAAAGTTAATGTGAGGTGCGTACAAAGCTTGGAGATTTTATAGCTGATTTAGAGAATGCAAAAACCTAAGACTTAGTAGTAGAAAGGAAAGAATGATGCATCCTTGGTGGGATAAAAATTCATCCAAATAAAAAGAAGAATGGAGGCAGAGTGGAGGAAAATATGTCCAGGATCTAAAACATGACTATTTAAGCACCAGTTAGGAAACGTGCAAGACAGTCTACAGCAATCCAGATCTTACAGAGTTTCTAATGATATTCACTGGATTTTAGAGATGTTTCTATCTTTCTTTCATTTGACCTACCACTCTCTCCTCCTTCCATAAAAATTTATGGGATCACAGTGCTTAGAGCAGAGAGTGGCACACATGAGGCATTTAATAAGTGTTTGTTGCTTGAGGTCCTTTACAATTTTGAGATTTCATAATTCCCCAGTTGGGGAGAATAGAGGAAAGCCTCACTAATCTTCAGTGATTCCCTTGTTCTTCATGAATATGATCTGTTACAAATAAAAGCAGTGCTTAAAATAGAAAGCACCAGAAAGGAGCCTGGTAAAAGGATGGAATAAAAGGATTTACCATTAAAGATAAACTGTTACTATGAGAAGAGAATTTAACCTCTGAGAACCTCAATTTCCTCATTAAAATGAGGGAAAAGGGAATAATATGTACTCTTCCCACCTCTTAAAGTTATTGCAAGAATGAACTATAAAGTTACTTCATAACTTTGTTATAATTGTTATTATTACCTTACTTCCATTATGTTCATCAGAATGGGGACATGCTCCAACAGCACTAATTAGAATTATTTATATACTTTCTTATAGGATCTTCTTTAAATTCTGTGCCAAAATCAAATATTCAAACAATCAGCAAGCATTTATTAAATGACTACTGTATTCCCAGCTCCTACAATAGGTCTTATGAATAGGAAGAAAAAGGTGAAACAATCCATTTCCTGGAGGATCTTACATTGTATTGGGGAAGACCAGATGGTTATCTAGAGTATTTATTAAATGTTATTCTATAGTAGGAACAGTACTAAATGCTAGGCATACAAATGTGAGCAAACAAGGTAGTTCCTATTTTCAAAAACCAGAGTTCTAATGGTGGATGACAGAAAAAAGAGGAATAGAGTAGAAATGGGGAGTAAGATAGGCAAAATGGTTTGGAGTACTGGTTTCCCGAAAGAAAAGAGAAAAGCTTACTTATCCTAGCTGGGGGAATCAGAGGAAGAGTCCAAGGTTGCTGCTGAGTAGTGGAAAATGAGAATTGTGGCCAGAATGTAGTCAGTATGGTGTGGCAATATCTGATATGTATATATGAGTGTGTATGCATGTGTGTATTTGTCCACAAAATCAATGTAAAATCATTTGGAGGAAGGAAAGCAGGAATTCCGAAAGGCCAAGGTAATGAAGGGATAAAGGAAAATGTTCCAGGGATAGAAAGAAAGCTTAATGTCATAGAGAAGGATATGGAATATAATGCATGAAGTACCACAAGAAGAACAATTCAGGTTGACTATAGAGAGCGTATGCTATAACATGAAATAAAACTTGAATAGTATGTTGGAGCTTGATTGTGAAGGATGTACGTTCTAAAAAAGTAACATTTTATTGATAACTTTTATCCTTAGATCACCTAAATTAACTCTTGTATCTCTCCCTGCCTTGTGTAATATGATTTTTTCTTAGAGGAAGAAAAAAAGCTCACATGACATTTACATATACATATATGTTTTCAAACTAAGCATGTTGAAGTTGACTTTTAATATTACTCTCAGCTCTAAACTGATCATTTCTATCAATGACCTAGTAGAAAAGTCCTAAGAAATTACTAAAGTACATCAAAGTGAAGGGATACACTCAAGACCTCATTGGTGCTAAGTGGCAAAGAAGGAATTTGAAAGCAGTCTTCTTAGCTAAAAGTCCATTAACTCCAGTCACTATTTCACTGAAAGGCTATTAGATAATTCAGTGGATAAAATGATGGGTCTGGAGTCAGGAGTAACTAAGGTCAGATATGACCTCAGACACTTATTATATCACATAACTTCTTCTTCTTCTTCTTCTTCTTCTTCTTATTATTATTATTATATCAAATAGCCTGTGCTTGTCTCAAGTTCTTCATCTATGAATGGGGTTAATCATAAGCCTAGGGTTGTCGTATCAAATAATACTTTATGATGATAGTATGGTGCTTTACAAACTTTAAAGTGATATATAAATTCTAGGAGAGGAGAAAGGGAGAGAATAACTTAGAATTTATTAAGCATGTACTATGCACAAGTCAGGCACTATCCTAAGCACTTTACAAATATTATAAATAGCAATTATTATTATTATTCTACCTTATGTCATAACCCTGAAAATAAATCCAATGCCTTGGGAAGAATGATACATTATAAATATATCAGTTTTTATTTTTTAATTTGGATTAAACATTTTAAATTCAATTTATTTTGAGTTCACTTTGTTTTAATTTAATTAATTAAATTAAAATTAAATTTTAAAATGTAAATTAAAAATAGATTTAAAATTTTCTTAGCTTCCTATTTTTCCCAGTCCTGGGAACCAAATTCTATATACGGTAAGTACATGAAAAAATGTTTGCTGTTTAAATGATAATTCTGAATTTTAGAAAATGGGAAAAGTCATAGAAGTGCCATTAACAATAACAACAACAAAAGAAAGAGTTGGGTGAAAAGAATGTCATTATTTCTATTCTATAGAATATTTTGTACTCATATTCAATGCTATTTTTCTTAGTATTATGTACACAAAATATATCTATATCTATGCATACATATCTATATCTATATATGTAGATAGATATATAGAGAGATTGCATTTGAGTCTGATTACCATATTTTACAAAGGATATTGATATTCAAAAAAGGTGATCATATTGATGTGGGAAATTGACTACGATATAAAAGAGATGGTATGAAGGTGGAGACAGTAGGATTTGGAAAATAATTGGATATGATTGAAAGGACTGTGAATGTTGAAACTGAAGAAGAGAAGATGAAAAGAGAAGGAGGAGCACAGTTAATGCAGCATTCAAATAGTTGAAGAATTATGAAGAGAAAAATTAATTGTTCTGCCTAGCAACTAGTAACACAAGGTAGAGCCATTTTGATGACAAGATAGGCTTGCTTGATATAACGGAAACTTTTTAACAGAGTGGAGGTGGCAGTTTCAGCAATGGGAGATTGCCCAACTGCTGGAATTTTTCAAGTAGCCAAATTGTATTAAGGGATTCAAATTGTAGATCAGGCAAGTGACTGCTAAGTCAGCTGTGAATTATAATCATTTAAGTGTAAAGTTACTAAATGAGTAACAACCCAAGATAACAGATCTCAAGATAAAGATATTTATGATAAATTACATATTAAATAGTATTTCTGTGCCTAACACGACAGTGGAAAAACAAATAGCCTCGGATTCACAAAAACCAGCTTCAATTTCTACCTTATATATTTAATTAGGTAAGTCAGTTAGGATTTTTGATCCTTTATTCCCTCATCTGTAAAATGGAAATATTGATAGTCTTTGGTCCATAGGGATGTTGTGAGGATAATATGAGATAAAGTTTGTACCATAAAGCACTATGTTGATGCCAACTATGATGATGATAATGAATTAGTCACATATTAAATAAGACAAGAAATTTAAAACTAATATTAAAGTTTATAGTCATTTGAAAATATTTTTCAAAGAAATATGTAGAAAATGAGATTCACATTAGGAAACTATTCTTTATGTCTAGAAAAGGTGCCAATAAAAAAGATAATTAAATTTCCAATTAAGTTCTGAATAGTTTACCCACATTACAATATAAGAATATACATCATTAAAAAGACAAAAAACCAAAACAGAAATACCACTCCTCCATGTTAAGGGAAGATAGATTTAAATCTTTTCTTCTTGCCATTGTTTTCTTCTTCTCCCAGACAAATCCATTTTGGAGTGGGGCAGAAAATATACCTCTTGTTTTCTCCCTGTTGTGCAATCATTTCTTCATTATAAGGAATGGTCTGTGCAGCTGGGTTCAGGGTCAATTGGAGACTAAACCTACTTCCTTAACAAATCTTAACAAAGCACAGAAAAAACATAGAACAGCCAGAATACTAGAAATAATTGAAGAAAAAAGGAAACAGAAAAGAGAAACAATTGCAAAGGGAATTGTCTTTGGCCGAAAGGTTTCCTCCTCTCAAATTTGATGTAAAAATATAATTTCCACTTTCCACTACTATATCATATGTTCCATTCAAAATGACGTACAAAATCTTGATTCAGGATGTCAGTTGGGAGTACCCACACATTACTTTGCTATGAAATAAGATTGTTTGATTCATCATTTTGTCACTGTCCTCTCTAAAAATGAAAAATGAAGTGTATAGTTTCAGATCACAGCTACTCAAAAGGTGGAAAATTCTGATTTTAGATATAAGCTCATTAACAAGCTGGAGAGAAAAAAAAAACCTTTTCTACTTAAAAAAAGAGGCATAAATTTATTTAGTAGGAAAAGAAAAATTACAAGAGAATAGCAAACTAAATTCTAGAAATTCAATCCAATAAGTAACTTATCAAGTATGTACTATGTACATATCAAGACACCGAAGATTCAGAGACAAAATTAGTCAGTTTCTTTCCTTAAAAAACTTACCATTCTAATAAAAGGAAACAGTTCATGATTATAGGGATATAAAACAATAGGTGTATAGTTGAAATGGACATCTGAGGCTAACTAGATCAACTCTCAAATTCAGCATATGAGGAAACAGATGCCCAAGGAGAGTAAATGACTTACCTGAAGTCAAAGAAAATAAAGATATGATGGAAGGCACATCACCTTAATTCCTTGTAAAGGGCTATACGAATTGATTAGGTATAAATATAAATAAATGAAATATATGTTAAGTAATTTTTAGGAGAAGGTTGAGGTCTATTATGATGGGCAATCCATTAATAATTGAACTAAAATTCCAAGAGTACAAATTGGAAAGACAAGGATAACAGATAAATAAAGATAACATGGAGGAGTCTAAAAGAATATGGAATGGTGGTCAGGAAAGGGGTCTTCAATTATAGTCAGTCTATAGCTAAGAACCATAGTGAAAATTCTCCCACCTCAAATGAATTCTAATATCAAAACTTGATTCACCATATTTTAAGTCATATTATAAACAATCAAGATTTAGATAGCTTTGACCTATATAACTACATTCATTTGAAACTATTTGACTGACTTTCCCAGGTCCTCCACTAACTTAGAATTAAATTATTTTAATATATGCCCATTAGGGATCCAAAAAGAAGTTATCTTAAGTTGGAAAGATTATATAAAACCAAAAAAAAAAACGTTTGGAGGATAATTAATGTGAAAATTATTTCTCATTAGGCAAATATTTAGATCATAAGATATGTTTCATTACATTTCATTTCCCAGCATCAGTCATACACTTAATGGAAGCTTTAGTTAAAGATCTCTGAAGCCTTAAGATGCTTACTAAAATTATGAAAGTTCTAAAAAAATGGCCTCCTAGGAAGATGAAGGAAACCTTTTGATAGATCGTTCTGATTGTACTGGGATGGGTAAAAAAAAAAAAAGTACTTTTTTGGCTCTCAAATATAGTTACATGTTACTGAAAAAAAAAATACATGGGAGGTAAAGTTGCCACCAGTAGGGTGGGGCATAGTGATAACTATCTTGGGTGAGAGATATAAAAAGAACAGACATAGAATTGACTCTGATGAATAAATCTTGACAGGTAAAAGAATGTTCTAGACACAGTATACTCTTACCTTAAAATGTTGATGTGAATTTAATAGTTCAGAATACTCATGATCCTGCTCTCCTTTGCCCTCTAAAACAAAAAGATCATTGAACTGCCCTATATTTGGTCAGATCTCCTTAATTCAAATGACAAAAAAAGAAGAATTTGGAAACTATAAATACCCATCAGACCTTCTATTTTAGATGCTTATAAACCAAACACACATACACACATATAAATATAGCACAGAAATAAAGCATTATTTCTGTGATCTTCATATTTCTTATAACATTTTCTTTAGACTTTCCCCTTTGAATTTATATTTTATTTTATTATGTACTTATGTTCATAACATCATACCTACTAGGCACTAAGATCCCTTAAGGCAGAAGTAATATCTTTCATTTATCTTGGTATTCACAGAATTCGTACATACAAATATTAGAAGACCATTATTACACTTCTATAGAAAGAAAGAAAGAAAGAAAGAAAGAAAGAAAGAAAGAAAGAAAGAAAGAAAGAAAGAAAGAAAGAAAGAAAGAAAGGAACGAAGGAACGAAGGAAAGAAGGAAGGAACGAAGGAAAGAAGGAAGGAACGAAGGAACGAAGGGAGGAATGAAGGAAGGAAGGAAGAAAGAAAAAAAGAAAGAAAAGGAGGAAGGAAGGAAGAAAAATAAAATTATAAAATCTAAAAAATTACATAGGGTGACCAAAAAAAGGAAAAGTGCTGTATTTTATACCCACAGAATTAACTGCATAGCTCTTTAAAAGAGAAGGAAAAAATCCACCATTAGTGAAGATCTCAAATATATATAAATAGGAAACAAAAACCAAAGCAAACAAACCAAAATGCGTCATGAGCTGTGTTCTGAAGCATTTATATTTACTTTGGCAATCAGCTTAGTTAAAATAATACAAATCTTTGAGAATGCCTTTGAATCTCAGAGCTGGAATCTCAGAGTATTTAGGGTTCTGTTTGTCCAAGTCATATATTTTTTTTAGTAAGAGGAAACAGAAGGTCTAAGAGGTTAAGTGACTTTCTCAAAATCACAATGGCCAGTTAATGACAATTGGAAGGCTGGGATTCATATTTCTTGACTCTCAATGTATTAACACTTAAAGATCACATGACATTATGCAATTCACTTGCTCAGTGAATCTCATATCCTCATTTGCTCATCTGTATAACAAGGGCAGGAATACGAGTCCATCTGGGATGAAAGTACTTCACAAATTTCAAAGGCATACTCTTGTTACTATTGTTATTATTGTTCCTGCTGCTTCTGTTTTCTATACTGATGACTATATTTAAATATAATTAGCTTCCTTTGATAATTTTTTTGCATTTAAAATACTTTTTCTGAGAGATGACAAGTGTATTAACCAATTAGTTATTAAAATTAAATATACTAATTTATTAGTAATCTATTATGTTCATTACTTTAAACTATTTATTAAGTCTTCATTAAGTATTACTTATTATATGTCAGGCTTTTTGCTAAACATTTGAATTCAAAAAATGCAAAAATTAGCTGTCCCTTTCTTTATTCTCACAATTTAATGGTGAGATATGACATGCAAAAAGCTATGTAACAACAAGATGCCTATTATAAACTATTAAATTAAGGGGTCTGGACTATGAAAGAAATCTTAGAGAAAGTGAGGTTTTTCAAATTATTTTTCCAGATTACATATCAAGAAAATTTTTAGTATTTTTCCATGACATTTTGCAATCCATGCTCTATCTCACCCACCTCTCCACTCTCCCCAGGAAGTCACCTAATATGATATAATTTGCACACATATCTTCATACAGTGCATATTTCCATATTTTTAATGTTGTAAAATAAGACATATTGCTTACACTAGAAAAAAATTCATGAGGAAAATAAAGTCAAGATTTATGTGGTACAATTTGCATTCATAACCCATCCATTTCTTCTGTACTATTGGATAGCATTTGTCATCATGAGTCTTTTGGAGTTGTCTGGGGTCCTTTCCTTGTTGATAATAGTAAAGTCACTCACACTTGCTCAACATAAATTATTGTTCTTATTGTCTACTATATTCTTCTGGTTCTTCTCACTTTATTTTGCATCATTTTATAGTCTTCGTTTTTTTTTGATGATCATCTTGTCATTCCTTATGGTGGCACCATATTATTCCATTATATTGCTATACCACAATTTATTTCTTCATTCCTCTATTAATAGACATCCCTTCAATTTCTCATTCTTTGCCACCAAAAGAACTACTATAATTCTTTGCCATCACAAAAAGAACTACTACAAACATTTTGTACTGATAGATTCATTTCCTTCTTCTTAAATTTCTTTGGGATATAGACCTAATAATGGTTTTTCTGGGTCAAGAGGTAATTTACAGTTTTGTGGCCTTTGGGCATGGTTTCAGATTGATCCCCAGGATTGTTGCATCGGTTCACAGCTTCACCAAGAGTGTATTAGTGTCCCAATTTTTCCATGTCCCTCCAACATTTAATATTTTTTCTTTTTTGTCCTTTTATCCAGTCTGACAGGTAAGAGGTAGTACCCAGAGTTATTTTAATTTGCATTTCTCTAATTAATAGTGATTTGAAGCATTTTTATAAAACTAAAAATAGTTTTAAGTTCTTTATTTGAGAATTATTTGTTTATATCCTTTGACCATTTGTCAATTAGAGGATATTGTGATGAAGTTTTAACAAACTTGAAGGAAGTCAGGGAAGACAGGAAATGGAGATGAGGAAGGAAAACATTGTAGGCATAGGTGATATTCAAGGAAAAGGTCCAAAGTCAGGAGATGGAGTATTTTGTATGGAGGCTAGTATCATTAGGTCACTGAGTTCTTGGAAGTGAATAAGGTATAAGAAAGTACAAAAGGTAGGAAAGGGAAGGCAAAGAAGGGCTTTAAAAAATAGACGTCTTGATCTGTGCAGGTCAAGATGGCAGCATAGAGGCAGGGAAAGTTCAGACCTATGAAGGCTCTTCATTACCAATAAAAAACTAAATGCTCCTAGGGAACTGGAAACCAGACCTCACAACAGGACAGAGAAAAGGAACCCTCCTGCTGGACTCAACTTAAAAGGTATGCCCCGCCAAAAGCCTGAACTAGAGAACACTCAGATACAAGAGGAAGGAAGAAGGAAGGTGCCAGGACCCCTCCCCACCTAAAGAGCTGAGTCTCCAGCAGTGGCTAGAACATCTGGGCAGGCAAGGGTGCTGCTCTGGAGGAAGTAACTTGCGAGCAAAGCTGTGCCAGGTTCAGAGAGTCAAACACAGGTGTTAGAGAAGCAGTTGGAAAAGAAGCACAGAGTGGGCAGTCTAGTTGCAGCAGCTGAGGCACACAATATTGCCCCCCTTCCTGAGGTAATGGCCTCAGGGCACATCTAGCTCTTCAAGTTCAACTCAGCTGGGCTTAATCTCCTCAATCCTTCAGAAGACAGGGAAGCTCAAGCTTCAACACCCCTACCCCCAGAGACTGCTCCGAGATATTTTCTGACTATGTTCGAAGGGTAAAGGCTGACAGAAAAGCCCCAAACCATAGATCCAGCATAAAATGAGAGGAGCAAGAGTGCAGACAACTACAGGGGGAAAAGAAGAGGGAAAATATGAGCAAGCAACAGAAAAATAAAAAAGAAATTACAATCAACGGCTTTTATCCAGGCAACGAACAAAGAGCAAATGTAACAGAGAAGGATGAAGGACACCAAACAAAAACACAGAAACTCCAGCAAATTGGACACAGGCTTTGGAAGAACTCAAAATACAATTCAAAACACAATTAAGAGAGGCTGAAGAAAATTGGGAAAAGAACTTAAAAAGCAAGATAAGTCATCTGGAAACAGAAAATAGTGTCTTGAAAGCCAAAAATTAATCAGCTTGAAAATTAGGCAAAGGAGATGAAAGATAAGGCAAAGAAAATGAAAGATGAGGCAAAGAAGATGAAAGATGACCTCCGAAGAAAATCAGACCAGAAGGAGAAGGATGACCAAAAATCCAGGGATGAAATTCAGTCTTAAAAACCAGAATACAACAACTAGAAGCTAGCAACTTCTCAAGGAAGCAGGAAACTATAAAACAAAATCAAAAGAATGAAAAATTTGAGGAAAATATGAAACACCTCATTCACAAAATAGAAGATTTAGAAAAGCATTCCAGGAGAGACAACTTAAGAATCATTGGTCTACTGGAAGACCATGACAAAAGAAAAAGTCTGGACATCATACTACAGGAAAGTATCCAAGAAATCTGCCCCAACATTCTAGAACAAGAGGGAAAAGTGGAGATTGAAAGAATCCACAGATCACCACCTATACTTAATCTCCAACTGACAACACCCAGGAATATTATAGCCAAATTCAAAAACTATCAGACCAGGGGAAAATATTACAAGCTGCTAAGGAGTCATTCAGTCACCACTGAACTACAATAAGGATTACACAGGATTTGGCTGCATCTACACTGAAGGACCAAAAGGCATGGAATATCATATTCTGGAAAGCAAGGGAACTAGGTCTACAACAAAGAATCAACTACTCAGCAAAACTGACTATATTCTTACAGGGGAAAGTATGGTCATTTAACAAAGTAGAAGAATTCCAAGCATTTGTAAAGAAAAGACCAAAACTGAACAGAAAATTTGATTCCAAGCACAGAACTGAAGAGAATCATCAAAAGGTAATTAAGAAAGGAGGAAAAAAGAAAAACAAAAGAAAACAAAACAAACTTTTTTTAAGGGACCCAATAAGTCAAAATGATATGTATTCCTACAGGAAAAGAGGGCACTGGTAACTCTTAAAAATTGTTAATATCATCTGTATAGGTAGAAGACATACTTATAGGGAACAGTGACAAATTATATAGGATGAAATGCCAAGATATTAATTTGTATATATATATACATATATATATGAATGCTAATATATATGCATTTATATATATATACATATATATATAACTAGATTTTTAAAGGGGTTAATACTAAGAGAAATGGGAAAAGAAACAAAATGGGGTAAATTTATGTCACAAAGAAACACATGGTGGGAGGGGGAGAACATCAATACACTAGAAGGACAAAGAGGTTGGAGATAGGAAATACTCAACTCTTACATGCATTGAAATTGACTCAAAGAGGGGGCAGCTGGGTAGCTCAGTGGATTGAGAGCCAGGCCTAGAGACTGGAGGTCCTAGGTTCAAATCTGGCTTCAGACACTTCCCAGCTGTGTGACCCTGGGCAAGTCACTTGACCCCCATTGCCTAGCCCTTACCACTCTTCTGCCTTGGAGCCAATACACAGTATTGACTCCAAGACAGAAGGTAAGGGTTATTAAAAAAAAAAGAAATTGACTCAAAGAGGGAAGAACAATCAAATACACTGGAGCAAAGAATTGATTTGTACCATATAGGGAAGTAGAAGGGTAATAAACTGACTGGTGGGGAGAGAAGAAAATAATGGAGGGAAAGGGTAGGGGGAGGAATTTTAAAATGACTAAAGAAAATAAGAGGGGATAAGAAGGGAGTGGGGTAGAAAGGGATGTAAAATAAGGGTGGGAATTAGGGGGGCCAATTAAAAAAAACTGGTATAGAAGGAAATAGTAACAGAAGAAAGAACAGGACTAGGAGTGGAAATCAAAATGCTGGGAAATACACAGTTGTTAATCATAACTCAATGTGAATGGAATAAACTCACCCATAAAACCCAAGCAAAAAGCAGAGTGAATTAGAAACCCAAACCCAACCATATGCTGTCTACAAGAAACACACATGAGGAAGGTAGGCATACATAGGGTAAAAATAAGAGGATAGAGCCAAATCTATTGGGCATCAACTGATAAAGAGAAGGCAGGAGTCACAATCATGATATCTGACAAAGCCAAAGTAAAAATATATTTAGTCAAAAGAGATAGGGAAGGTAATTACATCCTGATAAAAGGCAGTATAGAAGATAAGGAAATATCAGGACTCAACATGTATGGAACAAATAGTATTGCATCCAATTATTCAATTAAAGGATAAACTAGTGGATCTCAAGGAGGAAATAGATAGAAAAATTATACTAGTGTGGGACCTGAACCTTCCTCTATCAGAACTAGATAAATCAAACCAAAATATAAATAAGAAAAGAGGTAAGAGAAGTGACTGAAATCTTAGAAATATTAGAGTTAGTAGATATGTGGAGAAAAATAAATAGGGACAAAAAGTAATACACTTTCTTTTCAACTGCACATGATACATTCACAAAGATTGACCATGTACTAGGGCATAAAAACATTGTAAACAAGTGCAAAAGAGCAGAAATAATACCTTCTCAGATAACAAGCTTCTCAGATCACAATGCAATGAAAATAATAATTAGTAAGGGTACATGGAGAGGCAAATCAAAAATTAATTTGAAATTAAACAATACAATTCTCCAAAATTGATTAAAGAACAAATCATAGAAACAATTAATACTTTAATTGAAGAAACTGACAATGATGATACATCCTTTCAAAATCTATGGGATGCAGCCAAAGCAGTACTTAGAGGGGAATTTATATCCTTGAGTTCATATATTAACACATTAGGGAGGGCAGAGGTCAATGAATTGGGCATAAAAATTAAAAAAATATATAGAAAGTGAACAAATTTGAAAAACCTCAGATGAAGATTAAATTAGAGATCCTAAAAATCAAAGGAGAAATTAATAAAATTGAAAGTTAACGAACTATTGATTTATTAAATAAGACTAGAACCTGGGACTTTGAATAAAGAAATAAAATAGACAAAGTATTGGTCAATCTAATTTAAAAAAGGAAAGAAGAAAACCAAATTAATAGTATCCAAGACAAAAGGGAAATCTCACCTCTACTGAAGAGGAAATTAAGGCAATCATTAAAAATTATTATACCCAATTATATGGCAAAAATATGGAAAGCTAGGTGATATGGATGAATAGTTACAAAAATATAAATTGCCTGGACTAACAGAAGAAGAAATAGAATACCTAAACAACCCCATGTCAGAAAAAGAAATTGAACAAGCCATCAAAGAACTCCCTAAGAAAAATCCCCAGGACCAGATGATTCACAAATGAATTCTATCAAACATTCAAAGAACAACTAATCCCAATATTATACAGAGTACTTGACAGAATAAACAAAGAATGAATTCTACCAAATTCCTTTTATGACACAAATAGGGTACTGATTTCAAAGCCAGGCAGGTCAAAAACAGAGAAAGTAAACTACAGACCAATCTCCTTAGTGAATATAAATGAAAAAAATGTTAAATATGATACTAGCAAAAAGACTGCAGCAAGTGATCAGCAAGCATAGTGAAGGGTTATTCACTATGACAAGGTAGGATTTATACCAGGAATCCAATGATGGTTCAATATTAGCAATACTATCCACATAAATGACCATATTACCAAGCAACCAAAACAAATCATGTGATTATCTCAATAGATGCAGAAAAAGGCTTTGACAAAATACAACACCCATTCCTATTGAAAACACTAGAAAGAATAGGAATAGAAGGGCCTTTCCTAAAAATAATAAACAGTATATAACTAAAACCATCAGAAGCAGCATCTGCAATGGCGATAGACTAGAAGTCTTCCCAATAAGATCAGGAGTGAAACAAGGATGCCCATTATTACTTCTATTATTTAACATTGTACTTGAAACACTAGCAATAGAAATTAGAGAAGAAAAAGAAATTAAAGGTATTAAAATAGGCAATGAGGAGACCAAGCTATCACTCTTTGCAGATGATATGATAGTCTACTTAAAGAATCCTAGAGAATCAACTAAAAAACTAGTCAAAATAATCAACAACTTTAGCAAAGTTGCAGGATACAAAATAAACTCACATAAGTCATCAGCATTTCTATATATTTCCAACACATCTCAGCAGCAAGAATTAAAAAGAGAAATTCCATTTAAAGTCACCCTAGACAACTTAAAATATTTAGGAATCTATCTGCCAAGTCAAACACAGGGACTATATGAACACAATTACAAAACACTCTCCACACAATTAAAACTAAGTCTAAACACTTGGAAAAACAGTGATTGCTCATGGGTAGGATGAGATAACATAATAAAAATAACAATCCTACGCAAATTAAGTTACTTATTTAATGCCATACCCATTGAACTACCAAAAAACTTTTTTACTGAATTAGAAAAAAAACATAAAAAAGTTCATTTGGAAGAACCGAAGATCAAGAATATGCAGGGAAATCATGAAAAAAATTAGTAGGAAGGTGGCCTTGCAGTCCCAGATCTCAAACTATACTATAAAGCACTGGTCATCAAAACAATTTGGTACTGGCTAAGGGACAGAAAGGAGGTTCAGTGGAATAGACTTGGGGCAAGAGACCTCACCAAGATAGCCTATGATAAGCCCCAAGATCCCAGCTTTTGGGCCCAAAATCCACTATTTGATAAAAACTGCTGGGAAAATTGGAAGATAGTATGGGAGAGATAAGGTTTGGATCAATATCACACACCCCACACCATGATAAACTCAGAATGGGTGAATGACTTGATTATAATGAAGGAAACTATAAGTAAATTAGGTGAACACAGAATAGTATATATGTCATATCTTTGAAAAGGAAAGATTTTAATACCAAGCAAGAGCTAGAAAAATGACAAAATTAAAATCAATGATTTTGATTACAACAAATTAAAAAGTTTTTGTACAAACAAAACTAATGCAACCAAAATTAGAAGGGAATAGACAAATTGGGAAATAATCTTCCTAAGAGAATCCTCTGAAAAAGATCTAATTACTCAAATTTAAAAAGAGCTAAATCAATTGTACAAAAAAAAATCAAGCCATTCCCCAATTTATAAATGGACAAGGGACATGAATAGGCAATTTTCAGTTAAAGAAATCAAAACTATTATTAAGCACATGAAAAAGTGTTCTAAATTTCTTATAATCAGAGAGATGCAAAACAAAACAACTCTGAGGCATCACCTTACACCTAGTAGATTCAGCAATGGAAAGTAATGAATGCTGGAGGGGATGTGGCAAAGTTGAGACATTAATGATTTGCTGATGGAGTTGTGAATTGATCCAACCATTCTGGAGGACAATTTGGAACTATGCCCAAAGGGCACTAAAAGAGTATAAGAGTGTATCTTTTGATCCAACCATAGAACTTCTGGGTTTGTTCCCCATTGAGATAAGAAGGGGAAAGACTTATACAAGAATATTCATAGCTGTGCTTTTTGTGGTGGCAAAAAATTGGAAAATGAGGGGATGCGCTTCAATTGGGGAATGGATAAACAAATTGTGGTATATGTTGGTGATGGAATACTATTGTGCTCAAAGGACTAATGAACTGCTGGAATTCCATGTGAACTGGAATGACCTCTAGGAATTGATGCAGAGTTAGAGGAGCAGAACCAGGAGAATGTTGTACATAGAGACTGATACACTGTAATGGACTTTTCCATTCGTGGCAGTGCTGTGATCCTGAACAACTCAGAGGGATCTATGAGAAAGAACACTATCCACACCCATATGAAAAACTGTGGGAGTAGAAACAGAGAAGAAAAACAAATGCTTGATTACATGGATTGAGGGGAAATGGTTGGGGATATAGAAATGAACATCCTAGTGCAAATATCAACAACATGGAAATTGGTTCTGATCAAGGACACATGTAATACCCAGAGGAATATCATGTCGGCTATGGGAAGGGTGGAGGGAGGGAAGGGAGGGAAAGAATATGATTCTTATAACCAAGGAATAATGTTCTAAATTGAATAATAATAAGAATAAATTATTTTTAAAATATATTTTAGAAAACAGACGTCTTATATTTGACCCTGGAGGTAACAGGGAGTCTCTGGGGCATACTGAAAAGAATGTCATGGGGGAAGCTAGATGTCTTAATGGATAGAAAGCTGGGGTTGGATATAAAAAAATCTGAGTGCCAATCTGGCCTCTGATACTTTTAGCTCTCTAAGTCTAGGTAAGTCACTTAACTCCAATTGCCTAGCCCTTACAACTCTTTTGCTTTGGAAGTGATACTTTGTATTGGTTCTAAGATAGCAGGTAAATATTTTTTAAATGCCCTGGTCAGATCTGTGTTCAAGAGAGATCAGTTGGATACCTGAGAGCCAAATAGTCTAAAGTGTGGAGAAATTTAAAGCATCACAACAGCTAGGTTCCTGTAATTATCCAGATAGTTAACAGAAGAGAGAATATTGGAGAGATATTGCAAGAGTAGATTCAACAAGATGCAGTGGAAAGAGTGCTAAACTTGGAATTAGGAAGACATGAGTTTGAATTCAGCCTCAGACATTTACTAACTGTGTGATTTAGTCACCTAGGCACTTTATATCTTAATGTATTAGTTTCCTTACTTGTAAAATGGGAAAAGCATTTATCCCTACCTGCCAGAGTCACCATAAGATATGAATTGGATGAAATTAATAAAGCATTTTGAAAATTATATATATATATATGAGTGTATGCACATGGATATTTTATCATTGTTATTTCTATTATTAATAGATTGGACATAAGGAGTGTGAGAGTGAGACATGGAGGATAAAACATGGGCTTAGAATCTGAAGGAATGGTGGTACCATGGACAGTAACAAGGAATTTAGAAAGATGGGGTTATTTTGGGAAATTGTTTTTTGTTTTGCATGTGTTGAGTAATATGTTGGGACGATTGTGATGAGACTATTGAGATGAGAGATCAAGACAGCCATTAGGACAACATGAACAGAATTGATAATTTTTGCCATATAAATGAAATTTGAATCCAATGGAGCTGAAAAGGTGGTATCATAACAAAGCAAAACATTGTCAAAAGAGTAGAGAAATAGTTTCAGTAGACAGCTCTAAGACTGACCACAGTTAGTAGGTACAGTTAAATGAAGTTCAGAAAAGGGGTTAAGGAGGAACAATCAGCTAGATGAGAGAAGCATAAAAGAGCAATGCCACAAAAAGACCCAGTGAGAAAAAAGGCTCAATAATTGCCTTAATTTCCTCTTTATTAGAGGTGAGGTCACCCTTTTCATCTATGATAAAGTTAATTTGATTTTCTTCTTTCTTTTTTTTATTAGATTAACCAGTGTTTTATCTATTTCATTTGTTTTTTTTTTTCAAAGTACCAGCTCCAGAGGGCAGCAGGATAGCACAGTGGATTGAGAGTCAGGCCTAGAGATGGGAGGTCCTAGGTTCAAATCTGGCCTCAGACACATCACAATGTCTGGGCAAGTCACTTAAACCCCATTGCTTAGCCCTTACCACATTTCTGCCTTGGGGCCAATACACAGTATTGACTCCAAGATGGAAGGTAATGGTTTAAAAACAAAAATAAAAACAAACAAACAAAAACAACAAAGTACCAGCTCCTGATTTTATTTATTAGCTCAATTGTTCTTTTGCTTTCAATTTTATTAATTTCTTCTTTCATTTTCATGATTTTCAATTTAGTTTTTGAGAAGTCTCAAAGAAAAAGGAATGATTAAAAGGGTCAAAGCCTACAGAAAGGTAAAGAAATTTGAGGATTAAGAAAAGAGATTTAAGACAGTTGAATTTTTAAAAATTAAAAAGTAGACCACAGAGTTGTTCAGGGAATTAAAGGAAAGGAAATGAAGATGCTAATTATAGACAGTTTTATTGAGCAGTTCAATCATTAAAGTGAGAAAATACACAGGATGACAACTAGTGATAATATCAGGATAGTGACAAGGACAGATCAAGTGAGGATTTTGGAGGTGGGGGATACATGTTTGTTTGTAGGCTGTCAAAAAGCAGTCAGTAGAAAGGGAAATAGTGAAGATTAGTGAGAAAACAGATGACAAAGTGAACAATCTTCTGGAGAATACAGGATGAAATGGGATCACTTGTGCATGTAGAAAGATTTGCCTTAGCAAAGAGATGTACCACTTCATCTGAGCCAGTGGTGAAATGGTAAGCAAACTTCTTAGTTGAGAAAGAAGAAGAAAGGGGAATGATGGGAGTTTGAGGAGTGATGAGAAGATTTACAAAAACTGCTATGAAGAGTAGAAGAATGAATTAGTTAGGAAGATGCCAAAAGGATTGCCCAGTGAGGGCCCATCAGAGATTTTATAACATAAATTTATGGTGGACACAGTCAGCAAAGTTTGGCAATTCCCCTCATCTTCATTCAAAAATACATGGAAAGCAGTAATGGTTTTAATAGATGGTAGGATTCATACTGTGATTTAGCAGAGCAAGCTAGGCAACAGGTTAAAGATGGAAAGGTCTTAAGGAAAGATATCAATGAAGAGTTTAACTAGTTCATCAAGGGTTAAAGATAGGAAAGAGAAAATAACTAGTGAAGGCATTTAGAAGCGGTCCATGGCACATGTAAAACTCAGTGGAATTGCTCATTGGCTACAGAAGGGGGGTGGGAGGAAGGGATGAAAAGGACATGATTCATATAACCATGAAAAGATATTATTAATTAATTAAATGAAAATTTTCAAATAAAAAAGAAATGTCCATTGATTGCTCCAAACTTTCAAAGAATTTCATGAGACAAAAATGGTTAAGCATCTTTAACCTGTCCTATACAAGCCTGCTACATTAAATGTTTTGATTTATGTCTAATTCTATGAAGACATGAATGAAGTACTGTAGCTTATTGTAGCTATAAGGGAATATTTATTCCCATTAGACAGTCATATATGCGATCTTATTTTCCACCTTGAGTGGATGAAAAAATTGCTTTTTAATTCTGTAGAAGGACTACTACTAGAATGATTAGAATCATAAACATGTAGTTTTAGATCTGGGAGAGACCTTAAAGGTATTCTAGTACAATTTTACAAATGAGCAAGTTAAGGTCCAACTGAGTAAAATGACCTAACTAATTACTCTGGTAATATGTGCCTAGGCTAGTGTTTGAACTCAGGTTGTGGTGCTATTTCAGTACTATTTGTATCCTAGAGTGATACATACTAATCATGAAAAAAAATGTCTACTTCCTTATTCTTCTTCCCCCAAGTTCCAGAACAGTCACATTGGGCATGCCAATATACCATGTCATGTGGAGCTAGAATCAAGAAATAATTAGATTACTTGTATTTTAATGTGTTAAGCTAAAGGTAAATTACTATTTTCTTAGTTCATATATATTCATTAAAAATTATCCTGATACATCTTGAATAGAAAAACTACTTTGTTTCCCTTGATTGAATCTAATTTTAATCAAAGTTATTTTCAACTATTTTCTCATTTAATATTGAAGAGAATATCTGTTTGGATTTCAAATGAAAAACCTTGTGATCTTGAATGTGTACAGAATGTACTAAAAAGGTTTAAATTAAAAGAGCAAAGCTCTAGATTTCAAATCTCTTCCTGACATGTTATTTGGTGGTACAAGGGATAGAGTGCTGGATTAGTCAGGAAGGTATGAGTTTAAATCTTGATTCAGACAGTAGCTGTGTGACCATGGACATGTCACTTAATCTGTTTGCCTCAGTTTCATTTGTTAAACAGGGATAACACCTATATGCTTAGGACCGCATTGGCGAAGTATTGGCACATGTGCTGGGTGAGCACAGGGTGGGGAGCTGCTCCATTCCCCCTATTCCCAGCACCTGAGGACATTTTTTTGCATGCCTTGCCCCTCTGTCTATTAACCCAAATTAAGCATTTCCTCATCTGCTCTCTGGGATAATGAGGGGGCCTCACAGGCAGTTTGAAGTTGCAGTTTGGGCATGCAAATTTGAAAATGTTCACCAACACTGGCCTAGGGTATTGTGAAGATCAAATGAAAGGGACTCTACTGTTATAAATTTAGGGACTTCAGAGATCATTTTCCAACCCCCTCATTTTATGCATGAAAGTTGAGGCCAAAACCAGTTGAATAATTTGCCCAAAGTCACATATTTCCTTATTTCTACAAAGTAAGTGACTAACAAGTTAGTGGAAGAAAAGTTAGTATTTGAACCCAGGTCCTCTAGTTTCATATATGGTGATCTTTCTTTGGTATCAGCCTGTCTTCCTGGAAAGGGAGCATGGATCTCTAATAACAACCTAAGTGCAGATATTTTTAACTCAGCTAGTATTAAACTTTACAAAATGTGTTATAATCAGAACATAAAATATAAACTAAGAATAAATATTTTAGATTTAGAATGTATTGGTACTATATTAGGCTCACCATAATTACCATTCTTAATGTGTGTGGGCTGATATAGATATATTTCTCCTGAACCACATTAAAGCTTCATCTAAACCATGTGATTCTTAAAAAAAATAGTTCATATCCACAGGGTATTTATAGAAATTGTACAAAGGCTGAAAGTTTAAATGTTTTCTCATTTGCTTTTTGAAGATGAAAATAAACACTTCTTAATTTCTCCATTATTTTTTATTGTTATTCCACACCTATGATCTCATCAGTAGGGAATTCCCCCTGTGAAAACTCCTTCCACCAGTTCAGAGTAGAAACATACATGTAATTTGTAATCTTACAGAGTTTTCTGGGATACTGAAGATTTAAATGACTTTTCCAGAACCATAAGATTTGAACTCTGGACTTCTTTGTTCAAGGTCATCCATCTAACCATGCTGTCTCTCAAAAGAAATGTTAGCAGATAATAAAAGTTTAGTGGCTTTGCTGTGTTTAGTTACTCAAAGTTATTCAAAGGTTTTATGAGTGAGAACTAGATTTAAGGAAAGAGGAATGATTCTTCAATACTGGTCTAAGTGAAAGAAGGACTAGGCCATTTAATCTCTGAATAGTCTTTGGAATTTATGCTAATTCCACCTAATGACCAATCAGTCTTCTGTTTTTTATTTGTTTTCCAGTCAATTTCCATGCTGAATAGACATATTTCTTAGAACAAATAATTAAATAGTTTCCTGCTGCAAATGTGTTTTTGAGTGGCAAAAGAAAATTTGTTCTTCCCAGGAGGACCTTGAATAATTACCATCATCATCAACATAATTGACAGATTGGTACAATGGAAAGAGTATTTCCATTTGGTTAGACAATTTAAGTTCAAGTATTCCGCCCAAAAGAAGTTTATGGCTGAGAGGTTAGAGCACTGGACCCTGAGTCAGGGAGACTCTTGCCTCAAATTCTACATATGTGACCCTGGTCAAATAAATTACTTAACTTTTTTTTATTTTTTAAAATTATTATTATTTTATTATTATTATTAAATACTTAACTTATTTTATTTTTTATTTATATTATATTATAGACAGTTTCCCTGTCTATAAAGTGGTGCTAATAATGGTTGTCATTTTGCCTACTCAAAAAGGAACCAGAGGACATCTATGGTAATGACTTTTGACACACCCATAAGTTGGATTTGAGTGAGGCAGAGTTACAAAAAGCCTTTGACTTCACTCTCTTTTCTATAGTCATCAAAATCCACTGGTAAGGCAAAAATAAAAGAAGAATGGTAATGGCCCAGGATGTGGTGGATAACTGGCATCTTCCATGTCTGACCAACATCTTAGCACTTCATAGTTTTTGCTTCTGCCAGATTTTTGTGCTTCGTTGTCCCTCCTGCCAAAAGAAGTCTTCATATGCCTGGTGCAGACAACCCTCTAATTCTTTGATGAGTTTGAAGCCTATCAATTACTCTCAACTTGTAGCCCATCTGCCAAAATGGTTTACTAGGGTGTGGCCAGTACACATTGTATAGCTTCTTGGAGGCAAGACCATGGTGGCAGGTGGTCCCCAAGGAAGAAAGTAACCCTGAAAAGAGATTAGCAAACCTTCACACCAGATTACTAGTCTTCCCTGAATACCTAAAACATCCCTGGTGTTTATCTCTCAGGATTGTTTGAGGATCAACTAAGATATTTGTAAAAAGTGCTTAGTAGAATGCTTGGAATATACATAAGCAGTATATGTAAATGTTTATTGCCTTCCTCTCCTCCCTCACATTTTTATACAGGCTTTGCAAGTATTTAAGGCTCCCTGAGTCACAGTTAGGTGTTATTCAGTCATTTCATTTCATTTATGTCTAATTTGTCATGTCTCCATTTGGGGTTTTCTTGGCAAAGATACTGGAGGGGTTTGCCTGGGTCTAAGTTTCCTCATAAGTAAATGATGGAGTTGAGTTAAGTGTTTTTTTCTAAGATCACTTCCATCATTAAATCTATGACTTTATGATTGTCCTTTCCTACATATTCTATCAATATTATGTATTAATACTTGAAAGGCACTTTTCTCACATTAGAAGCAACATTTCTGAAACTGATAACCACAAGTACAAACACATACCCCTCCCACATACAAATGCTTTTCTTTCTCCAGAATGAGGGTTGATTACTTAGAAGAAATTTTAGATTTGAGTTTCACATGGCAATGATTTGGCTCAGCTTTGTTACTATCCTATACAGTTTAAGCATATGTACATATAGGCACATATACATATATATATATATTTTTTTTTTTCAGTAAGGAACCAGTAGGTACTTGCCCATTTTAAAAGCTTGACTGCCTCTATGTGTCATATTTTGCTGATTGTATCTTAAGATAGTACAACATAAATTCCAAAATGAGAAGCAACGTTACATGTCTATGTAAATATTGGGTGAGATAAAAGGAGATGTATTTTGAACTTCAAATGAATTGTAGGGAAGAAATCTGATTTTTTTCATGCCAATTTTTGTCACTGGGAATTTTTCAGAGGGAAAAACTTAACATTCACTCCCAATGCCATATAGTGAATTAGGTTTTAATGAGCTTTGAAGTATGGAAGGAAACCATAGTTAATCCTATTACTTTGTTTTTGTTTCATAGAGTTCTTCTGGAGAGGGTCAATAATAACTAATTCTCTCCTAAGATTACCTTCTTCCCACTATGTCTTAGTGCAATTTTAAGCCCTGATTGCTTAAAACACTTGGAAAGGTTTTGTTTGCCATTTTTTTTGTACCTAGATATGTACATGCTTTCATTCAAATGTGAACTCTTTGAGGCCATAGAATGTTAGCTCTTTTCTTTCATCACTAGCACTTAGCATTATGCCTAGGATAGAGTAAGCCCTTGATAATTGTTTGTTGAATAAAAGATTGACAATAGGACACACAATGATTTAGGTTAAATTGAGATTAAGAGTACTTTAAAAATAGATTCAATACAGCTAATGTTTTGAAGATACATATGTATACATCATACATACATACATATATGTATATACCTGCATACATGCATATATAGAAATATATATATTGTATAAGTGGAAATTTTATACCTTTGAACTACATTCCCCAGAATTCCATTAGCATTTTCCAGAATTCCTCTCCTCTCTCCACCATGTTGCATGGTCATGTTTTGTATATAGTTGAATGTTTTTCCCTGCCCTTGCTCTCTTCTCTTGCGACCACAGCTGAGTTAATTCTTTCTCTGTTCTAGCTTTTATTAATAAATCTTATTAAATATAATACTTGAGGTTATTGTATTTTGATTTTTAAGTTCACAATATATGTATATGTATGTCTCTTTCTCTCTCTCTCTGTCTCTCTCTGTCTCTCTGTCTCTGTCTCTGTCTCTGTCTCTGTCTCTCTCTCTCTCTCTCTCTCTCTATATATATATATATATATATATATATATATATATATATATATATATATATATAGTCATTAGAGAAGAAAATTTTAAGAGAAAATAAATAAAGAGCTAGGTCTAGAGTTAGGAAGACCTGAGTTCAAGTCTAGTCTGAGACACTACAGTGAGACCCTGGATGAGTCAGTTAACCTTTGTTTGCTTCAGTTTACTCCCCTATGAAATAGAGATAAAAAATGTATTTACATTACATAGCTTCTCTGAGGATCATATGAGAAAATATTTGTAAAGCATTTAGCTCAATATCAGGCATATAATAAGTGCTTTATATATACTAAGTAACCTTCCTCCCCCCTTTCTTCCTTCTTTCCTTCACTCCCTCCCTCCTTCTTTTTCCTTTCTTCCTTCCTTCTTGCATTTCCTTCCTTCCTTCTTTCTTTGTGTTCTTATTTCCTCTCTTCCTTATTTTCCTTTTCAACTTTCAAAAACCATAGGAAAAGGTTGACTTTTCCTTATCTAACTCTTGAAGTGGTTTTCTAACTCTTGTAAGCAATATTCTCTATACAACAACAGTTCACATTCTTTAGTTTCTTCTCAACAGTTTGTAATAATTCCTGTTAAATGTATGGATAGGGAAAAATCCATATTATAGAACAGCTTTTGTAATATCTAAGAACTTCTAAAATATTGTTTCTTTGTATAATGTGAAAAAAAATTAATTAAAATATTTTTTTCTCACACACTTCTTAATTTAGGGACACCAATCCATTGGGGAACAAGATTTTTTTGCATCCTAGTAGATAACTAACAATACCACAAACAGAATTCTGGTCCCCTAGATCACACTTTACAATAATTTGCATGTTGGATAACACCTTAAACTATCAAAAGAGATTAATGATCATTTATATCCTGTTTAATGTCAGAAAAAAAAGTTATATTATTATTTTTTAAACCCTTACCTTCCATCTTGGAGTCAATACTGTGTATTGGCTCCAAGGCAGAAGAGTGGTAAGGGCAGGCAATGGGGGTCAAGTGACTTGCCCAGGGTCACATAGCTGGGAAGTGTCTGAGGCCAGATTTGAACCTAGAAAAAAGTTATATTATTATCAGTGGTTTGCCTCAGTTTTCCATGCCAACCCCACCCTACAAAATGGAGATCTAGAGTAGAAATATTCCACATTGGTTTATTTGTACAAAGTGAACATCAAAAGTAACTCCAATTCTTTAAATCTATATAACTGAGAGAATTATAGTATCAGGTAAAATTGTACAAAGTAGTACATTTAAACTAGGAATCTAGACCTTGAGGAGTTATGGAAGCAATATGAGATTAGAAGTAGAAGATCTTGAGTTCAAAGTCTGGGATTTCTACATTGTCCAACTAGATACAGAAGAGAAAGGAGAGGGGAGGAAGGACAAAAAATATACGAAAGAAAAGTATATCGAAGATAACTACAAGACTTTAAATTTAGGTAATTGTGGTGTCATGAGGAAGGAAAGTGGGAGGAGAGTTGGGGAATTTTCATTGATCTATGGAACAAAGAATGAAGATAAATTCCTTTTTGGAGATATTAAATTTTACCTGATGGAATCATCTAAGAGAACTCTATAAAAGGAACTTGTAAATTCAAGTTACTAGGTTGGATAAAAGAACAATATCATTGATATTTGGATTTGAGAATTATCTCTAAATGTGATCATTTAATTTATAATTCTTCCTGTGGTTTTTCCTATTTCTGATGGGAATGTTAACTTTTAGATAACCATGATTTACTCATAGAATACTGAGGGCTTTATTTTTTATTCATTCAGATATGAGTTCCGAGTTATAGGAAAGTAAAAGAAACAATATAACAAGTAATGGACAAAAAATAATTTTATTTTCCTTGTTTCCTCAATTTTTATCATAATTGTAGTTTTCTCTCCCATTTTAAGATGAAATATTTGTTCATTTGTTGAATAGAAGTGGAGGTATATGTTAAAATTTACTGGTAAAGGAGACAACCTTGGTGGGAACTAGATTTTAAGTCATGAGTGTAAAGTAGAATCTTTTATTTCTTTTTTTAATGTCTAAAACTTAAGTTTTAACCACAGACAGATCCAAGAACAACACAAAGAACTGGGGCAAATATTTTGATAATGAAAAAAAACTCCTCCAAGAATACCTCTTCAGTATATCAGTACTTTAGGTATTTGTGGTTTCATCAATGTGGATAATGTCTCCACTGACCAATCACAATCCTTTTACTACTCAATAGATACTTTTATAGAGTTACTCTGACTGAAGAATTTATCATGTGATAAGGTTCTCTTAATTTAGGCTGGTCTTGAAATATTAGTCTATGATTGGACTGTGATTGTATGCCTTTTTGAGCATGAGAGCACCTTTTAGATATACTTAGCTACTACTTAATGTCCATTGAGGACCAGGCATTTAATAAAGTCCTTGTCACATATAGGAAATTGAGAAATGCTCTCTGATTAACTAATTGATGTCATCAAAAGAAGACTTAAATGCAATCTGTTTAAGGAGACTGTATAATTCAGAAAATAGATCCAGGTCACTCTTAAGTAGGTAGGATCACACGTTATAATAACTAATATTTATCCAGGGTGTCACAAAAGCATTCATTTGAGCTTTATTAACTTAAAACTGCATTGACAATTTTGGGTAAAAATCATAGAACTTTAAAGGTTGAAAAGTAACTTACATATATTATCTTATTTGAGCCTCCCATAGATTTTGATAAGGGAGAACTGAAAGGGACAAGAGATAATACTTAGTCCTCCTCCTTCACTATAACAATAAAGAAATTGAGGCAAAGAGAGGCTAAGTAACTTATCCATTCAAATAGAGAGTCAAGTGCCAGAAATAGGATTCAGGTTTGGAAAATTTCATCATTATCAAGCAATCCTTCTGTTTTTGTAAAATGTTATGTCATCTATGATGCCTAGGAGGCAGAGTGAACATAGCACTGGGCCTCAAATCTGGAAGACTCATATTCAAGAGTTCAAATCTGGCCTCAGATACCTACAAGCTGTTTGACTTTGGGTAAGCCACTTAATTCTATTTGCCTCAGTTTCTCATCTGTAAAATGATCTGAGGAAGGAAATACCAAAACACTCTAGTATCTTTACCAAAAAACCCTTAATGGAGTCACAAAGAGTTGGACACATGCTGAAAATGACTCAACAACAACTTGCCAGCTGTCATATTTTGTAATATAAACTGTTTTAGTAAATATAGATCATTGTTTAACACCTCCTTTGATGATACTTCTCCATAAATCTAATGAATATCATGCCACCTACCTTTCATGAAATCTTATAGGGTCATAGATTTACAGCCACAATGGTTCTTAGCTATCATCTGATCCAGCCCCTAACTTTACGGATGAAGAAGATGAGGCCCAGAAAAAAATTATATAGCTCAGATGCCAGCCCAAATCCTTTAACTTAAAAATTCAGAGCACTTTCCACAGTGGCACACAATGTTCAAATGAGAGACGACTTGTTTGATGACTCTCTTGAAAAGTGCATTTTCCTCTTCATATTCTAATGCTGTTCTGAAATTTAAAAAGTCATAGAAAGAACAATATCTTATATGTTCTGTTATGTTACCAGAAAATGCAGTATGCTGCAGGAAATCACCTATGGAAATCTATTTATTCTTATTTAACATCTTCATTAATGATGTCCTTGATGAGTCCATAGACTGGTATTTTAAAGATTTGATAGAGATAAGAAATATACATATGTGGGTCAGTAGCTGCTGATTTCATCTTAGGTATTTTTTCCTACCAAAGATAGCAGGAATGGGAATATATTATATTTTCCATGCTTTTGTAATCTTCTCTTTTTGAGGATGTTGTGAAAATTGGTGCCTGAACAACCATAAAATTGTACCACCTCCACTGTGGCTTTCTTCTAGTCACCTTTAACTTATCAATTGCTATTGCTCATATGGTACAATATGTGATTACTAATGTTGTAGAATCCATGTGGAGCAATTTCATCAAGGAAATGAAGGTCATGCAAAGGACTTTGAATAGCTTCAACTTCATGTCTGGTTTTTTTTTTGTCATCTTCCTGTTTTATTAAAGTTCTCTTAATAAACTATATAAAGCAAAGTTCACACTCACTGGAAGCATTTGTTCTTTTCAAACATTTCTTTGTCTAGATCATCCTCATCACAATAATAATAATAATAATAATAACACATGATAGTTAGTTACAAAGAGTTTTACATAATTCACATCATTTGATCCTCACAGCAATTCTATGAATTAGGTGCTATTATTATTCCCATTTTATAGGTAAGGAAACTGAGGTTCATAGAGCTTAAGTAACTTGCCCAGTGTCACACAGCTAGTAAGTGGCTGGAGCAGGTTTTGAATTCAGGGATTCCCAGCTCCAAATCCAATACTCTGTCAACTATGGTACCAAAACACTCTCATGAAGTTTTACTGCTAAAAATCTATATCAGTGGTTGGGCATACATAACATAGTAACTTAACTTTGCTTTGCTGAGTAATTGTCTCTTTTTTCTTTTACACTAGGTTTTCCCATATTTTCCATATTCCATGCTCCTATAATCCCTTTATGCATTGGGAAAGAAGCCTCAATTTGAATCCGTAATATATATATATAGCATTTGACTGTATCTGCGTGGCTTTGGGAAAATTGGTTCACCTCTTTAGACCTTAGTTTCCTCATCTGGAAAGAAGAAGAAAACCTCTATAGTGCCTGAAAATTTTAAATGTATGACAGTGTGATGCAATGGCATTCTTCAGGCACTTTCTCCTAAGCATCTTCCTCTTGGTAGGTTAATTTTATATTTGTTTGACTAATATAGCTTGAAATACCAACTTAAAATGTAGGAACATGTAAAATGCAAATGTTCAATTCCACATGAAACTCTTCCTCAAATAAAATTTGATCCATATTTAATATATTTCAACTTTGACTCATAAGGTCACTAGTTCATTGTCATTTCCTATTGAATGTGTCCTATAAAATTTTCTTATAGGCTTAAGTAATGCTTTACTAAATGATGTGGAATAATACACAGTTAAATGCATTATGGAAACTCGGTGACTTAGAGTATTTGTCCTCCAAGAGAAAGATGATCGTAGTAATTACTCCAACTATAATGTATATATGCCATATTTATTTTTTCAGTATGGGTAGTTTTCATATTGGGGGTTCATCACCCCTAACAAAATCATAGGTCCAACTTAAAATAAATCAGTACCTTGAAAATGTTATACATGCTATTATTTTTCTGGTAGTGGTAGTGGTATAAAGTAAATAAGAGGTGTACTATAGATTCAGGATGACATAGGTCCAAGACCTGCTTCTGATATAAATTGAGAGTATGATCCTGGGGATATTATTATTTAATTCCTAGGACAATATGTTGCAGAATAATCATTGTTATTCAGTTTTTTCAGTCATGTCTGACTCTTCATTTCCCCATTTGGGATGTCCTTGGCAGATGCTGGAGTACTTTACCATTTCCTTCCCCAGCTCATTTTGTAGACAAGGAAAGTGAGGTAAACAAGGTTAAATGAATTTCCTGAGGTCACACATTTCATAAGGCTCAGGTCAGAAAGGAACTCAAGAAAATGAGTCTTCCTGATTTCAGGACTGGCATTCTATCTGGCCACAGACTACACTGGTTACAAGGAATTTTTTTTTTTCTTTCAGCAATCCCTACAACAAATGAAATCATAGATCCAGCAAATCTACTAAAGTTTTCACATCCTTTTTCTGATAGGTACCAACTAGATGGCCATGGTAAAGTCACTTAAAGTGTATAACTGAGGCAATTCATTAAGAAGAAAAGTATGATAATATTTGTCACCAGTCTGTATCAGCGGAAAGATTTTTCACATTGGAAGTTCACAAGACTATTAAATCACAAGTTCAGATTAATCATTAATATCTTGTTTTTGTTTTTGTTCTTCTCGATTTTGTTCTTCCTGTTCTTGTTGTCATTGTTTTTCTTCTGCTGCTGCTACTGCTTTTTCTACCTCCTCCTTCTTTTCTCTTTGTCTTTAACCCTCCTTTCCCCTTTGCTTCTATTGTGTCCCAATCCTTCTTCTTCCATCTCTTTATGTATGGTACTGAAATCACCTTATCTCATTTTAATCTGATCACTTACATATTTTAAATTATATCTCCATAAAATCAGTCAAAAGATTTTAGTCCATGTAAAAAAAAAGGCTTTGAAAGCCATGTAAGGAAGTGAAATGACATCAGAGTTCTGCAGAGAATCCTTGGTGTTTCTGGAAGACAAAAATTAGCTAACTGTTGGGAAGTCATTCTATACTTATTAGTATAGAAACTGAGTAACTTGCCTATCCATACATTATTCCAGAAGTTTGTGGGGGCTCTGACAATATGAACCATCACTATAAATTATTACCAATACAGGAATTAGTTGAATTCCCTGACAGTTGAGGCCAATGCAGTATCTTTGCCAAGAAAACTCTGTGGACAGAACATAGAGTCAAAAAACTGAGTATCTGAACAACAAAAAGGCAGAATAAAAAATTTTTATAATGATGATGTTTTCATTTTTCTCATTTGTATTCCATTTTCTTAACACAATTATTTACAGTAAGGTGCTTAATAAGTGCTTGTTTATTTATCATCAATATTATCATGGCCAGCATTTTCTTTTTCATTATCATTGTCACCAGTAAAAATTTATTATACTGCATTGGGTTTTCTATATTGTTTAGGAGGGAAAATATTTGATTTTCAATCTCAGTATTTCTATAATGTATTTGGCCCAATGGTAATATGCAAGGCTTAATTCATTCACATCATCCCCTTTAAGAAACATTTGTATTAAGAAGCCTATCTCTTACGTAATTGTCATGGATTACTCTAAAGTGTCCAGAGAAAAGAGGGTGAGGAGACTTTAAGTGAATCACATCTCAAATAATTACATCCATCATGGTTTTGCAAATTATAAAGTTGGTGGAGAGAGAAAGGGAGAGAATGATTGTTCTGCATAATTTACATGTTTAATATTACACTTAGCATTCAATTCATTTTGTTTGAAGTTTAATGGCAATAAAGTAGACAGGTCTTTTTCTACCTCTTTTGATTAAAGTCATTGTCCTCATTACCATGAACTGTGAGTCTGAGCAGATTTGAGCTGATCCATTTTTTATAACCAAGAGAACTTGCTGTTTCCACAGGTATAGCACACTGGTTATGTACATTACTCTTTCCAAATTGTACACTTTCTCCTTTCCAAGATGAGCCACAGATGAGAATTAGTGTTTTCTCACTGAATCAATACTAATAGCGATTTTTTCAGATTATATTCCATTTGAATTCCATATGTTCATTGGTACTTTATGGTTTATTTATCATTAAATTTGAATATAATCACTTACCACATGTAAGTATAATTGTTAGATCTGTTTTTAAAAATGTATATTATTAATATGAGAAGAGAATAGCACTCAGATTGCTAAAGAGCAAGAAACAAATCAATAAAGATTAAGGAAAAGAGCTTAGTCTTTCACTTCATCCTCTTTTTCCTAATCTATGGTATGATTATAGAAGATTAAAATTGACTTTTTATCTGAGAATAAAATTCTAGAAAAGTTATTAAGTTGTTAAATTTCCATTTACTTATTGGGTTTTCTTTTTTAAATCATGCTATTAACTGCATTTACTCTAACAATTTAAAATCTTTAACTTATTCAGAGCAGCTTGGTGGTACTGTGGATAGAGTGCTCGGCATTAAATTGAAATCTGGCTTCAGACACTTACTAGCCATGCGATGTTGGACAAGTCTCATAACCCTGCTTACTTCAGTTTCCTGTGTAAAATGAACTGCAGAAGAAAATAGCAAATTACTCCAATATGTTTGCCAATAAAACCCAAAAGAGATCATGAAGAATTGAACACAACAAACTGAAAGAGCCTAAAAACTTATTTTATCATAATAGTTACATAAATAGAGATATAAAATATCATAATAGAGATATAAAAATAATTATTTTTATTATTTTAGAGCAAACCATCCTGTTTTGTAAATGAGAAAGAAAATCCTATTTGATTTTCTCTTCAAATTGTAATTATAAGTACTTTCAATTTATCAATCAATAAACTCTTATTATGTGTTACATGCAAAGCCAAGAGCTAGGGATTGAGATAAGTAATTAATCTGTGATTTCATTGATAGAGAACTCCTGATGAGGAAACTCCCTCTACTAATGCAGGTTGTTACTCTGGCTGTGGCTGTAATTTATAATCTCAGAAAATTACATTGAGAATGAAGATGCGAAATAGCTTGTCCACAGTTACAGACTCAGTATATGTCCAAGGAAAGATTAGAACCAATAAAGTTTACATTCTATTCTACTTTAAGAGGTCTTCATGACCTATAAAGAATTCCTGTCATGAAACTTTAAAGTTCAGTAGCAATGATGCGGAGACAGGACTGGAATAAAAAGAAGAATTGAAAATGCCCAATAAAGGCAACATGGTTTATTTAGAAAAAAGGGCAATGAGCTGGAAGGCAATTTGAGTTTGAATCCCAGCTCATATGTTTTATAAGGGGAAAAAAAAGAAGGGAACAAGAATTTATTAAGTGCCTAGAATTTTCCAGGAACTATGTTAAGTACATTATACATACTATTTCATTTAATCTTCTCAATAACCTTATGGGGTCAGTTATTTTTATCACTATTTTATAATAGAGGAAACTGAGACAAACAGAGGTTAAGTGACTTGTGCAAGGCCACATGATATCTAAAAGCAGATATTGTTCAAGTTCTCCTGATACTAGACCAGGTTGAGCACTCTATCTACCACCTAGCTGCAAACTTCCTGGTTAAAAACAGGCAAGTGACTAGAAGTCTTGGATTCCTTATCTATAAATGGGAATTATAAGAATTACTTTAGCAGCTTATAATTAATGCAATGACTGGCACATAGTAGGTGTGCAGTAAACATATGATTGTTTGATTGGTAATATTCATTGGTAATATTCAGCATGGAACTGTGTAGCGAATAATTGTAAATCTTCAAGTATATTATAATAGATCACTTTCTAGTCATAACAATCATAGGACAGTGGAAATAATAGTGAATTGCAATCAATCTGTGTTCAAAACCCAGATCTTCCATTTGATACCTATTAGCAAGCTTTGCATTTGGACAAGAAAACTAACATTTTTGGCCTTCCATTCCTCATCCATAAAATGACAAGGGTCAACTAGATAGCCTCGATGTACCTTTCTAATTCTACGTTTATAAAAGTTCATTACCTTCTCACCTTATTTGTCATTATCCATTTTCTTTTTATAAAAGTTTGTTCATGAATGAATGCCTCAATTCTCAAGAAGGAGCTGGTAGATTTTCCCATTTGAAAAATGAAATAATAAATTAATGCATT
Organism: Monodelphis domestica; assembly: GCF_027887165.1. Taxonomy (NCBI): domain Eukaryota; kingdom Metazoa; phylum Chordata; class Mammalia; order Didelphimorphia; family Didelphidae; genus Monodelphis; species Monodelphis domestica. Next base: position 66,951,459 of record NC_077231.1, on the reverse strand, counting down.
TAAAGAGTAGATTTCTTTATAATTTAAGAAAACTTTCTTGCTAGCTACCAGAATAGTAACAGTGTGGACTGTTAGAAAGTATGAGATTTGAGTTTCAAATCCCAGCACTTTCAACCATTGACTTTGAGGACGTTGCTTATTCACTCTGGGTCCCTGTTTTTTCATCTGTAAAATGAAGGGCTTAGATTCAAAGTCTTCTAAAGACCCTTTTACCTTTAAATCAAGTATCCAGTGAATAGAAAATCAATCCATTCCTTTTACTATCACCCCAGAGTACAAGGGCTACGTTATGAAACTAAATTCATAGCGGTAAAAGTACTGACATATTTAACAGTGTAAAAATATTCCAACCTTTCAAACTCCAACATTTCCATGAGAGGGAAGCCAATGTGTCAAAGCAGCTAGTACAGTCACTTTGAATGGCACCTATGTAATTGGTGAATGAAGAAGGAAAGAGCTCAGGGGATGAAATGCATCATCAATTACAGGAGTGACGCAGACATTCTCTATCCCTCTGGGCTCAGTATTTCTCTTTGCTTCTCTCCTGTAAGGACTGCTTGTTCTCGGTGCTGCTCATGACATCCCTCAGGCTATGTGGCTGAATTCCTCTCCGCAGATATTTTTTCTTTTTTTATTCCTTTCTGAGAAATTCATATTCATTGTCAAATGTGGTCTTTTTGATGAGCTACTACATGTTTAAATCTATTTGAACAAAACTGTGGGATGCTGTTAGTGGGGCCTGACCTTCTTTGAGATTGGTCCCCCCACAGAGAGAACAACTTTCTTTTGTATATCTAGTCCAGGGGTTCCAAGACCCCAATGGCACTTTGGCTAATCCCTGGAGAGTTCATAGAAATTTCCTGTGGGAAGTCCTGGTCTATCTCACCAGCAGAGTTCCCTTAATCCTCAAAATCTGTTTCCCCAAAGGATTTCTCAAACTTTTTTTGTTAGATTATATTATAAGTGGAAAAGATGATAGATTTGAAGAGCAGAGACAAGTTTTGCATCATAGATATGACCCTTATTTATGCTACTTAGTCATGAGGTAAAAGGAAAAAGTATTGGACTTCAAGTCAAGAAGAACTAGATTCAAATCCTATATTGAATACAGTATGGACCTGTGCTAGTCACTTGAATATCTTCAAATCAGTTTTTTTTATCTATTAATGCACATAAGAGCTTCTTTCTTATGAGGCTATTGTAAGATTTAAATTTACAGAACTTATAATTATCAGATGATATAATTGGTATCAATCTCATTTTGTATTTGATGAATTTTAGCTAGAAATATTCCTGGGACAAGTAGCTATCTAATTATTATTCTTTCCTGCTCAATAATCAAGTGATTTCTTTTTTCCATTTGCAAATAGAATGATTTCTCTTTCTATTTGAATGAAGGTTAGGGGGAAGTACATCTTCTGTAGGCTTAAGGAAACCCTCTTTCAACTTCAATAAGTTCATTTTCAATAAGTTCAACTTCAATAATTTCAATAAGAAATAGGATGAGAAGAATGATATGTTGTTATTCCTATTTTATTTTTATTTCTTTACTAGGCTACTGTACTGAGAGTGTTCCCTTCCATATAATTTAGCAGCTATGAATATTCATAGGACATCATCCATTTAAAATGTGTTCTTCAACTTGGAGGAACCTATGAGAAAAACCACTATCCACATTCAGAGGAAACACTATGGGAGTAAAAACACAGAAGAAAAATAACTGCTTGAATACATGGGTCAAATGGATATGGTTGGGGATGTAGACTCTAAATGAACATCCTAGTGTAAACAACAACACGGAAATAGGTTCTGATCAAGGACACAAGTAATAACCAATGAAATTGCACCTTGGCTGCAGGAAGAGTGGGTAGAAGGGAGGGAGGGAAATAATGTGATTATTGTAACCAAGGAATAATGTTCTAAATTGACTAAATAAACTTATTCAAATGGGGAAAAATGAAAATAAAAAATGGGAGAAAAAAATAAAATAAAATGTTCTTCTTAAAATTTTATGGGTCAATGTTTATGGCCAGGAGATTAAGAACAATGGCTTTTTAAAAAATTCCTCTCTGGAGACACTATGATTTTAGTACAGTTTATTTATTGGATTCTCAAGAATATTCTAAGGTTTGCATTTGTAGTATGCGAATTTGCCATCTCTTAATTTATAAAGGATAGTAAATTTATAATGTATAATTCTGGTCACTAATTATTATAATCTCCCTCAAGGAAATTGTCATGGAAGACTGATAACCTGGGGGAGTGTCTGCCCCAAACCTACACACTGTCCTAGATTATCTAGCACTTTTTTCTTGGAAAGAATTTTCTTCTGGGAAGAAACCATGTTACAGAGATATAGAGAGAGAAATAATTGATGAACTTGCATGCATACCTCCTTCTGCTGTGTTGGCTAGCAACTGGAGACAATGTCTTGTCTTCCCTACAACAGAAATCAAAAATAGCACCAGCAATCAGTTTGGGAGCAAATGTAACATACTGATTAAACAAGAAGAGAGCCCATCAGAAAGTCTTATAGGAGCAGAGAGTAGATGAGGCTGAATTACTATACAAGGTTCTGAGACAGCCAGGCACTAGTTAGTTAGATGGCATATTAGGATGTTAGAGTCAGGAAGACCTGAATACCAGTCTTCTCTCAAACATTTACCAACCCTGACTTATTCTATCTCAATTTCATCACCTACAAAATGAAGATCTTGTACTTGATGGACCATAAATTCCTATCTGGCCTAATTCTTTAAGGTTATTATTCAGTGCACAGCACCTGTCTCCCTCCTATTTCCCTGTGGATTCCATGAACCTATTCTATTCTTTCTTAGTTTCCTCTATGAGCAATGAGGATTGATCATAGAGAAATTCAAGATGCACTTCCTAACTGTTCTGTCACAGCTTACTACCCTATGTTTAATATTTGTTTATGTTCCTATGCTATTATCAGTTGCTACATAAATAGGTCACTGTCAGTGATTTCAGTCCAAATCTCTAAGTGTGTGCTTCAAGAATTAAATAGGGGGCAGTTGGGTTGCTCAGTGGATTGAGAGCCAGGCCTAGAGATGGGAGGTCCTAGGTTCAAATCTGGCCTCCGACACATCACAATGTCTGGGCAAGTCACTTAACCCCCATTGCCTAGCCCTTACCACTCTTCTGCCTTGGATGCAATGCACAGTATTGACTCCAAGATGGAAGGTAAGGGTTTTTAAAAAAGAATAAAATAGGGAAACTAGCATAAAATGTAGATATTTTTCACAATCCAGGTTGAGATCAGGTGAAACACTTAAGGAGAGAATTTCTATCATTTTTAGCATCCTATATATCCTATAATCTATCCTTCCTTCTGGACTTGGAGAGACAAGGAAAAGAGCCAGTAACAGGGAGAGTGTGTATTAGTTAGATAACCAGATAAGGCTAATATGAATTTGTCAGCAGCAACAGCAACTGCTGCAGGACCACCATAACTACCACCACCATTATTGTCATATTCTTTTTATCTTTTCCAATGAGGTTCTGATAGAAATGGTCCCAGGACAAGTTGATCTCCTGGCATTTGCATTCAATATTCTACAAACTACTATATACAAGGACAAAAGAACGATTTTATATAATTGAATAAGTGTGTCAGAATGTTAGTTTATTCTCTATAGATATGCTAAAAGCAATTTCAGGAAAAATCTACTAGAGGATCTGAGATGGAATGTGCTTCTTCAAGTATTACTTTAATTTCTTCAGCTAGGTCTCTACATTTTGAAAGTTGTTTACTCCATGAGACTGGATTCTTTTCCAAATTTATTTATATTTATTTTAATAAAAAATTTTCATGTAAATTTTTCAAAGTTGTATGATTCATGTTTTCTCCTTTCCTTCTTCTCTCTCCATCTCAGAGCTTCCAAGCACTTCAATCTGGGTTATATATGTATTATCACACAAAATATATTTCCATATTTTTCATTTTTGTAAGTGAACAATATAACAAAGCCCAAAGTAATATACTCAAATAAACAAGGGATAAGTCAAATGTTTTCATTTGCACTTTTTTCTTTATATAAAAACTATTTATTCACATCTTTTGAACATTTATCAATTGGGAAATACCCTTATTCTTATAAATTTGACAAACTTCTCTATATGTGTTAGAGTGGGGAAAACTCAAGAGTTGTTTTAATTTGCATTTCTCTTTTTCTCAGTGGAAGTTAATGTACTTTATAATTTGCAATTCTTTCAAAAACTCTTCATATGCTTTGACCATTCATCTATTGAGGAATAGCTCTTGGTTATTGGCTATTACTTTTTTGGTATCCCTTGAATGTCAATAGTGCTGGGAACACAATTGGTATTTCATAAATTCTTCCTGTTGACTCAATTCAACAAAAGTTGATGGAAATAATTCTGATATTAAAGACAGAGAAAAAGAAAACTATCAGGGTCAAGTAACCCTTTGAAACCAGGCATTAAAGAACTAATACCTTGCTGAAATTGGACATTTCTTCTTCTATTCTCTTTAAAAAGCAAAATGAATCTTATTTCAAGACTATCCCCTTCCCTTCATTTGGAAACTGGTAAGAGTTTGGTAATCTTGTCTATAGAGTCCCAAATTTCACTCTTGTATGGACTTGGATTCATCAGGTGTCATCTTTCTGAGTTTGCCCACACAGAACAAAATGAGCATGAGAAACCAGAGACTCCAACCAATAGCTGCTGCAATCCAACCATCTTCATCCATTCCATGCTTATAGCACTGGGCAGCCTGAGAGCAGAAATCTAGACTAGAGCACTGTGCCTTGTTCTCTGAGTCTGAGACGGGAGCATGAAACACGGATGAGGAATTGTGTGTTTCTGCTAAGCAAGTTGTGTGCCAGGAAGTGGACAGGAGGATGAGGCTGATGGGAACATAGATCATCACCGAAGTAAACAGCTTCATGGTGGAGATGGGAGGCAGCTGGCCATGTAGCTCTCCAACTACTTGTCCTCTGGAAACCTTGAAAATGACTCTGGAAGACCTGGGGAAACTTCAGCTCTGGTGTTAAGGAGCAAAGAGAAGGGGTGGAGCAAAGAGAACTCTTTCATGTACATTTATAGTCCAAAAGTTCTTTCTCTGGAGTTGGATAGCATTCTTTTTAATAAGTCCCTCAGAATTGTCTTGGATCATTGTATTTTTATTAGTAGAAAAGTCTTTCCCATTTGATCATCCCACAATATTTCAGTTACTGTGTATAATGTTCTCCTGATTCTGCTTATTGCACTCTGTATCAGTTCATATAGATCTTTCCAGTTCTTTCTGATATCATCTGCTTATCATTCCTTATAGCACAATAGTATTTCATAACTATCACATACCACAATTTGTTCAGCCATTGCCCAATTGAGGGACATCCTTTCAGTTTCCAATTTTTTGCCACCACAAAAAGCAGTTATAAATATTTTTGTACAAACAAGTCCTCCCCCCACTTTTTTTTTAAACTCTGGGATACAGACCTAGTAATGGTATTACTGGAACAAATGATATACATTCTTTTATAGTCCCTATAGTCCAAATTGCCCTCCAGATTGGTTGGATCAAGTCACGACTCCACTGGCAATGCATTAGTGCGTTGATGGCAAACCTATGGCATACGTGACAAAGATGGTATGCAGAGACCTCTCTGTGGACACACATGTAGTAGCCTGCTGGAGTTAGTTACTAGAAAGGCAGAGAGACTCAACAGAGCTGTTCCCTTCCCCCTCTCCACCACATCTCCCCACCCATTGGCACAATGGCTTACTCCCTTCCCTGAGCACAGACCCAGGCCATTCCCTCCCTACCCTCCACACAAGCCTCTCATCACTCTCTGCCTAGAAGCCCAAAGGAAGCACTTACTCCCTCCCTCCCCTGAGCTGAACATCTGGGCCACTCCCTCCCTTCTCCTACCCCTGTCTGAGATAAAGTGGGGGTCACTCAGTCTTTGGAGGGGGCGCGGAAAGGCACCCAGTCTAGGGAAGGGGGCGTGGCATGGCACAGGATAGATTCTAAAAGGCTTACCATTACTACATTAGTGTTCAAATTTTGCCACATTCCCTCCAACTTTTATTATTTTCATTTAATGTCATATTGACTAATCTGATAGGTGTGAGGTAGTACCTCATATTTGTTTTAATTTACATTTCTCTATCAAGAGAAATTAGAGCATTTTTTCCATATATCTATTCATATCATGTGACCATTTATAAAATGACTTAGGTTTTATCAATTTGACTTAATTCTTATATATTTGAGAAATTAGACCTATATCAGAGAAATTTGTTAAAAATTTTCCCAGTTTGTTGATTTCCTTCTAATCTTAGTTGCACTGGTTTTCTTTGTATAAAACCTTTTTAATTTAATTAAATCAAAATTATCCATTTTACATCTTATAACATACTCTATCTCTTGTTTGGTCTTAAATTCTTCCCTTCTCCATAGATCTGACAGGTATGCTATTCTATGTTCACCTAATTTAGTTATATAATATGACTTCCTGTTTAAGTCATGTACTAATTTTGAAATTATGTTGGTATAGGGTGTGAGATATTGTTCTAAACTTAATCTTTGCCATACTCTCTTCTTTTTTTTGTTAAGGAAATTTTCTTGGTTTTATTATATAATGAGGCATTGGAACACCTGAACAAATCACTATCTGGCTGCACATGTACTTTTTAGAAGCAGAGTTTGGGTTATTTTGCCACTCCATAAAGGCTTTGTTCTTTTTGCTCAACAGGTCTTCAAACAGGTCTAAAAAAGAACAGATTCAAGTCTCTCCAAGCCATGGCGCAGCATGAGATCAGGAAGATGCAAGACCGATGGTGGGAAAAAAAGGCAGAAGAAATCCAGTGTTTTGCTGATATGAAAAACTACAAACAATTTTTCAGTGCCCTCAAGACTGTCTATGGGCCATTAAAACCCAGCAGCACTCCCTTGCTATCCTCTGACGGTGACACTCTCATAAAAGATAAAAAAGGCATCAGCAACAGGTGGAAAGAACACTTCAGTCAGCTTCTCAACCAACCCTCTTCAGGCGACCAATGTGCCCTTGACCAGATCCCCCAAAACAGCACCATTGAACAACTTGACATCCCTCCTTCAATGGAGGAAGTCAAAAAAGCCATTCAACAAATGAGTGCAGGCAAGGCACCCAGTAAAGACGGGATCCCAACCAAGGCGTAGAAGGCCTTAAATGGAAAGGCACTCCAGGCATTCCACATAGTCCTGACCAGCATATGGGAAGAGGAAGACATTCCCCCAGAACTCAGAGATGTCTCCATCATAGCCCTATACAAGAACAAAGGCTCATGAGCAGCCTGTGACAACTACAGAGGCATCTGTAGTGGACGATGATGACTACTCTCCACTGCTGGAAAGATCCTCACCCGTGTTATACTCAACAGACTCCTGTCATCTGTTTCAGATCAGAACCTGCCTGAATCACAATGTGGCTTCCGACCAGATCGCAGCACCATCGACATGGTCTTCACATTGAGGCAAATGCAGGAAAAATGCCTTGAGCAGAATCTAAGTCTCTACATTGTCTTCACAGACCTAACAAAGGCTTTTGACACAGTGAACAGGGACGCATTGCAGGTGATCCTCAGCAAGCTCAGTTGCCCAGCAAAATTCGTCAAACTGATCCAGCTCTTTCATGTCTACATGACAGGGGACGTCCTATCTGGTGGAGAGACTTCTGATCTCTTCAAAATCTCCAATGGCATGAAACAAGGCTATGTCCTCGCTCCGGTACTATTCAACCTATACTTCACCCAAATATTACGACATGCTGTGATGGATCTAGACCTGGGAGTCTTCATCAAATAACGACTGGATGGCTCACTATTCGACCTTCGCTGCCTGACTACAAAAACAAAGACAACAGAGAGACTCATCCTGGAAGCTCTCTTTGCAGATGACTGTGCTCTCATGGCCCACCAAGAAAATCATCTCCAAACCATTGTAGACAGGTTCTCCACCGCAACAAAACTGTTTGGCCTATCAGCCTCAGAAAAACAGAGGTGCTGTTCCAACCTGCACCAGGGAGGCCAACTAACCAGCCGTGCATTACAATTGATGGCACGCAGCTTTCTAACGTCAACACTTTCAAGTACCTGGGTAGCACCATTGCCAATGATGGGTCCCTAGACCACGAGATTAATGCCAGGATCACAAAGGCCAGCCAGGCACTTGGGCGAAGCTCAAAGTGTATAACGCAGTGGTCCTCAGCTTGCTCCTATACGGTTGCGAGACATGGACACTGTACCCAAAGCACATGAAGCAGTTGGAGTAATTCCACCAAAGCTCTCTCCAGTCAATCATGAGTATCCGATGGCAGGACCGAATCACCAATCAGGAAGTCCTCGACAGAGCCAACTCCACCAGCATCGAAGTCATGGTCCTCAAAATCCAGCTATGATGGTCTGGACACATCATCCGCATGGACCCACAGCGAATACCAAAGCAGGTATTCTATGGTGAACTGTCAGCTGGATTCAGGAAACAAGGCCGACCAAAGAAAAGATTCAAGGATCAGCTAAAGTTAAACTTGAAGTGGGCTGGCATTACACCAAAGCAAATAGATCTTGCTGCCTCTGACAGAAGCAGCTGGCGAACCCACATTAACCATGCCACCAGCACCTTTGAAAATGAACGATGTCGACATCTCGCTGCTGCGCATGAACGCCAACACCAGGCCACAACCGCACCTACCGTAACAACTGGCGTTCCATGTCCCATGTGCCACAAACTCTGCGCCTCAGCCTTTGGACTCCAAAGCCACATGAGGGTACACCGTTGATGAAACTGCACAAAGACAATAGTCATTCTTGGTCACCGAGAGACTACCACTATATAAGGTTTGGTCTGGTACAACACAAACTTATTCTGTCAGATGCAGCTATTCTAACATCCAAACATCATTCACCCTTAAACAGTGATGCTGCCACTGCCACAGTATCCACTCACCAAAGCCCCACAGGCTTTTGTATGATATTTGGAATTTTATAAAGGGGCTGGGGAGAGGAAGTGTGAATAATAGGAAGAGGAGAGAGAAGGAAAAAGAGTGGGTGCCTTGGGAAGAGGAGGTTCCGCCGAAGTTGTGCAGTGTTAGCCTGAGCATGTCATTGGTGCAGACCCAAGTATCACTGATGTTCTTTAATAGAAATATCTGGTGGAATCCCATTATGAGGCTTCATCGGATTATGGTGTGACTATGGGAAAGTCATTTAACTTGTCTGAGCCTCAGTTTCTTTATCTTTAGCTGTCCTACAACCATACTGAGAATACAGCTGTCAGGAATGGGTTGTCGGTCCTGAGCTGTGATGCTATATTGTGTTTTCTGAAATAGAAGGCTAATCAATTTCTCCACAATGGCTGCTTTGCTTTGGCATTGCTGCCCTTCCCACATAGGGCAAGATGAATGGATGTATATTGTTCCTAATTGGATTCTGTCATTATCAAATATCTGGTAGTAATGTTGCACAAAGCTGGATCCAATATGCTCCCAGATCAGCTTGTCTCCCATTCTGGATCCTCACCTAGCAGCAGGAATGGACAGACTGGTACAATGACAGCCATGGTGGTGGTGGCAGCAACTGAGCATGGTCCAGGACCAACTGTCCCCCTCTACCCTCTTACCTTGCCTACCCTGAGCCCACTGCAGTCCTTACCATACCCTTTTCCAATTTTCCCAGCAGATTTTGTCAAATAATGAGTTCTTATCCCCAAAGCTGGTGTCTTTGACTTTATCAAACAGTCAATTGCTGAGGCTATTTACCCTAAGTCTATTCCATTGATCTACCCTTCTATCTCTTAGCCAGTACCAGCAAACAATGAACCCAAATCACACATGTAGAAAGATTGTGATTAGAACCTCAGATAATCTTATTCTAAATTCAACACTACTTCTTTTCTACCATTGTGTCTCCCCTGTCTTCTCTCTTATTATTGTCAATTGAACCCCAGCACTTTTCCTTGAAGTATTTAAGAACTTATTTATTTAAGAATTTCTGTGTTTATAGTTTCTCCCTTAATTAATCCATCTTTACATACCTGTTAAAATAATTATACTAAGGCACAGGTTTGGTCATTAAAAAATCTTCAGTGCCTCTGTTGACTATATGATAAATGCAAAATACTTAAACTTGTATTAAAGTTATTACACAATCTTAAACCAAACTACTTGTTGAGATTTATGTATCTCTATACAGCTTTCTTCACTCTAACTTCTAGCCAAACTAGAACATATCATTCTTCTTATACCTATTGTACATTTTCCTGCAATCTCTGTCTCTAACTACTTCCTTGAAACCCTCACCTACTAACTTTCATATTTTTACCTCCAGACCTGAGATTTTTAGGCCAAATTGAAATCTGCAGTTTAAAAGTGAAAGGAAAATTGTCTTTCCCCATGCTCCAGGATATCTTTAAAATGCTCCAATCTAAAGACCATACTGATATGAATTTATCACATAGGATATAGTCTTGACTTAATTTGCTATAAATATAATTTAATTCAACATATTTTATACCAATGATAACTTGTTAATATACAACCTGTAATTGGTGCTTAAACCTAGAGTACTTATAACAGAAACAGCTTTTCAGAATAATATAAAGTATAACACTCTACACTATTATAACATGAGCCCCAAATGTTATTTTACTTAATTTTACCATATACCATTTTATCTCTTTCATCAATATTTTCATCAACACCTTAATCCTTCCACATTTAATAGATCATTAAGACATGTAAAACTATATAATCTCTAAAAGATTTCATTTTTGTGGGAAAATAGATTAAGAAATGGAAGACCAACTCCTACAGATGAAGAAACTGAAATCAAGAGAGGTTAACTAACTTGATTAGGGTAACAAAATTTGGGAAAGTCACTCAGACTTTTAAGTTTCTAGGGAAAATAGTACAGATTTTAGTGAAAAACAAACTGAAATTCATTGAAGAGTTCTGAGATCTCAAATCTGTTATTAATTAGCTAGGTGGCCTGGTATAAGTGTAAGTCATTTCAGTTTTGTAGGTCTTACTTTCTTAATTTATAAAACAAAGATGTTTAAATATGAAACCACTAAAATAACTTTTAAAATTATGTGGATTGACCAAAATTCTTCTTCTTTATTATTGAAAAAAAGAGCAAGTTTTTCTAAAATATATCATTGTTGGTTTTTGTTTGTTTGTTTCTGTCTTTTATCCCAAGTACTTGGACAGTTTCTCATACAAAGTAGATTTGATAAATATTTTCTATTGTTGGACTGAATGATATATCTGAAGAATGTACCTATGTCTTTCATGTCTCATTTTTGCCAAGGACAAGTAGAAAGTTCAGATTAAGAGTGATTAAGCACTTATGGAAAACACAAGCAATAATTTAAATTGTTGGTAAATCTGTACACCGAGATTAGCACTACAGATTTATTTTTCAAAGTAAACAGTGGGAAGGAAGGTAGATATGAGAGAAAAAGCTGGTGGTGAATAAGGTAAGCTTCTACATGTGGGGCTTCCAGAAGAAATCATAACTTAACAGGCCATTTGTTCATTTATAGTTGTTATTTCCAATGTGTGCACAATGCTTAGTTACTACTTGATCAGTGGTACACAAGTGTAATTGTGATTACATAGTCGGTGATGTAGTAATAAGCATATGTTTGTTAGGCTCCATTCAGACAGAATGTAAATGTCACAGAATAAATAGCATGCCAGAACTAAATTCACTGTAAAATAATCATTTACCACTAGACTTCCTCTGTTTCTCAGATATTCAATTCATTTCCTTAATGAAAAGTGGAGCCAAGCAGGTTTCCACCAAGTAGAGAATGGAATGGAGACAGACAGGAGCCAGGTCTAGGAAGTTATGCATAGTACTATTACTGATGAAATGGCTGTAAAAATGTTAATTGCCAGGATTAAGCTGCTGCAATTATGTATTAGAAGAATTGTTTCTTTTTTTCTCATCTATAATAGCTAGCACTAATATTTTATAGTCTCCGTAGTATCATATATTTGTTTTGGATATAGTGTGAATGTGGTTGATTATATCCCATGTTATCTCCCTATCATGCTATCATGATAAAATGTATGTCTCTTAAGAGTAGGAACCATTATTCTATCATCTCCCCTCCCCTTCTCGCCTCTCTTTTCCTCTCCTTTTCTCTTCTCTCTAGTCTTTCTCTTCTTTTTTCTTTTGTCATTATGTTCTTGTTGTTAAAATTATACCTACCACATAAATCTTGATAAATCTTGATAAATCACTAGTTAATTGATTAATAAACTTAAGATTCAAGTTAGCATTTTATACAAAGAGAATGGAAAAACAAAGAAATCTCCTTTTTGGGGAAATAGAAATTAAACAGATTCTGAAGCATATATCATTTCTTTGTTTAGTCATACTCTAAATTCTCCTACCTAGGCTCTGAGAAGGAAGAACATAATATGCTATATTCAAAGATAGGTATTAGAACCTTATCCTCTAAGGCTATATTCCATCTCGTTTTAAAAATGGTTATTCTTTTTCAATTAATAAGCATTTGTTTTTTATTCTTTTAATTCCTCCACCTACAATAATTCAAAAATTCATAATAGAAATCAAACTATTATTTAATATGAATGTTTAAGATAGGAAAATTGCCATATTAGTCATGTAGGAATTTGGTATGTACCTATTTATGTGCACAGTATTCATAAGACTCAATTAGACATTAGTTAGTATACAAGTGAGCTTCTAGAGGGCAAACACTTTTTTTGCTTTTGTATCTCTAACTGTTAGTACAGTGTTTGGCTCAAAGTAAGTGCTTAGTAAATATTTGTTGATTAAAAATTTATTAAGCACTTACTATGAACTAGACATGTTTAAAATGTTTTCACATTTAAATCTTTGTGCCAGGGTGATTTGATTATCAAACAAAATCAAATTCAAGATTCAACAGTTTGATACTTATGACATGCCAAATACTAAATGTCAGGCCAAACTTTAGATATGTCATGATATTGATCTTAACAGATCTTATGATTTAGTAGGGAAGGTAGAAGAGTGCATATGATGAAAGCAAAGAAAACCAATGAACTAATACTGATTTGGTATGTTGTAGAAGTGACACAAAAAAGCTATATTATGTCCAGTGGGGAGGCTATTATTGTCAAAAAGTTTTCATAAAGGAGATACTTTTTAAGTTGAATTTTAAATGATGAGTAAGAATTGAACAGATGAAAAGAGCCTCATAAGTACACAGATTTATAGTTGAAAGAGGTCTCACAAGATCAACTAAGTCAACACCATTCTTCTATATCTGAATAGTCTAAGGTCAAGAGAGTTAAACTGATTTTTCCCAATGTACCATGAGTAATAGTGGCAGAGCTAAAATTTGAAGACTGATCCTCCTCCCCAAATCCTAGTTTCCTCTCCTTTGTACCCTGATATATTTCATACATGGAGAAAAGTATAAGCAAAGACTCAGAAAAAAATAACAGATGTTGGGTCCCAGACTACAGTGTGTAAGCTCCTTGATATCAAGAACTATCCCCTACACCAAGATAAATTCAAAATGGGTGAATGACTTGAACATAAAGAAGGAAACTATAAGAAAATTAGGCAAACACAGAATAGCATACATGTCAGACCTTTGGGAAGGGAAAGACTTCAAAACCAAGCAAGACTTAGAAAGAGTTACAAAATGCAAAATAAATAATCTGGAATACATCAAATTAAAAAGTTTTTGTACTAACAAAACCAATGTAACTAAAATCAGAAGGGTAACAACAAATTGGGAAACAATATTCATAAAAACCTCTGACAAAGGTTTAATTATTCAAATTTACAAAGAACTAAATCAATTGTACAAAAAATCAAGCCATTCTCCAATTGATAAATGGGCAAGGGACATGAACAGGCAGTTCTCAGCCAAATAAATCAAAACTATTAATAAGCACATGAAAAAGTGCTCTACATCTCTTATAATCAGAGAGATGCAAATCAAAACAACTCTTAGGTATCACCTCACACCTAGCAGATTGGCTAACATGACAGCTATGGAAAGTAATGAATGCTGGAGGGGATGTGGCAAAGTGGGGACACTAATTCATTGCTGGTGGAGTTGTGAATTGATCCAGCCATTCTGGAGGGCAATTTGGAACTATGCCCAAAGGGTGATAAAAGACTGTCTGCCCTTTGATCCAGCTATAGCACTGCTGGGTTTGTACCCCAAAGAGATAATAAGGAAAAAGACTTGTACAAGAATATTTATAGCTGCACTCTTTGTGGTGGCCAAAAATTAGAAAACAAGGGGATGTCCATCAATTGGGGAATGGCTGAACAAATTGTGGTATATGTTGGGGATGGAATACTATTGTGCTCATAGGAATAATAAAGTGGAGGAATTCCATGGAGACTGGAACAACCTCCAGGAAGTGATCCAGAGCGAAAGGAGCAGAACCAGGAAAACATTGTACACAGAGACTGATACACTGTGGTACAATCGAAGGTAGTGGACTTCTCCATTAGTGTCAATACAATGTCCCTGAACAATCTGCAGGGATCTAAAAAATACTATCCACAAGCAGAGGATAAACTGTAGGAGTAAAAACACCAATGAAAAGCAACTGCTTGACTACAGGGGTAGAGGAGATATGACTGAGGAGAGACTCTAAATGAACACTCTAATGCAAATACCAACAGGGAAATGGGTTCGAGTCAAGAACACATGTGATAACCAGTGGAATCATGTGTTGGCTATGGGAGAGGGAAAGGTGGTGGGAGGGGGGGCGGGGAGGAAAAGAAAATGATCTTTGTTTCCAGTGAATAATGTTTGGAAATGATCAAATAAAATAATGTTTAAAATTTTAAAAAAGAACTATCTTCAGCCTTTCTTTGTATCAACAAAGATTATCAATGTGCCTAGAACATGATAGATGATTAATAATTACTGACTAATGGATGATATTGTATGGAAGGGAGCTATATAAGTCTGAAAAAATAGACCTTCGTTGGCTTAAGGATGATATTGAATGCCACATGACAGAATTTCTTGGACAATTAGAGACTAATAACTTTTAAATAGTAGAATTGCATATACAGATGTGTGTATTATGGTAGCTAACATTTGTATAATGCTATAAATATACAAATATGATACATACAAATATAAAGTGAATTGAATATATATATACATATATTTAACTCATTTAATATTTACACTAATGCTATAAGTTCAGTGCTACAGAAATTTTTATTGGCATTTTATAGGTCAGGAAACTTTGTCTCATAGTAGTTAACTCAATTATGTCCTTGTTCATACACATGGTAAATATCAAGCATAGGATTTAAGTATAACTCTCTATTGACTTAGAATCTAGTATTTAGTATTCTACCATCCTGTAATTCTACAGAGAGTTAATATGATACCATCATGAAGGAGGATGAATTTGAATTGGAGAAAGATATTATGCAACCTTTGAACTAGAAAGCCCAGTGCCAGGCTACAAACAAAGCAAGTTGAACACAATATTTACAGTAACATTTTTGTAGGAGTAAGGAACTGGGGGAAAAGTCTATCATTGAGAAATGACTAAGAAAATTGTGGTAAATTAATGTAATAGGATATTTCTGTACTGAAGTAAAAATGAATGAATGAATAAAAAATGTTCTGACTACTGAGGATACAAATAGAAAAGCAAGGGAATTTCTTCTCTAAAGAGCCTCACATTGTAATAGGGAGGGTCAAGACATATAGCAGATTTAAGTTAAGCAAATCTTATGGAAAAGCCCAGTGGGCTTTAAGGTTCTTAGAAGCTATTCAGAATGTGATGAAAATATGTCAATGTAAGATATAAAGATATAGAAAAGCATGGGATGACTTATATGAGCTGATGCAAAGAGAAGTAATGAATATAAGAAAAAAATTTGACACTAACATCTGCTGAGGTCCCTGACAAAGTCTGGGAAGTCAGAAGAGTCAACTCATAGGGAAAGGGAATTACAAACTTAGTTTTGAATAAATGAGGTTGCTGATGAGGTATGTAAGAGATTTCCTCTGAACTACTAGAAATGTATGAATGTAGCTTAAAATAAAGACCAGTAGGGCTGGACTTAAAGATCTGAGAAGTATCTTCATGGAGGAAGTAGTTAAGGTCATGAGAATAAGTGATATTGTTAAGAGAAAAAGTAGAGAGGGAGGATTAAAGAGAACAGAGGGCAGGATCTTAGGAAAAATCTATTTTAACCTGTAAGAATGGAGGTGAGTCTTGGGGAAAAGTTGGAAAAACGTTATAAAATAAGAAAAATAATAGACATATGTTTCCTAAACCATAAATGTTATTACAGACATAAAATTTATTCAATTTTTTTCCAGTAGTAATAGGGAAAAATTATCCAGCTATTCAAAATAAATAGAGAAACAAAAAATAAAGCAAAGCATAAAATTCAAGTCATTTATGTTATGTTTGATTTTTAAATGTATAGTGTAGTGTAATTGTTTTATGAAGTATTTACTTTCCTATAGATGAAATTAAATTTAATTATTGATCCTTTAGCACACACTAATGTGAAAGAGTAGTCTCTCAGATATAGCTTGGCTTGAAAATTTTTACAAATTCTTATTTATAGAATCCTTATTAAACAAACAGATAACAATGAAAACACCTGGCAAATATTTAACAATCTATGCTTGAAAATTTTCATTTAAAAATTATCACTGAATTATTATGGCAACTTTGTTGGGTAGGGAAAGTAACTTTTATGATTCTTTTTTTAAATAGATGAAAAACTGAGCATGGAGGTGTTAGACTTTCCAAAAACGACACATATAATTAATGATGGTGCTAGTACTTAAATCAACAAATTCAAAATGACTGCAGTATTATTTTTTAAGTCCAGAAAACCTTTTATTTGGGGGTTGCAGAGACTTAGTTTCCTGAATTCTATATATTATGTGTGTAAATATTCATATGATTGTTGATTGAATTTAACATAGTAGAAATACATTAAACTTTTTATGATTATAATCTTTAGTCATGTTTTCCTATTTACTGAGTGGGGGGTAAGAGTTTGAAGTTGTTTTATTTTTAGTTTTCCTATTACTAAGCAGTTGCAACATGCTTTGATGTAGTTATTAATAGTTTATAATCCTCCAAATTTGTTCATATCCCCTGTTAAAGAATAAAGAATATTATATTATTTATATATTAAGGATTTTTTGTACTTATTTATTTTTAATCATTGACTACATAGGATGTGTCAAAAGTTTTGGTGTAGTTTTAAGCTTTAATAGTTTAAACTTGTATTTTACATCTAAACTTAAAAATACACCAAGAGTTTTAGGACACATTATAATCTTTAAAATCAGACACTTATCAGAGATATTTGATATAGACATTTTTGATATTAATATAGTTTTACTAGTCAACTGCTTTTCTTACTAACTTACTTTCATTAATTTGAGTCAATCAAAAGCTTAATTATTCAATGGAATCCAAATGATACATGTTATTTTATATATAAAGTGTGATCCTGGCAAAGCCTGCTTTCCTCTTGATGCCTCAAATTATCTTCTCTTAAACATTATAAGTGAGTTGTGAAGGATCCAAGAAAATTCAAAAAGATCCATGTCTAAAAAGACTCTCCACACAGAAGGAACTGATGGAATCTAAATGCAGATAGAAGTATATCATTTTTCAGGTATTTCATTTATGAGCTTTTTCTGGCATAAGTGATATTTGTTCCCTTTACAACATGATGACCTTGGAAATATATATTGCATTATAACACATGTATAGCATAGCAGATTACCTGTAGTATCAGGGAAGGGAGAGAATGTGGAAGATGGGAGGAAGGAAGAGAACATATTGCAAAATGTCAGAAAACAATTATTAAAATTTGTACCTACATGTATGTAATTGAGGGAAATGGACATCCTTGCTTCACCTCTGATCTTATTGGGAAGGCTTCTAACTTTTCCCCAGAACAGATGTTGCTTATTGATGGTTTTAAACAAACACTACTTATTTGAAAAAATGGCCTATTTATTCCTATGCTTTCTAGTGTTTTTACCAGGAATAAGTGTTGTATTTTTTGAGGGCTTTTTCTGAATCTATTGGGATAATCATGTGATTACTGTTAATATAGTTATTGATTTGGTCAATTGTGTTGATAGTTTTCCTAATATTAAATAAGCCCTGAATTCCTTGTATATATCCTTGCTGATTAGAATGAGTGATCCTTGTGTAATCTTGTTGTAATCTCCTTGCTAGTATTTTATTTAAAGTTTTTGCAATGATATTCTTTAATGAAACTGGCCTATAATTTTCTTTCTCTGGTTTTTACTCTTTCTGACTTAGGTAGCTACCATATTTGTGTCATGAAAAGAATTTGGTACAATTCTTTCTATGCACATTTCCCCAAATAGTTTATAAACTATTGAGATGAATTGTTCTTTAAATGTTTGATAGAGTTCATTTTGAATACATTTGGCTCCAGGAAATTTTCTAGGGAGCTAATTTATGGTTTGTTTCAACTTCTTTTTCTGAGAATGGGATTATTTAAGTATTCTATTTTTTATTAATCTGGGCAGTTTTAATTTTTGTAAATATTCATCCATTTCACCCATATTGTCAGATTTATCAGTATATAATTGGTGAAAATACCTCCTAGTGATTCCTTTATTTTCTTCTCCTTTGGTGATGTGTTTACCCTTTTGATTTTTCATATTGGTAATTTGATTTTCTTCTTTCCTTTTTAAAATCAAATTAACTAATGCTTATTTTTTATCCTTTTTCAT
Source organism: Monodelphis domestica (assembly GCF_027887165.1). NCBI lineage: Eukaryota > Metazoa > Chordata > Mammalia > Didelphimorphia > Didelphidae > Monodelphis > Monodelphis domestica. The sequence goes on along the minus strand of NC_077231.1, from coordinate 66,932,666 downwards.
AAGAACCAGATTCTAATCTTATTTTAAGTTCAATGGTTCTCTTTCAATTTTTATTAATTTCTCTTGATTTATAGGATTTCCAATTTAGTCTAATTAGAGTTTTTAAATTTGTTCTTTTTATAGTTTTTGGTTGCATGCCTAATTCTTTGATCTGCTTTTCCCTTATTTTATTTATGTAAGTGTTTAGAGATAAGAATTTTCCCCTAAGTATCATTTTGCTATATTCCATCAATTTTGAAATGTTGTATCATTGTTGTCATTCCTCTTAATGAAATTATTTATTTTTTTTATCATTTGTTCTTTGACCCACCCCTTTTCTAGCACTAGATTATTTCATTTCCAATTAATTTTTATTTGTCTTTCCATAGACCCTTATTAATAAAAGATTTTTTTGTAATATGATCTAAAAAGAATGGATTTATTATTTGTGCTTTTCAACATTTGGTTTTGAATTTATTTTAGTTTTGGAAATTTTTATTTCATTAATTAATTTAGAATATTTTTCCATGGTTATAAGAATCATGTTCTTTCCCTTCCCTCCCCAAACCCCCTCTAATAGCTGACATGCAGTTCCTCTGGGTTTTACATGGGTCATTGATGAAGACCTATTTCCATATTATTGATTTTTGCACTAGAGTGATCATTTAAAGTATATTTCCAATCATAACCCCATTAACCCATGTCATCAAGCAGTTGTTTTCTTCTGTGTTTCTATGGTTGTGAAGTTTTTATGCCCTAAAACATGGTCAGTTCTTGTATAGGTGTCGCTTACTGATGAAAAAAAAAAAGGATATTCATTTATATTCCCATTCAATTTTCTCCAGAGGTCTGTTATTTCTATCTTTTCTAAAATTGCATTCATTTCTTTCACTTCCTTCTTATTTTTTTGGTTCAATTTATCTAGATCTAAAAGGGTGAAATTGAGATCCCCTCCTAGTACAGTTTTATTGTCTATTTCCTCCTAAAGCTCATTTAACTTCTCCTTTAGAAAACTAGAGACTATACCTTTTGGGACATATAAATAAATTATGCTCTAGACCCTTACTTCTACTCTTTGTGTCCTGCCTCAAAGGTGTTTATTATAAACAATGTATCACAGGATTCTGGTTTTTAATCCACTCTGATATCCATTCTATTTTGTTAGTGAGTTCATAACATTCACAGTTATAATTACCAACTGTGTATTTCCTTCCATCTTATTCTTCCCTTTTCATACTGCTTTTTCTCTCTCCTTTCACTCTGTGACTCCTCACAAGTTTTGTTTTGTTTTTTGTTTTTGTTTTGCTTCTAATCCCCACCACCTATTCCTTCCTCCCTTATATTATCCCTTCTCCTTTTTCTTATTTCCCTCCTACTTTGGGGTAAGGTAGGATTCTATACCTGGATCAGTATGGCTATTATTTCCTCTCTGAGTCAATTACAAAGATAGTAAGTTTAAGCATTGACAGATACCAGTGCTCTACTGTAAGAGTTTTTGTGCCTTTTTAGGAGAGATGATCTACCCCATTCTACCTCTCCCTTACCTTGTCTCTCAATGAAATACTCATTTTCACCCCTTTTTTGCATATCATATCATCATAATCAGCTTATTCCAATACCCTTTATCTATGTATACTACCTTCTAACTGCTGTAATATTTATTTTTTTAATTAAGAATTAAAAGTATCATATTTTCACATAGGAATGAAAACAGTTTGAGTTATTTAATGATTAAATTTTCTCTTATTTATTTTTTAATAGTTCTCTTGAGTCTTTAACTTAGACATTAAGTTTTCTATTTAGATTTGTTCTTTTTTATCAGCAGTTCTTGGAAATCTTCTATTTTATTCAATAAACATTTTCCTCCACGAAAGAATATATTCAGTTTTGCTGAGCATGTGATTCTGGGTTGTAAACCTAGTTTTTTTGCCTTCTGGGACATCATATTCCAAGACTTCTGATTCTTTAATGTGGAAACTGCTAAGTCCTGTGTAATTCTGCCTGGGACTCCATGATATTTGATTTTTTTTTTCTTTTTGGCTGTTTGCAGTGTTTTCTCCTTGACTTGGGGGCTCTTAAATTTAGCTATAATGTTCTTAGGAATTGTCATTTGGGGATTTATTTCAGGAGGTGATCTGTGCATTCTTTCAACTTGTATTTTGTCCTCTTGTTCAAGAATATCAGGAAATTTTTCATTAATAATTTCTTGTAATATGATATCCAGACTTTTTTATCATGGCTTTCAGGTACTCCAATAATTCTTAAGTTGACTTTCCTAGATCTAATTTACATATCTATTGTTTTTCAATGAGATACTCCATGTTTTCATCTGTTTTTTTTTCATTCTTTGGATTTTGTTTTATTGTTTCTTAATGTCTCATGAAGCCATTAGCTTGTAGTTTCCAAATTCTAATCTTTAAGATATTATTTTCTTCTATGAGCTTTTGAACCTCCTTTTCAATTTGGTCAATTCTACTTTTTAAGAAATTTTTTCTTAATTAGATTTGTGTTCCTTTTTTCCATTTGACCAATTCTGCTTTTTAAAGCTATATTATTCTTTCATTGCTTTCATTTTTCTTCCCTATTTTTCCTCTGATTCTCTTAAATGATTGAAAATACTTTATGAGCTCTTCTAGAAACCAAGACCAATTAATATGTCTTCTTTGAAGTTAGGTATGTAGTTCCTTTGCTTTTACTGTCCCCTTCTGAGCCTGTGCCTTGCTTTTCTTTGGCTCCATAAATATTCCTATGGTTTGGTTTGGTTTTGTGTTTTAATTTTTGCTCATTTGCCCAACTTTTTTCTTGACTTTTACATTTATCTTAATGATATCCTGTATTCTCATGGTATAAGGGACACTCTATTAGACTTCAGTTTTCCTTGCTGCTAGTTTTAGCAATCTTTCTGATTTTCTTAAAATGTCAGTTCTTCTAAGGTGGCATTATGGCCTGTGGGCTAGGAGCTCTTAAATTCTTCTCTCACTGTTAATTTTCTCCTCCAGGGCAAGCTGCAGCTTGCAAGGCTCAGAGCACTGTGAATCACCCTGTAGCCTCTGGTTTGGGCATGGGATTTGGGCATAATTCTAGATCTAGACCTGTTCAGGTGAGATACCCTGTGAACTGTCTTGCCCTGTGGCTTGTAACTTCATCTCAATCTTGAGTAGGGGTTCTGGGTCTTTCTCTATGCTCAAAAGACTAGGTATGCCAAGAACTGCTTTATACTATAGTTTAAGTTATCATTGAATGCTTGGTTTCAGGTTCTAGACCTCCCTTTGGGACTGCACTAGTTATACAACAAGCCAACTGACTTAAGTTGGGTCTTGGGGTCTTGGTTTTGGCTTTAGAAAGGTATCAGAGCCTCCTTTCAGGCTAGGCATACTACAGATTGCCCTTGGACTATGTTATGTGTTGATTTGCCCTATTTTTGCCTTAAGCAGGGTCTCATGGTGTAAACATTGGTTTGGGCCCAGGTTCAGAACCCCCAACAGTGCATGCATGGAGGACAAGGCAGGGGTTGGATGGTACTCCTTGATGTGTCCTTGCTGTAGGCTGTGCTCCCCTATCACCCCAGTGAACCAAAACCTCTCTGCTTACTTTCAATAGTTTTCTGCAGGAATGTTGCTTCACTCCATTCCTTTGTTGGTTCTTCCACTCCAGTATTTGTTTTCAAACATTATTTTAAGGTTTCTTGGAGAGGACAATATTTCTTTATGAACAACTATGAAAGACCTAATTATTCTCAGCAATGTAGTGATGTAAAATAATCCCAGGCTCATGGTAAAAAAAAAAGGCCACCTGCATTGAAGAAAAAACTGAATACAGATTGCAACATACTACATTTCATTTTCTTATTTTATATCTCTTCTACAAAATGACTACTATGGGGGAAAATGTTTTACATGATTACACATGCAAAATCTGTATCAAATTGCTTATTATTTCAGGAAGGAGGTGGGCAAGGATTGAAGGATGGAGGATCAATAAATGGTGAGAGTTTGAAGCTCAATGTAATAGGGGAAAATATAATATTTTATAAAAAGGAATATGAGTCATTTCCCAATTGATGAATGCTCAAAATGTATGAACAGTTTTTGGATGATGAAATAAAAGATATGTTTGTCTAACTATATGAAAAATGCTAGAAATCATTGTCTAATTGAGAAATTCAAATAAAAACAACTCTGAGGTATCATCTGACTCATCAGATTTGCATTTTAGATTTTAAAATAAAGTTTTACAATTTTTATTTCATTTAAAAAACTTGGGTTTTTAAAAAATGAAACATTTTTTAAATATTTTTATGCATCTATTGATAAGATTATGTGATTTGGAATTGTTCTTGTTATTTTAAAAATTTTATTCCAAATTTTACAAAATTAAGTGAAATAATCATTTCCATAAACAAATGAAACCACAAATCCCCTATACAGTTAGCTTACTTTTCTACCTATATACATAATAAATCCTGAATTTCCCCAATATCCCCAACCCATCTGTAACCTCTTTGCATCACAAAATATTTCATCAAGGCAATTAACATATACATATAAATTGTCTTTCATATTCACAGTTCTGTTCTCTTTCTAGTAGCATTTAAATTTATTCTAGTTTTTTAAATTAAAAAAAAAGCCACCAACAGATAAAGAACCAAACAATTGATAGGTACTCTAGCAACAGAGAAGATTAGCTCAAATTCAGAAGACAATGAAGTAAAAGTGCTACTTTGAAAACAGCAAAGAAATACAATGAATAACCAAAGATGCAAAAAGAAAATTTTGGAATAGCTTTAAAATACCCCAAAAGCAAAATGAGAAGAGTTGTGGAACAACTAGGAAAAAAATAATAGCAATACAAGAAAATCAAGAAAATTATGAAAGATTACCCAAATGGAAAAAGAGCTCCAGAAACTTATGGAAGGAAATAATTTATTAAAAACTAGGATTGGTCAAGGGGAAGCTAATTATTTCCTAAGACAACAAGGAATAATAAACCAAAATTTAAAAAATTAAATAAGAGAAGAAAATGTGAAAATCTTATCACAAAAGCAATTGATTTAGAAAATATATTAAGATTAGAAAATAGAATAGTTGAAAATAGGATAGTTGGATTCCAGGGAAGTCACAATCAAAAGAAGTGTTTAGAACCAAATTCCAAAAATTATCTTGGAAAAATGGCCAGAAAGTGTAAAATCAGAAGGTAAAATAGAAACTGAATGAATCCACCAATAACTACCTCAAAAAGGTCCAAAGATGAAAATGCATAGAAATATCATTGCTAAATTCTATAACTTCCTGGTTAAGGAAAAAAAAACTCAAGCAATAAGAAAAACAAAACAAAAAAAAAACAAAAAACAAAAAAAAACTGTGAGGCTACATTCAGAATAACACAAGACTTAGCAGCTGTCACAGTAAAAGAATGCAGGACATTGAAAACAGCATTTTATAGAGCAAAATAACTGGACTTACAACCAAGAATACAAAAGTTTGTTAAAAAAAACTGAGCTTAATTATAAAGGGTAATAAATGAATATTTAAAGAATTAAAGGACTTTCAATTGTTCTGGGGGAATATCCAAAACTCAGTAGAAAATTTGATCAACAAGAAACATAAAAACTAATGATTAAAGACTAATTATAAGCAACCAAAATATTGTTATTAAAATGATTTGTGTATGAAGATACTGAATATTGAATGAACACTGCCTTTCCAATTCAAATTTAAGGTGATAACATATAATCATCTTGATATTTTGCTTTAGCATTTTTTTAGAATATTTTTTCCTGTTTACATGATTCATATTCTCTCCTTCCTCTCTTTCCTCCCCTCTCCTGGAGCTGATGAGCAACTCCACTGGTTTATACATGTCTTATTACTCAAAACCTATTTCCATGCTACTCATATTGGTAATAGAATAATCTTTTAAAAACCACAACCCCAAATCATATACTCATATAAGCAAGTGATGAATCATATGTTTTTCTCCTGTGTTTCTATTCCCAAAGTTCTTTCTCTAGATGTGGATAACATTCTTTTTCATAAGTTCCACAGGATTGTTCTTTTTTTTTTTTTTTAAATAGGCTGGTTCCAGCACACCTCTTTCTAAGGTTTTTAAGGCCTTACTATATGCCTTGCTTTCACTCCCTCCAGGCCTTGGGATTATTCTTGATAATTGCATCACACTCTATTACATTTGATCATATTACAGTGTGACAGTAACTGTGTACAATGTTCTCATGGTTCTGCTCATTTCCCTCTGCATCAGTTCATGGAGGTCTTTAAAGTTAAAATAGAAATTGAGCCATTCATTATTCCTTATAGCACAATAGTATTCCATAACCATCATATGTCACAATTTGTTCAGCCAATCTCCAATTGAGAGGCACCATCTAGTTTTCCAATTTTTTTGCCACCACAAAAGGCTCAGCTATAAATATTTCTTTTACAAACATTTTTTTATCTCTTTGGGCACAAACACAGTAGTGGTATAACTAGATCAAAGGGCATGAATTTTTTAAAGTCCTTTGGGCATAATTCCAAATAACCTTTCAGAATGATTGGATCAATTCACAACTACATCAGCAATGCATTTTGCTTTCCCAATTTTGCTACATTCCCTTCAACATTTATTAATTTGCTTTACTGTCATATTGGCTAGTCTGCTAGGTGTAAAGTGGTACATCAGAAGCTTTAGCACTTTTGCTAAAATTTCACCCTTTTCCTGTTGATCTCCTTTAGGAGTATTGGCTTACAGTTTTCTATTTTTTCCTCCTATTTTGAATATCAAGACCATATTTATATCATAAAAGGAATTTGGTCATTTCCTTTCTTTTCATATTTTTGCAAACTATATAATATTGAAATTAATATTTGTTTAGATGCTCAAAAGAATTTACTTTCAAATATATCTGGTCCTATGGCTTTATTCTTTTGGGATATATTTTTAGCTTGTTCAATTTATTTTTTAAAAATATAACTATTTAAATTCAGTTTCTAATTCTATTATTATGATCATTAAATTTTATTTGTCAGGTTTTGGGGCATATAATTGGGCAAAAGTATTTCCTGATAATCTTTATTATGCCCTCTCTTTGTTACTTCTAATGTTTTTTTTTTGTTTCCTCTCTAAAAATATTAAAATCAAAACTGAACCTGATTTATTGTTTTATTTTTCCTTAAGTTATCTTTCAGGTTTGTTTGCTAATTCAGTGAGGAAAGGTTTTTTTTTTTTGGCACTCAATTTATCTTGAATTCAATTTTCAGAATTCCTTTTTTTTGTATTTAATTGAGGATTTTTTATTCATTGTATTGCTACATTTTAAGAAACAGGTAAAATTATTAATGTTTATTTTGTTTGAACATATTTAATGATATAAACTGTCTCAACAAACCACTTTGCTTTTTTTTCAAATACAGCATCCTGTTCCATATTTGTCTTTCTCTTTCATGAAATTATTTATTGTATCTATGATTTGTGTTTTTACTGATCTCTTTTTTTAAAGAATTAAACCATCTAGTGTTTCTTTAAGTTTGTATCTTTCATTCAAAGGATCTTTATTAATTACAATTTTATTATTTTGGTTTTCATTATTTATGTTCAATATTTATCCCTTTTTGCATTTATTTATGTGACTTTTAATACTTTAGGCAGTAGTAAAATTTTTTTATGTGTCATGTATAGATGAGAAATATGTAGTTGCCTTTCTCTTCCTATTCAGTAGTCATAAGATTGTTGTTCATTTTTTCAGTCATGTTCAACTCTTCATAACACCATTTGAGTTTTTCTCAACAAAGACACTTGAGTGATTTGTCATTTCCTTACACATTTCATTTTATAGATGAAGAACTGAGGTAAACAGAGTTAAGTGATTTGATCAGGGTCCCACAGCTAGTAGGTGTCTAAGGCCAGATTTGATCCAGATCTAGCACTCTATGCTACATAACTTCCTTATCCCCTTATAATTACATTAAATAAAAATATTCAGATCCTTAACTTCTTGTTTATTTTTTATTTGCTTTTTTCCCTCTTGGTATGAAAGGTATACATTGAGATCCCAAAATATGAGAGATTTGTAGTTTGTTTCTCACTGTGATTCATTTTTTTTTCTTTAAGTACTTTCATGATATTATTTTGAAGTCTATGGTATTTTAAGCATTAAATAGTTTCCCAATTTTTCTCATTATTAGACATGTATAGTTTTACTGTTCTCTTGTATGAAATCATGCTTGCTATCCACTGTTATTTTGGGTTCAGTTCTTTGGCACTATAAGTCTATGAGAATATTTTCTTTTAAATGTGTATGTTCTATGTAAAGAAGATATTAATGGATTAAACTTTCTAATCTATTATGGTATCCATGTGAATCTTATGAATTATTTCACATAATTCATGCTTACAGTTCTGATTAATTATATATTTGTCTCTTCATATTATTAAATTCTTTTTTCATATCATTATCACTTTTTCTCTTTACCAATATAGTTGTGGAACAAAACAATATAGTCAATATTAGTTACCTACAACTGAAATAAACTTCCACAGTACTATATCTCCTCTTATCATCTCTCTAAGATCCCTATCATTGGTTCTTCAACTTTTCTTCTTTCCTTTCAATCCAATTTTTACAATCTACTTTCTTTTTACTTAGAGTATTTTTCTCAAGTACCTCAATTTCCTAAGAAATGAAAAAAAATCTATTTTTAAAGTATGAGCCAAATTATCACCCTCCATCTTATACCTTCCTTCCCTCCCTGAGATAGCAATCAATCTGAAATGTGTTTTACATGTGTAATGGTATAACATACATTTCAATGTTAATCCTTTTGTGAAGAAAAACACCAAGGAAAGAAGGAAAGAAGGAAAGAAAGAAAGAAAGAAAGAAAGAAAGAAAGAAAGAAAGAAAGAAAGAAAGAAAGAAAGAAAGAAAGAAAGAAAGAAAGAAAGAAAGAAAGAAAGAAAGAAAGAAAGAAAGAAAGAAAGAAAGAAAGAAAGAAAGAGAGAGAGAGAAAGAGAGAAAGAAAGAGAGAGAGAGAGAGAAAGAGAGAAAGAGAGAAAAGAGGAAAGGAAATATACTTTGTTTCAGGAGGCATTCAGACTCCCATCAGTTCTTTCTCTGCAGGCAGATGCACTTTTTATCATGAGTCCTGATTAATTTTCTTGGATCACTGTACTTCTAGGAATAACTTAGACATTTATAAATGTTCTTTTTTAATATTGCTATTATTGTGTACAGATTCTTTTCACTTCACTTTGCATCAGTTCGTCAAAGTCTTCATAGGCTTTTCTTATTTTTCTGAATCCTTCTCATTATTTCTTCTAGCTCAGTAGTATTCCATTACAATCATATACCAAAAATTGTTTAGTCATTCCCCAATTGATGAACATCCCCTCAATTTCCAAATCTGCTATAAATACTTTTGTACAAATAGGTCTTTTTCCCATTTTTAAATATCTTTTGTATCAAGACCTAGTAGTGGTATTGCTGTATCGAAGGGTTCATTCACCAAAATGGTTGAAGAGTTCACAACTACACCAGCAGTGTATTTGCATCCTAGTTTTACTACACCCTCTCCAGCATTTATTTTCCATTTCTATCATATTAGTCAATCTGTTAGGTGTAAGGTAGTACTTCAGGTTTGTTTTAACTTGCATTTCACTAATTAACAGCAATTTACAGCATTTTTCATATGATTATATTTAGCTTCAATTTCTTCATCTGAAAACTAGCTATTCATATCCTTTGATCACTTATCAATAGGGACAGGATTTGTATTCTGAGAAAATTGACTCAGTTCTCTATATGTTTGAGAAATATCTGCCTTTAGCAGAGATATTTACTATAAAATTTTCTCTCCAGATTTCTCCTTTTCTCCTAATCTTGATTGCAATGGAGTTTTTCTGTGCAAAACCTTTTTGTTTGATATATTCAAAATTTTTCATTTTACATGTTATAAGGCTTTATATTACTTTATATTACTTATTTCATCATAAATTCTTCCTTTATCCTTAGGTTTCACAGGTAAACTATTCTATGCTACTTTAATTTTATAATAGCAGGATACTTTTGGTCTAAATCATTTTTAAAATATTTTTTAAACCCTTACCTTCCATCTTGGAGTCAATACTGTGTATTGGCTTCAAGGCAGAAGAATGGTAAGGGCTAGGCAATGAGGGTTAAGTGACTTTCCCAGGGTCACACAGCTGGGAAGTGTCTGAGGCCAGATTTGAACCCAGGATCTTCCATCTCTAGGCCTGGCTCTCAATCCACTAAGCCACCCAGCTGCCCCCTTTTTGTCTAAATCATGTATCTTTTTGGCCTGACCTTGGCATGCAGTATAACATATTGGTCTACATATTGGCTCTGACATACCTTTTTCCATTTGTATAAAATTGCTGATAAATGGTGATAATCAGCATTCCTGCTTCACCTGTGATCTTATGGGGAAGTTATATAATATTTCTACATTACAGATAATACTTGTTGATGGATTTTGATATTATTTTAAGGAAAATTCTGTAAATTACTATGCTTTCTAAGATTTTAATAGGAAAGGATGTTGTATTTTGTCAAAACTTTTTCTGGATTTATTGAGATAATCTATGGTTTCTCTTTGCTTTGTTATTTATGGAGGAAATTATGCTGTTAGTCTTCTTTATATTGAACTAGCCTTGCATTCCTGGTTTAAGTCCAACCTAGATAGATAGATAGATAGATAGATAGATAGATAGATAGATAGATAGACAGACAGATAGATAGATAGATAGATACCAAAGATATATAATCTTTGGTAGATATTAAAGTAATTGTGTTAGTATTTTATTTGAAAAATTTGCATCAATATTCATTAGTGAGCTAAGTCCATAGATTCCTTTCCGTTTTTACTCTTCCTGGTTTAGATATCAGTATAATATTTTTAGTGTTAAAGGAGTTTGGTAGGATGAATTCTTCAGCTATTTTTTTCAAATGCTCTGTATAGCATTGGGATTAATTGTTCTTAAATGTTTGGTAGAGTTAATTGATGTCTTGCTTGTTCAATTTCTTTTTCTGAAATGGGATTGTTTATTATATTTTTCTTTTGTTAATCTAGACAATATTTTTTAAACATTCATCCATCTCATTTAGATTGTCAGATTTGTTGACATGTCATTGGGTAAAATAGTTCCTAATAATTACTACTTTAATTTCCTTTTCTTTGATGTTGCATTTACCTTTTTATTTTTGAAACCAGTAATTTAGTTTTCTTCTTTTCTTTTTTAATCAAATTAACCAATGGTTTATCTATTTTATAGGTTTTTCCATAAAAGTAGCTTCTAGTTTTATTTATTCAATTGTTTTCTTACTTTCAATTTTCTTAATCTCATTTTTTTTTATTTTCAGGATTTCCAATATAGTGTTTAATTATAGAATCTTAATGTGTTTATTTTCCAGATTTTTTCAGTTGTATGCTCAATTCATTATTTGTTCTTTGTCTTATTGATGTAAGCAATTAGAGATATAAATTTTCCCTTAGGAACTGTGTTAACGGAATCCCATAAAGTTTAGTATTTTGCTCATTGTTTTTATTTTCCTCAATAAAATTGATTGTTTCTATGATTTGCTCATTGACCCACTTATTTTTCAGAATTTGATCATTGAAATTTTTCAGTTTCTTATCTTTTTTTTGGTTTTTTTTGGTTTCCTTCCACAAAAGGATTAATTTGGGGAAAAAAATGTTTCATGTGATTACACATGCAAAATCTATATAAGACTTTACCATCTTGGGGGTTGGGAGGATGAATGGAGGGAATTTGAGACTCCAAATTGTTTTTTTAATATCAAAAACAGTGTTTAGATGTAACTGGGAGAAATTTCAATTAATTTTTTTAGAAAAATAATTAGAATATTGTTTTTCCAATTAATTATTAATCTCTTTCCATGGACCTTTATTAAATGTCATTTTATTACATTATGATATGAAAAGACCATATTCAATATTTCTGCTTTTTTTGCACTCAATTGTGAGGTTTTATCCCCTAATACCTGGTCAATTTTTTGTAGGTGCCATGCACTGCTGAAAAAAAGTGTATTCTTTTTTTTCCCATTCAGTTTTCTCCAAAGGTCTATCATACCTAAATTTTCTAAAATTCTATTTACTTTTTCAACTCCTATCTTGTTGATATTTTGGCCAGATATATTTAGTTATGAAAGGGAAAAGTTGAGGTACCCCACAAGTATAGTTTACTATCTATTTCCTCCTATAATTCATTTAACTTCTAATTTGAAAATATGTGTATGTTAAACCACTTGATGCATATGTTTAATACTGATATTACTTCATTGTCAATAGTACCTTTAAAAAAGATATAATTTTGTTCTTTATCTCTTTTAATTAGATCTAGTTTTACTTTAGTTTTGTCTAAGATCATGATTGCTATCACTGCTTTTTTATTGGTGTTTTTTGTTTGACTTGAAAGACAATAGATCTTCTCCAGTCCTTTACCCTTACTGTGGTTAATATATTTCTTGTCAATAGGATATTTTAGGATTCTGTTTATTCTGTTTTTTTATCCATTCTGCCATTTTGTGAGTTCATCCCATTCACATTTAGTTATAGTAATTAACTTTGTATTTCCCTCCATTCTGCCTTCCTTCTGTTTCTTTTCTCTTTACCTTTCCCTTATCCCATTTAACAAGTCTTTTACTTCTGACCGCCATATCCCCTGATCCAACTTCACTTCTTTAAGTAACCTCCTTCCCTTTCCTTAGTCTCATTTTACTTCCTTTTTAAGTAACATATATTTCTATTTCTGAGGTGTATGTTAAGCCATCTTTGAGAAAAATCTAATGAGAATGAGGTTCAATTGTTGCCCACCCACTCCTATCTTCTGCTCTTATATAATGGTTTTTTGAGCCTCTTTTACATGAAAACCATTTTATTTCTAGCTTTCATAGTGCGACTTCTTTCTCCTTCTTATTTTTATACCTTCCTATTACATACAATCCACACCCATACCTATTATCTATGTATATTCCTCCTAATTGCCCTAATATTGATAAAGTTCATAGGAGTGATGAGTATAATTTTCTCATATAAGAATATATACAGTTTAAAAACTTAACCTTGAATTCATATGTTTTCTACTGTTTTCTTTCTTATGACTTCTCCTAAGACTTTGGTTTGAATGTCAGATTTCATATGAAGTTCTTGTCTTTTCTTTAGGAATTCTTGAAATTCTCAATTTCAGTAAATGTCTATTTTTCCCTTGAGGTATTATACTGAGTTTTGCTGATTTGGTAATTCTAAGTTATACTCCTAGTTCCTTGGCCTTCTTGATTATCATTATCCATGATCTGCAATGATTTAAGATGGAAGCTGATAAATTCTATATAATCCTGATCATAGTTGCATGCTATATCAATTCTTTCTTTTGGGATGATTGAAATATTTTTTTCTTTAGTTTGAGAGCTCTGGAATTTGGCTATGGTATTTCTGGGATTTTTCATTTTTGGTTTTCTTTCAGGTCAGTTGATTCTTTCAATTATGTTTTACCCTCTGATTTTAGGAAGTCAGGGAAATTTTCCTTGTTAGTTGCTCTTGGTATAATGTTGAGGTTATTTTTTTGCTCTTGTTTTCCAGTAAGTCCAATAATTCTTAAATTTGACTTTTTGTACTTCCTTTTCCATTTGGCCAACTCAATTTTTTTAAGAAGTTGATTTCCTTAGAAAATTTTTTATATCTTTTCCCATTTTTTTGTGTTTCCTTTACCAAGCTTTAGATTCCTTTTTTCATGGTTTTTTTACATTATTTATCTTCCTCGATACTTCTAATTATCTTTTTTGATTTTTTTAATCCTTCTGTATAAATGGAGATTTTGAACCTTTGGACTTGATCTCCCAGAAGTTCCTTAATATTTCCCAAAATTCCTTTTAATCTCTCCACCACTTTGCATGGTCATGTTTGTATAAGTTCTGAGGCTCCACCTCCCTCATCTTCTCTTCTTCCTCATGGTCAAGTTAGGCAGGTTTCATTCTATTTTTTTTCTATTTTAATAAATCTTATAAATATAATACTTGAGTTATTTGATATTAATTTAAAAACCCACATTATGGCAACCTGAAGGGACAAAATTCTAAAGATTTTTTTAAGACTTTGAGAAAAGAATATATAGCATATCTAAATTTTGCAAGCCCCAGTTTCTGCTGCTCACTGGCTTTCACCCTGCCTGCCATTGCCCACTTGCCCTGAGCTTCTTGTATCCATCTGCTTGAGCCAGCATTTCTCACCACTCTCCACCTAGTCTCCAGCCTTCCTACAGCCTGCAGACCCATCTGGCATTCAGAGCCCTTGTTTTCCTGCTTCCTGTCTCCTAGCCCCACAGAAGGTGAGACCCCTAATCTTTTTGATCCCCCACCCCCACCCCACATGGATTTTGAGTCTGTGCTAGCCATTTTTCAGTGTGGAGAAAAGAAACTCCACCATTTCTAATTTTCAAGCAAAAATTTTTTTTAAAGCTGACCCTAGATTCCTAGTTTAGAAGGCTGTTACTAAAGTTTTTTCACATGGAGGGCAGTTAGTCCAAATCAGTGAATTTAAAGTTGGCTTTAGGAAATATGCCTGCTTTTTTCCTTCTCTCTCTTGACTCAAAACACCAAACCAAAATGCCAATCCTTCATATGCAAATATACTATTGTGGTCCCTAGAAGTTTTGACCTTAGGGAAGAGAGCACAGATGAATGCTCCTAAAAGCCTTTTAGAAAAAAAATGAACAGTCTCTTTACTCTTCAGTCAGGGTCTCCTTTTGTTTAACTTTTATTTAAGTAGTAAACTTGTTACAAAGCATGGCTCACTCCATGAAAGAACAGTGCATTACCTATCTCAAAGTTTGGAGTGTTTGGAGTGTCTATTCTCACTACTGTTCCTGGGTACAAGGATCCCTATGTTTAGCTTGAATAATCCTGAGATTCAGAGGGGAGATTCTTCTTCCTACACACTTTTGGCAGTTGGGCCTGCCCAATCTCTACAATACATCCAATTTGAGATTCCTCCATACTATGTTCAGTGCAGAATTCTCCCTCACTATTATGAACTTCAGAGTTCTGACAAAAGAAATGCAAATGAGTGATAAATATGGGGTGAGGAGAAGAACCTTACTGAGATTTGGAAGTGGATTCTAAACTTTCTCCATTGTTTTATTTGTTAACCATCTTCAGTCTGTTCCCCTTAATATAGTACAAGTCTATTGAATTCATGAAAAGGATTTTGACTGCACTGCCTGCCTGTACCTTGCCATTTGCTTATATTATTGTATTTACTGATTGCTTTAAGGTTTAATTTTTTAAGTTTATCTGTATTAATCTAATCAAAATCTTTATGTTATACTGAATCATTTTAAGCTACTATGTTTTGCCTATATTCATCTTTATTTTGTACCTTTGTTGAAGAACAAAATATCATTTTAAAAGCCCATGAACATCTTTCCCCAACTCTTGGAACTAGATACATTGAAGATCATGTACTGCCCTTAAAAGTCTTTTCTGCCTTTTTGCCTTTCTTACTTGTTACATAGATAATGATGGATGGACTTCATCATAACTAGTTACAATTATATACAACCTTAGGAGGATTTAATGAGCTAATGATTTAAAATAATTTAAGGGGTCTTCAGAAATAGTTCTACATAATTAGTGGTTTCTGAATGGATGATATTTATATATGTACATATATATATACATATATATATATACACACATATATCATCAAGAATGTTTTATTAAAGGTAGAGAGCTAAATAGATTTTCCTACAAAAAGTTAATATAAAGCAGGAAGTCAAAAAGAGCTTCTATGCATGCATATTAATTTAATTTTTCAGTTTAATTTACTTCTACCAGAACAATATAGATTTCTTGGTGATGTTCTAGACCCAAATAAGTTTTACTTTGTTAAAAAATATCTCATCCAAGGTTGAAAGATTGCTACACCTGAAAAATTTGTGATAAGTATCCATTACCTTCTAAGGTTTGTTTGTTTTTTTTAAATATCACACAGCATACTCATATGAATCCTAATGATAGTGGGTTTGTTTGCTATTGTCATTAAATGGGCTATTATAACTTTGGGGATTTTGATACTTCTTGAATTTCATTACCTGTTGTATTACTGTTCTTTATAAAAACAATAAGATTTTGTAAAAAAAAAAATTTGCACTCACACTAAGGTTCATGGCCAAGTTAAAAAGGGAAATGGATCTCATTTTTTTTATTTTTATTTTTTGGTGAGAAACCTTTATATTCTACCTTTCCTTGGCTGACACAGTGTGTCACTGATTGTAAGCTAGATATTTTATTTTTAAAATTTTTTATTATTTTTTTCCTTGCATATGCAACACAGTATTTCAATTTTATTTTTTCTCCTTTTTGCATTTGAAGCATATATCAATAGTACTGAGATTTTTCTTTAACATTTTTGATTTTGAAGTAATATAAGTTTAAAATACATTAGCTTTAATGTTAATGCATGCTCAAAAAGCTTTAGACTATAAAAATTATGCCATTGATTATTTAAAAATTATGGGACTTTGCTTAATGATTCAATCCAATTCCAAAAGATGGGAATATCAAAAGAGCCATTATACAGTGCCAAGGAGCACAAAGTCAAAGAAGAACTAAACTAATCTAGATAGGATTGATGAACTTTTTAGCCAATACAAAAGGACTTGAAACTAGTGTGAGACTTGAGGGAGTTGCAGCACTTGACATATGTTGCGATGCAAGATGCTTTGTACCATACTCCTTGGGAAATGCTCCCAGACAAGTATCGAAGTTTGTGCAGCCTACCAGGTATATTAGTATTTTGAAAGTATTATTGGTGTATTGATATTGCATCTTATGTGCCCATATACCAGACTCATGGGCATGCTATTTATTTATTATTGTATTTCCAAATCTTTTGTCCAAAGGACAAAACAATTCCTGAACAGGACATTATTTGCTACAGGGTCCTAGCTCCCATCTTGTTAGATCACATTCCTTACGAAATCATATGTTTTATTAAGCTCCTCCTCTTTGATTACGTGATTGTCAATTAAGCCAATGTTAAAACCTATGACATGTCATTTGTTCATCAGCTACCTCCCACTCCACATTCCTAAATTCTCCAATAAAAGTTTGGGGTCATGTGTAAAGCCCTCTCTCTCAATGCCTTCAGAGGAGCACACACAATGGAGCCCATATTTTAAAACTCCTTGTCTCTGAGTCTTTATTCCTTTGTCTCTCTCTGTCTCTCTCTCTCTGTCTCTCTCTCTGTCTTTCTCTCTGTCTCTCTCTCTCTCTTTTACTCTCTCTGTCTCTCTCTCTCTATCCACTTTCCTTCCGTTTCCAATCTCTTTCTCAGGTGAATTTTCTCAGTAAAATATTAATGTGTAACTATAGGAGGTTATAGTTTGGCTATCATTCTGGCTCCCCCTATCCCTGAGAGGGAAAGTAAAGGCAGGCCAGAGAATAACACTTCCCTATCACACAAAAATTGAGTCTCTTTTTTGTCTTTCATAGTGTGGCAAACTTTCTGTAGTCCTGGCAACTGATTAGGTAAGTGCATAATTGCTCAAATCATTGTAATTGGGCCCTGATTCAAGGAACTTTCATAAATTTGTTTTTCCTTTACTTATATTTTCTAGACCGAATACTTTTATATTTTATATGTTATCCACAAGTTATTTTTTTCTTTTCTTTTTTGTTTGGATTTTTTTGGATATTTTGAATTTTCTTTTGCAAATTGATTCATATACCTGATAACTCAGTCAGATATTCCTATGTGATGTGATTCCTATGCATATCCTTGTATCCTCCTCAGAGGCGAATGTATTATTATTCACCTCAGGGAGGGGGAGTCTATGTTATTGTTTGAACTTTGATTTAAATTTGGGCAATTCTAAGATAAGAATCTTACTATCTCCCAGGATCAAGAAGGGGCCATGAAGATGCCTGCATAGACCACATGCTATACCAGAACATCCATAGTGAACTTTGGGATGTGAATTGAACTATGGGGAGTTCAAATGCTCTTGTTTTGAATGTATACTTTTATGCCAAAGGGGACTGCCCCCAAATCGGCTTTTTGTCAACCTAGTAATCATTGGTTTTGTTCTCTTTTCCTTTTATCCACAAATTATTGCAATTTATAAGTTGATTATGTTTTCATCATCCATTGGGGATATTGGTCTCCCAAAGGATCACATGGAGTTTTATAAATGGAGATTTTTTGAACCTTTGGACTTGATCCCCCAGAAGTCCCTTAGTATTTCCCAAAATTCCTTTTAATCTCTACACCATTTTGCATGGTCATATTTGTATAAGTTCTGAGACTATCTCTCTCGTCCTCTCTTCTTCCCCATGATCAAGTTAAGGAGGTTTCACTCTAGGGTTTTTTTTTTAATAAATCTTATAAATATAATACTTGACTTACTGGATTTTAATTTTAAAACCCACACTTCTTGAGCATTTCCATTAGATTTTGGGCAGGCCTGAGTCCAAATAATATTTTTTTTCTTTGGTATTTCACATGAAGCTATTTTGTCAATATTGTTTTCTTCTGTTTGTGTCCTAAATATTCCCATCACCATAATAACAATCTAAAATCAGATTTTTTGTTTGTTTTTTTGTTCCTTTTTTATCAGTTTGTTTTGTGATTTTTTTTCTGTATAGTAAAATTGAACTGTTTGTGATTTGGAGACTGCTTTCCCATGTTACTTGTGCTGAGGCTTTGGGCTTTGCTTTTGGTTTTCACTGGGTCCTATGATTTATCTACCAATTTATACAAATGGGGAGTGTCCCTATTAGCTTGCACAAGTGGGAGATATAAATACAGTCTTCAATTGATGCTGAGACTGATAGAGAGCTCTAGAGGTGAAGTCTCACTGCTGACTGACACAGGGATGGAATCTTATTGGTTGCTTGGGCCAGTTTGGGGCCTCATTTAACTGCTGGAGTGTTATCTGTCCTTGCTGGTGCCTGCTCCATCTTGTGTGACTAAAAGTAGTTTTGGAAATTTGAATTTGTTCTTTTTGGCTGCTTGTAATATTTTTAACTTTAAGCTCTGAGTTTTGTCTATGACATTACTTGGAGTTTTCTTTGGAGCAGAGTACTGTTTTGTTGTCTTTGTTTTTTTGTTTTTTTTGAATGGGGGCAGTGTTTAAGAAGTTGTCCACTAAATTGCTCATTGGCTACAGGAGGGGGGTGGGAGGAAGTGAGGGAAAGAATATGTTTCATGTAACTATGGAAAATATTCTAAATCAATTAATTAAATGAACAAACTTTAAAAATATAAAAAATTTAAAAGTTGTTAACTAGTGTCTGTTTTTTTAATTCTCTATTTTTAATAGATCTGATAAATTGTCATGATTTCTGAAATATGGCATCTAAGGTTTTTTATGGTCTTCAATGAGTATGTATAATGATTCTTGAAATGATCTCTCTTAGATTTTACTTCTTAATCTGCCTCTGGATCCCACTCCTGACTATGTCATTATCCACCATGTAACAAAAATATTCTTCCCTTGGAAATTTATTCTTTACCAGCAGACCTCTCATCCTGGAAATTCACTTCTCTCCTGTGCTTTTTAGCTTCTTTTTGTGTATAGATTGCAAGTTCCCTAAGGTTAGAAATTGACTTTCTTTTTGTTTATATTTGCATTCCCAGAACTTACCATATAAAATATAATTGTGTCCCTCCCTATGTCCCCAATCATAGTATTCGGAATGGTTAGAGCATTGCAGATTTCAAAACCTTCTGGGGCTGCTGGTCATCAGATAGAAAACACTGCAGGCTTCTGGATCTCCTAAAGCATCAGTGGTCTCACTCATGTCAGTTTTCCAGCTTGTTTATCAACATTCATGCTGATTTATCTGCATTCAAGCTGACTTCTTTGTTGGAGATATCTCCTGGGCTTCTGGCCATTTTTTTGTATAATTAATCCTGGACTAGATGACAGACCTTATAATTTCTCTTTGGATTTCTTGATCATTATTCAACTTAGTTCTATATCTAGAAATTTGTTGAAATATATATTAGAAAGCTGGATTCATTGGTAAAAGTTTATGCCTCCATTTTATGTGGAAATCCAGAGGGCTTTTTTTTAAATATAAGTTATACACAAATATAAGATGCCCACATCACCTACCATTGTGAAATGCATTAAAGAAAATACAATTATATATCTCTGGCTATACTAAGTATATCCATCTTCATTATTCTAACCATTCCATGTACATACACTGAATGTTTGATTAGAGTACCTATCCTTTACATCTTGTAATTTTAGCAAGTGGAATGGCAGCACTCAGTGTTCAGACTCCCTTTGACCAACCCCTCACTAGATATATTTTATAAATAGCATTATTTTGTTTTCCACAAACACAAGCAAAAATTACAATATATTTCAACAGCTTTGGTCCATTATTTAAACATTTTAAGGTATATCACTCTTTTCTTCTCTGTTCTAAGTTAGCAAAGTCAATATCAATTGTATTATTGGTACAAATTTATTTTGCACACTTGTTTGTTCTAACTCATATATATCTTTGTTCCCTAGTTTTTTTATAAAATGAATTAGTGAAAATAGAAAGAGTGTGTTGGAAAGAGTATTGGCACTTAAATGGGAGGACTGTGTCTGAATTTATAACATATCATTCACTGTGTGATCTTGGAAAACTCCTTTTCCTCCCCAAGGTCCAGTTTCCTCAACTGACAAATGATGTAGTTGATCTGAATATTCCCTAGATCTAGTCCAATGACTATCACAAGCTAATAATACTTGTCTTTTTTCCCATACTTATCACTAAAATAAAAGTCAGAGGGAAAGGTAGAAAAAAATGAATCTAAATAAAACAAAGCATCATGCTATTCCTGTGAAACTCCTAGTTGATTTTCCATGTTTCATAGAGTGAAAAACTAAATACATGAAAATGATATGGGGTTTACTTACTAATGGTCAAAATTTTCTAAGGAAACACGAAGGAAAAGAAAGAGAGCATGAATATTATTTTTAAATCCTAGTAGGAGTTCAAAGCAGACTTCTAAGTGTGTTCTGTGAAGTCACTATTACACAATTGGTAGAATGGAATAATGTATACACTTCAGACTGTAACTTAAAAGAAATACTGTTAATGTTAGTTTAAATATGTGACTGTGTCAGAACACCTGCAGAGCTCCCACAACATATTGTGAGAGATCTGACATCCAGTTCTGCCAGCTTGTGCCTATGAATTTGAATTTCCTCCATCAAAGCGGTGGGTCCCTGCTGCTTTCTCAAGCTTTAAAAGCTTCCTTCTCAATTGTAACAGCATGTTTCAGCCTTGGAAAAGATTCCAATAAAACTGCTAAGAAAGAGGAAGCTAACTTGAAAAAGCTTGATAAGCCATCACAAAAAAAAAAAAAAAATAGGTTTGTTCAAAATGGAGACAAGGAGTGAGCAAATGCCCCCTAGCAATTCATCAGATTTAAAAGGCCTATCCAACAACATATTCAATGAAGGCAGTTTTCAAATATTAGATCCCTTTCCCAGAAAGTCATGCTGTTCTTTCAAGGTGAAAAAAAAATGGGTCCAAATGCTTCTATGGTAAAAAGGTTGAAGATTGGATGGAATATAGATGGGGAAAGGGAGGACACCAATTGTGTTGATTTCAAAAATTGAGATAGAACTCTATGGCCCATTATACTCCTATAGAAATCTCATCCAAAATCTTAATTCTATATAAAATGTGAGGAGAAAACAGAGCAGGATGCACCAAATTTCTCATGTTAAATCAAGCATAAGAGAAAAATAGCTTTATTAAATGTCTTCTGACATGTTTACTTTCACATGTGCCAAGAACTAGTGAGGGGATAATATGCAAAGAGTGATGGACTTCGTCAGGAAGACTGGAGTTCAAATCTTGTCTCAGACACTTATTAGCTATGTGATCCCAGGTAAGTCACATAAATTCTCACAACCTAGGTTTCCTCATCTGTAAAATGAGGGGGTTAAAATGAATGGTGAGGTCCCTTCCAGAGCTAAATCCATGATGCCACAGCATCTCTTTACCACCTATGACTGTATAACCACAAAAGATATTGGCATCATGGCTCTTCTGCAGATTTTTCTTTAAGGTTGAGATAAATATAAATTTATATATATATATATATATATATAAGATATATATAAGATATATATATAAGATATATATATAAGATATATATAAGATATATATATAAGATATATAATATTTTTGCATGTATAATCACTCAGAAAAAAGGACAGTATAAATAATGATTATGATGGCAATAAAGTGTATGATACATTTTCTGGGTAACTGAAAAGGTCTTTTGCTTTACAGATAACTGATGAGTAGTTTCTACTATATTTGAAAAGAATAAGACATCTTATAGAGTATTTGGATGATGCTATGTTCCTTGTGTTGTGTATCAATACGCATTTATTAAGCACCTATTATGTTCTAAGTGCAGAAGATACAAAAAAGAGACCTTGCCCCCAATCAGTTTATCATCTAATGTGGAGATAAAATACAAGCAAATATAGTATATCTATATTTATGTACATATATATATATATATAAACACAAGCTATACACAGGATAAACAGGAAATAACAAACAGTGGAAGACATTGTAAATAAGAGAGGTTCCAGGAGGTATACTTTTTGTCATGGGCTTTGATGGAAATTGAGATGTTAGGTAATTAGTACTTCTGGAAGCATGGCTATATCTATACTACACTAGACTTCAAGGCGTCACCTCCCTCTTTAAAAGTTGGAACTATGCCATGACAGATTTTTACGAACTCTATACCAGTGTGCTCTCAAGCACAGCTTGTACCCTAATCTCAGTTTGTTCCCCAAAAGTGCTCCTTCAATATTAATGACAACTATTGTGACTAATCTTAATCCCATCAGCTAAAATTGAGATCCATCTGCAGAGAGGGAATGACTTAAGAGCATCCTTTCCATAATAGTCCCTCATCTATTAGAAAATGTTCTAATGCCTATGGCACACCCTTAAATGGATAGCATATTGCAGAATTTCATAGTCAAAAGCAATTTTAGTTGCTTATCAGCATGAGAACATACATTTTTAGATTCAGATTTCCAGGAAATGGCACCTGAGTTTGTTGGTTCACCAGTTCTGCACTGACCAGGCAAAGGGGGATCTCAGATCACTGACTCAGAAAAGAAGCAGACTTAACTATGATCACAGACCTTTCAATTGCCAGGAGTTCTGCTAATACATTAGGGACTCTGCTTTCAAAGAAATAATCAATTATCAGAGCTAACAATGACAAAATTACAAAATAATATGACTCTAAAACTGAAAAGGACCTAAGTTATCTAATCAACTCCATACATGAAAGAAATGGTCACTATTACCCAAAGGTAGCTGGGTATTATAGTATAGAGTACTGGGATTGCAGTCAGGAAGATGAGAATTAAAAACTGGCCTCAGACACTTACTGATTGTGACCTTGGTCAAGTCATTTAATCCCCATTTGCCTCCCTTCCTTCATCTGTGAAATAGGGTTAACAAAAACACCTACCTCCCAAGGCTAGTATGATGATCAAATGATATAATCTTTATAAAGAACTTAGCCCTGTGCCTGACATACAGTGTGATATATAAATGCTTATCTTTTCTACACCCTCCAATTACATTCCTGAAAAGCAGTTAGTCAAACCTTGATTGAAAAACTTCAAAGAGAAAGAACCCACTAAACTCTCATGGCAACTCATTCTACTTTGAAGCCTGTTATTATTAAGACTTTTTTTTTTCCCAAAATGAAGCTTAAATCTGCTTCTTTTCAGTTTCTACCCATTGTTCATGGTTCTGCCATCTGATGGAAGAGAGGGGAAAAAAGTCTTTGAAAAGAGTTTCCCTGTACTCTCTGAGTATTTTTTCCAAATAAATTGATATTTATTAAACATTTTTGTATACAAAAGACTGAGCTAAGTACTAAAGAAAATCCCTTCTGCAAAAAAAAAAAAAATCCCTACTCTCAAGGAACAAGGTTCTTCACCATCCTAGTTTCCCTTATCTGGAAAGTCTCCAAATTATCAATGTCATCCTAAACCTATGGTATCCAGAACTGAATACAGTATCCTAAACAAAGAGGTCTGATGAAGACAAAATCAGTGAGATTTTCATATCCCTGTTCCTGGACAGCTTAAGCCTTCTAACATATTCCCAGATCACATAAGATTATCTAACTGCCACATCATACTACTAAGTTATTTTCTGCCTCTTGCATGTGTACCTACATTTCTAAACACACATACAGTCATTTTATGTATAAAGAGTTTTAAAAACAATTAAATGATTCCCCCAGGTACTTAAGTGGGAGAGTTGGGGATTCAAATCAAAGAACTCCAAATTAAATGTAGCTTTTTTTACTAGGACTCTAAATAGTCAAATAGCCTCTGATTGAAGACTTCCACTGAGGGAGAACCCACCATTGCCTAAGCTTTGCTTTCTACCTTTGGGTAGATCAAATTGTTAAGAAAATAGTTGTATTTGATATATGTATTTTAAAAGATACTATTTATTAAAAGTTTCTCTGCCCTTAAAACATTCTGTATTATCAAGGTTATTATTATCCTCTTTATTCTGAGAGCACTGTGATTCACTCTTTCAATTTAACTCCTTTTAGAGCCTTGGTAGTGTTTCATGTCATGGGGGTCCTTTCCCTATTTAATGTGAGCAAAGATTGCCTTGCTTTTAAGGGGTGTTATCCAACCAGGGTTTAATCGATACTTTTGACTTTCAGCAGTTCTGATGTAAGGAGACTGCTGGTTACTGGAAAAGTTCCTATCTGTTAGGGGTCTTATGATAGGTTGAGCATCATAAACAGCACCTAGAATTTCTATAGAAATTTTCTTTATAAATATTTCATTTGGTCCCTCTAATACCCTCTGAAGTAGATATTCTTATTACATTTTTATTTAATATTATTTTATAATATTTATATTATTTAATATATTCACATATTTTACTTTTGTAAATCTATTTATGTATTTTGTATATATTATATCATAATATATATTTATTTTGATTAAGTAATATATTATTATATTTTATAGCTGAGGAAAATGAGGCAGATAGAGGTTAAATGACCTGCCCATAGTCACCTGCTAGTATCTGAGGTTGATTTTAAACCAGTTATCTTGTCTCCAGAAGAAGCATATTTTTTTTTTCCCACAGCACCAACTAGAAGCTGAAATCGATGAGAAATTGTGTCTGGAAGAAAGAAGGAGGGTAGGGAAGGAGGAGAAAAGAGGGAAGGAAACATATTGAAAGAGGAGTCATAATGTGTTGGCAAGCAGCTGTTAGGGATTCAACTGGAAGTGTCTGCTGTCTCTGTCTAAATTACTATGGTGTAATGATTCCAACTCTGTAACTCTATTTTGATCACAGGAAACTAGGAAATGATTGAATATGCAGAAATACAGTAGCCCCAAATGAGAACAAAGGTGCCTTTAGGTCCTAAACAACTACTCAGTGAATAGATCACAGCACCTGGAGATAGAAAAACCTGAGTTCAAGTCAAGCCTTAGAGTTTTCCTTGGAAAATCACTTGATCTGTGTCTGTCTAGGTTTTCCCACTTGAAAAAAGGAAGAGGAATAAGCATTTTATGTGCCTACTATGGTCTAGGAATTGTATTAAGTGTTTTATAAATAATACCTCACTTGATCCTTGCAAAAATCCTTTGAAGTGGGTGCTAGTATTATCACATTTTTACATTTGAGGAAACTGAGGCAACTATCAGTTAAATGACTTGCCTAGGGTCACACAGTTAGGACATAGTTGATGCTATATTTGAACTCAGGTCTTCAGGACTAGCTGTATCTCCTATCCCTAAGCAGAGGATGATAATAACATATCTCTTGTGATTGTTTTGAGTATAAAATGAAATAATATAATGAATAAAATAGTATGTAAAGCACTTCGTAAACTTTAAAGCAATCAGTAAACATTAGCTCTGATTATCTTTGGGTTGGCCATTATGAGAATTCTGAGGACAAGATGGACACCTTCCTCATCTTGTCCCTTCATATACAGAGAGACAATCTCCTCAACATTGCTTATTTTTCCTTGGATTTTTCTCATCCATTTACCACCTCAAAAGGAACTATGCCACCCTGAGATGAAAATAATGGCTTTATAAAGAAAGGCTATGATTTCAAAGCCTACTTCTGAAGCTTACTACCTTGAACAAATGAAATTAACCTTAGTGAGCCTCAGTTTTCAAATCTGTAAAATTACAGGATTAAACGAAATTATATCTGAGATCATTTCAGGTTGATCTTCAATGTACAAAAGTCTTTCCTGTCCCCTTGCTATTTTGTTGATGTCTAATCCAAGAAACATACACCAGCGAGAAAAGGACACAAGTCTCTGGAGCACAGTTATTGTACAAGAATCCTTTCCTATGCTCACAGGTAGGGGCAGCACAAAATTCCATAGAGCATCAGCAATAAAACATAGTGGCAGGGAATCTGCTCTTGGTATGACCTTAAGAAGTTCATTATTTCCCAACTATAATTGTCCTTGTTTTGAAGGCTAAAAGTATGCCAACTGTGAAGACCTCATCAATTTATAAGCTGTTGTTACTTGGACACCCATCTGCAATGTCTATTTCTGTTGACTGTCATCCCCTACCCTAATGGTATTACCTATCTGTACCATATCCTTCATTTTGGATCCAGTACATTTCTTGGATATACCCTTCCTGACACTTTACATTCTTTTTTCAAGTCATCCTCTTTTATCCTTTTAAAGACTTCTCTTCAGCTTTATACCTTAATGATTTTTCCATGCTGAGAATCTTACCTTTTCTCACTGAACTGGTGAAAAAAAATCTGTATTTATAAAGCTACTCATGTCCTGCTGCCATCATTGGATTTTCTTTTAAGACACTATTACCTGCTTCTCAACATTTGGAGTCCAATAATGTCACAAGTTGGCCTTTATGAAAAGCTCCCAAAGCCTTCTGATCTCTCTATTTTATGTATTCACTTGTTAGGTGTGCTTCTTGAGTTCACATAAGAACAGTACAGGCCTTTAATAGTGTTCAGAGAAAGAAAAGATGTCTGGACTAAATCCATTTGCTAAATGAATACATTTTCAAAAAGCTGGGTTTTGTAAAACTGCATTTCAACAGGAAATTGTGAATACTATTTAAAATAAAGAAAAAATGATACTGCTTCTTTTGTAGCATGATGGCAATGTAATAATTGCATTTTAATAAAGTTTACTAAGGTGCTTCCTTTAGTAGTTATCTGTACAACCTTTTGACCTCAATTTCTTCATTTCTAATTTGAGTGTCTTTAGATGACTTCTAAAGTTCCTTCATGTTCTGGGTCTAAAGGTCTATAAACAAGAACAGGGTATTCTGAGGTTCACAGACCCTTAATATATCCACATATAGATTTCATGGGAAAGATTATATGAATTCAGGAAGAAAAATGAATCTTTATTTCAATAAAATTAGTTTCCTTTGCAATCCAATAACTTTTTTCTTTTAAAAATGTTATTCTGAAATAGGTCCATAACCTTTTCCAAACTACCAAAAGATATATACAAGGCAAAAAAGGGTAAGTAGTCTTAAAATTTCAAATGATTTTTGTTCTCATGGTCTTCCATCATTTTGGCTGTTCTCTGTGTAGTCTCAAGGTGGCCAATAATTAACAATTATTCTCAGATTACTAAAGTAAATGCTAATCTAGTTCTTTGGAATAAATAGATTTCAAGGATCTTCCACATTTACCAAGTTACTATAATAGAGCAGTCTATTCTTGAATAGAATATTGAAGCCACCCAGTAGTGTTATATAAAGAGCTAGATATGAAGATAGAAAGACCCAAATTCATATCTTATTTTGGACACATACTAGCTATATAATGCTAGAAAAGTTATAAATATCAACTGAGATAATATATTCCCCTTCCCTTAATTCTAGTACTTTCCCTCTGTTGATTCACTCTAATTTATCTTGTATGAACTTTGTATTTGATTAGTATATAGTCTCCTCCATTAAATAGTGAGCTTCTTGAGAACTAAGTCCATTATTGTGGTAGTAGGGAAGTTGTTACTGGTTTTCTTTTGGATATTCAGCATTAATACTATGTTACATATGCTTCATTGATGATTATTTACTAATACGTATAGATCTTATTGTTGTTGTTCAGTCATTTCTTTTGCATCCAACTCTTCACAACCTCATTTAATGTTTTCCTAGCAAAGATACTAGAGTAGTTTGCTCTATTTTTTACTTCTTCGGGTCATTTTACAGATGAAGATACTGGAGCAAAAAAAGACTAAGTGGCCTATCTTGGGTTATATAGCAAGTTAGTTATCAGAGGCCAGATGTAAATTCATGTGTTCCTGACTCCAGGCCTAGTATAAACTGTGCCATGTAGCTGTCCCCTGGCACATAAATATTAGTTATTCTTAGTTAGCCATTATTCTTAAAAGCCCTTGTTAGTGACAAGCATAAGAAGGTAAATACTGAATATCTTTTCTCATCATCAAATATATCCAGTGCTGGAGGGGAGATAGGGGATCATCTTTTCCAAACTCCTCAATTTATAAAATGAGGAAAATAATACCTAGAGGTATTCGTAGGATTATAGAGAACTCAGAGATCAGATAGTCCAAGCACATCAGAAAGAAGATTTGAGACTCTGTCCAATGAATTCAGAGATATACCTCCATCCACTGTCCCATGCATTTTTCCTGAACAATTTGGCAGAATATAAAGTAACATTCATAAAAGTTTGGAAGGACAGCTAAGGTAGTGTAGTGAATAGAGTGCTGGGCCTAGAGTCAGGAAGACTCATCTCCAGGTGTTCAAATCTGGCTTCAGACACTTGACAGCTGTGTGACCCAACCAAGCCATTTAACACTGTTTGCCTCAGTTTACTGGAGATGGAAATGGCAAGCCATTCCAGTATCTTTGCCAAGAAAACCCCAATGTTCAAGAAGAGTTGGACACAATTGAACAAAAAAAAAAAGGTTTGGAAAGTACTTTACAGTTATCTCATTAATCCTCAAAACAATCCTGTTAGGCAGGTCCTGTTATTATTCCTAGTTTACAGTTGAGAAACCTGAAGCAAAGTTAGATTAAATGACTTATTGAGGATTATATTGTGAAGAAGGATCTGAACTTAGGTCTTATTGGCCCCAAATCCATCACTCTATCAACTGAGTAACCTAATAGCAGAAAGAGTATGAAAGAAGCCCATTTCCAAGGTGATTTGTTCCTCGTTTCAAAGTCTTTTTATCTTAGTTTTGGTAAATCTAGTTTTCTTCCATTTATCTTATTTGAGACCTCTGGTTGTTGCTTTTTTTAAAATTTTATTAAATTAGTTGATTTAAAACATTGTTAATTGGTTACAAGAATCATATTCGTTCCCTCCCCTCCTCTACCCCTTCCTATAGCTGACACACAATTCCACTGACTGAGACCTCTGGTTTTTCATGTAACCTCTGGATTGGCAAAGAGCCCTGAATTGCACCATATTTTTGTTCGTAGTCTTTTCCACTGGCTCTTGGAAGGAGATATGGAATGCAGAACAGTGATTACAACCCAGATCCAAGTTTCTGCAAACTGAAGAAATAAATTCCTTATGAGAGGAAGTTAGCAATTGATTGAGAAGATTGTTTGTAATTTGTGGGGGAAGAGAATCCATTTCATTTTCCTAGGGATCTATGCCATTAGTTCCTAGACATTTGTAGGGACTTGTACCATGGATTTTGGAAGAGAATTCAAAGACAATCTTGAACAAATCTTTCATTTTATTGATGAAGAATCTAAGGCCAAGAGTGGTGAATTGACTTGCTCAAGGTTATGCAGCTCAGTTATTCAGTGCTATGATTTAAATTCAGGTTACTCTAACCTCAGAACCAAATGTCTTCTCATTAATATTTGCAGCTTCACTTTTTTCTCTGCCATTTCTTTTACTTTCTTTTTACCTCTTATAAAAAACAAATATTCATTAATCTGAGTGTTTTCACTGAAGTGTCAAGTTGTTAAAAAATTCTTTCAAAGTTAATCCTCCATTGTCCCTTCAATGTCTAGTCCTGAAATAGATTACTTGGATGTTTTCAGGCCCATGCCAGTAAACAAAATTAACAATTGATTTTTTAGGTTACCATTTATTTTTATTTTCTATGTGAAACATATGTAACATAATAATGTAATGAATATGATTTTTAATAAAAATGTAATGAATTATATGCTTCTCCAAGAGAAATATTTTCATATTACTTATATGCAAAATTTTATATCTCATTCTTTTCCCCCTCCTTTATTTAAATAAAAGAAAAAATAAGCATTTAATTAGTGATTAATCATATGAATATCTTCTAGATTTTTTGCTTTAATCTTATAAATTATAATAATTCACTCTCAAACACTTCTAAGTTTATGAAGCACATACTTAATGAAAACCCTCAAATGTAGATATTATTACCACTTTATGGATTAAGAAACTAAGGCTAAAAAAGAGACTTAGAAAAGGTTACACAGTCAGTGTCTGAGCTAGGATTCACACATCTTACTTGATGAGAGAGTTGAAGTTCACTTTTTCTATAATAACAGGTTGTCTCTTTCCATTGACTTAATTTCAAACTTGTGTTAATGACTGTTGACTGTTATCAACTGAGATGAGTTACATGACAACTCTATGTAAAAATAAAATTCAATATAACTATGAATTATTATCAAAATTCCAGAAACTAGATCTACCACAATTTCAACACCAATACCAAAACATCAGGATGAAAAGAGAAGATTCCAGCCAATCATATGAATGTATTTTCAGCAAAACATCAAAACAACTAAATGCCTGGCTGCATCTTTTATTTTTATCTGGATTTTTTGACATCCTAGTTAGAATTATGCTATTCAATTAAAATGAAACTAGACTCATAAATAGTTTAATAAAAAATAATCTCTTTCACTAGAACTGTTTAGAAACCATTTGAAATTATTTTTTTGCCTCCTGAACTGCTGATTGACTTTACCTAAATCAAAAAATAATTGAATTTCAGTATTACAAGATGCTTCAGAGGCCATTTATATGTCAAGGGCAAATAGTCAATCATTTATAAGGTTTTATAAGATTTATGGAGGGTCAATTCAAATTTTATGATGATTTGGAATTTTAGAATTTTAGCTCTGGATGAAGCCTAATAGATGATCTAGTTCAGAAGCATCAATTTACAAGGCCAAGAAAAAAAATCACTATATTTCTGACAATAACTAGGTCTACCATCATGAGAACATTACTACATCTCTCTGAGACACAGTTTTCACATTTATAAAATGGGAATGTAAATATGGCAATAATTGTATAAGGAATTATATGTGGTATCAGATGAAACATATGTAAAATGGGTTACAAACCTTAAAATATTAGATATTTCAGCTATATAATATCACTCCTATCCCTCCTACTACTACTACACAGGAAATTTTGTTTAAAATTTTAGAGCAGGAGTTCCTTTTCTGCTTTAGTAAACTCTTGGTAATCATTTTATAGAATGTTTGAGGTAGAAAGGGTATTAGAGACAATAATGTTGCCAAAATTTATTGTGAAGAAATTAAGTCTCAGAGGGTTGAAGCAATTTGCCTCATGTCATACAACTCTTTTAGTGGCAAAACTGGGACTAAACCACAAAGTTTCTTGATGCTGATACTAGAGGAAAAGAAACAAGCATTTATTAAGCACTGCTGTTTGCCAAGTACTGTTCTAGGTTCCCGATAGTTATCTCATTTGATCCTCACAATCTTGGAAGGTAGGTGCTACTAAATTCCCTATTTTACAGTCAAGAAAATTATGGCAGATAGAGATTAAATGACTTTTCCAAGGTTACACAGTTAATTATGTGTATGAAGGAGAGGTTTGAGCCTTCTTAACTCTAGGCCAAGGACTCTGTTCATTGAGTGACCTAGTCAAAAGCTTTCATTAAACCACCTTCTTTTTCCTTTTGCTTATAGCTAATAGCATTGCAGGAACAAAGAGAAGAGTCATCAGTAAACACATATAATTGATTACCTTCCCTGTCCTATAAAAGTAATGAGCCAGAAAAAAAAAAGCAGGAGCTTAATAACAGTTATTTCTATTGGCATTTATACCTATCTGAGAAGTTAAAAGAAACTGAATGTCTTTCCAACTAATCCCAATTGAAGTTTCCCAGTATGGCATCATTTTATGACTTGAATTATTGTGAATTCCTAGAAGTTTTGTCAAATCCATTGTGTGTCATTATGATCCTTTTCATTTCACCCCACATCTTCCCATCCTCATGTCCTATCATTTTCTTCTATTATCAACCTAATGATCAATACCATTTGCTAGCTACCACCATTCCACCTTTTCTCCTTCGTGAAACTGACTTCTGAACCCCATCATAAACTAGGGCAGAAGAGGTATACCCTTTTTCTTCTCTACTTTTCTTTTTCAGAAAAACAGAACATGGTACTTTTAGAGATTTTTTAAAGTATTATAGGTTGGTTTTTATTAAATTATTACACAGCATAAGAAGGAAAGAATAATCAAAATGAGGGATAAAGGAATAAAACTATAAATTTTTAATCAGTAAGTCTTGGCCCAACAAGCATATTTATGAGGAAGTGTTCTTGCCTTTTCTTAATTCCTTCTCCTCTTTCTGATTGATCACTATCATCCCACTTGTTTGTGGGCAAAATGTATAACTTAGTTCATGTTGGATACAGACAAATAGAGCTTCTTATTTTCAAGATAATGAATTTGACTTAGCAAAGTTTAAATTTCCCCAGGGCTTCCAGGATCTGCCCATCCATTCACCCTTATCCACTGCCAGCCATAGTTATGTCAGGCAACCTACTTTAACTACCCACCTCTTGGCAGGTTCTTAATAAATACTTAGTTGTTTAATTCTCCATATCCAGAATATTCCGTTTTCTGAACTTTAAACATTTGCCTTGATCAGACTAGAAGTTCTTATTGTATTGGACTGAGGAAAATCCTATTCTTGTCCTTTCCCTTCCTGGGTGATGCCCCTTCTTTCTCTTGCTTCTCTCAAATTTCTTCTACTAGACTTCAGGACAGATGAAGCCTTTAGATATCTCTTGGGGCTTGAAGGAACTATAGAATCCACCAGTACAACTTAAATTTTACAAGTGAGGAAACTGAGCCTCAGAGAAGTTAATGGACTTGCCAAGGACCATAGGTAATGAGCATCAGAGACAGGAATTGAATCTATATCTACAAACTCTAGGGCTTATCTTCTTTCCCATTAGTCCATGTTGATTTTTCCTTACTTCCAAATTTTATCAATGTTTCAGCTTTCAAAACTCTTATTTCCTTGATCCATCTCCTACATTTGGAAAGGTTAATTCTGCACAAGCAGTAAGGACTGATTCTGCCCTTGTTTGTGAGGAATGATTCTATAAACTATTATCTTAGTCATAAGAGTTACCTCCTCTCTGGAGATTATTGGTCCTATCATCATAAAATTAAGATCACTACTACCTCCTTATCACCACCCAGATCTAAAAGAGGCTGCTTCCAATGTGGGGTATCCTCCCAAACTGAGCTCTTCTAATTCAAAGCTCACATTCCCTGGGAACTAATCCTTCAAATGTCTGGTTCTGGGCTTCCCTGATTCCCAATTCTTTAGTAAAATAATGATAAAAGAAACCCCCTGGAGTCAACAAATAGACTTTTTTCTCAGCCCTTCCCACTCTAAACATCATCCTTGCTGAATCATGACTCAGGCCCCTCCCCTGCTTGTGGGTGGCTTTCTAGAATCTAGTTTTTATAATACACACAAAAATTGGCATACATTCCTTCACATACATATTGTTGCTAAATAATAGCAAACAAATCTCTTGAATGGTAAGGCAAGAATATGAAACCACACCTATTTTCCAAAGTAACTACAAAAACTCAATGTGAAGCCAAATAAAAAATTATTTGAGATCATCTGTTATATATTGGCAGCTACAGTTTCCATAAGGTAATTGTCAAAAGTTTTCTATGTGTATGATAAAATTCAAATAAGTAGATATCATGTATTTTGGACTAGAAAAGACCTCAGAGGGCATGTAATCAAATCTCAATTTACTGATGAGGCAGGGATGTTAAAATAGGCAGGACAAATGAAGGTGTTAGCATGTCACAGGAATATAAATTGAGGCAAGATTTGAAGGCAGGTATTTGGACTCCAGAGCCATGGCACACTTTCTAATGTATGATGCTATTAATTCAACTATCACATATATCAGAGATAAGGAAACCAAACTCTAAGAGATCTGAAATGTCTTGCCTAAGGTCAAATGGAAACAAGTAGCCCAATGAGATCTGAAATTGATTCCAAATACCACACATTTTTCCACCATTCCATATTTCTTTATCATCAAACAAGGCTTGAACAATAAAAAGTAATGTAGAACAAAACTACCATTTAGCAAAGAAATCAGCTATCTAGTTACTACCTCAAATTTTGAATCATACTACAAGTGGAACATAGCCATTCAATCAAAGACAGCAAGTTGAATGGAACCTAGAAAGTGAAAAGATAAATTCATATCTTTCAGGTAAATAATTTCCCCTTTTTCAGCAACAGTATTCAACCTACACTTGAGCCTTTTTCATCTTGGGTGTTTGTACCAGTACTGTCATTTTCTAGCCAAGCATCATTTGGGAAATTACACCAATCAAAAATGAAATCTTTCTACTTAAAGATGTGAAACAACAGAAATTGTTGGGGTTTTGCACTGTATGTGAAACATTCATTCCCTTAATTTCTCAGGCTGATTTTTTTTCTTTTATTTTCCTTTTTTTCTTTAAATTTTTTTTCCTTTTATCTTTTCACTAAGGAAAGCAATATAGTTAGGAAAGAAGGGAAGGTGATTTATCCATCCATTCATTTGACAAAGTATTTATTTAAGGTTAAAGATATATCTAGTACATATCACAAGGGCCAACAGGAGCAGTAAGACCAGCTTCTTTATGAAAATAAGACATTGTGAGGTACACATACTCTGAGTTAGGTCCTTTCATGTTCTAGATATATAATCCTATGATACTTTGCTATGGTAAAGAAAACACTGAACTAGGGATCAGGGGAGAAATGAGGTGCTGTGGGCTCCTCCACTCCAAGCACCAGGCTCCAAAAACCACCTTCTTCCCTCCACCCAGGAAGTCCCCAGAACTCCTGAGCTGTCCTCTACCTCAGTTCCTGTCTTTCACACGTGCCAATGGTGGCTCTAGCTTAACCTTGGACTGCCCAGAGGTCTGTCCTTTTTGCACATGTCTATTGAAGGCCATATTCTCAAATAATTAAATCTTGAACTTGCTGCAGCCCTTCCTGATCTTGTTACCCTGAGTAGGGAGGAAATTGTAGTTTCCAAGACCTGATTCTGTTATTTCAAGTATCTCTATTGTTATTGATCAGGAAATAGCTAAATCCCATCTTCTAAAGAATGGTCTGAATAGGGTGTAGTAGTTTTGAAATTCACAGTGCCTCTGACACATACTAAAGGTATGCTTATGTATTAGTCATTCAATACTTTAAAAAATCAGTTTCCTCATCTGTAAAATGACAATAATAAAAGTATTAATGACCTTTCAGAGTTTTTTGCAAGGATTACAAGTAATAATACACATAAAGCAATTTGAAAGTATAACAGCACTGTATATTATTAAGATCAAATTATATGATGCCTAATCCTCCAAGCATTTTTTTACCATACAAAGATAAAACAGGATAAATGTGATATTCCCAAATCAGAATTTAGACTTTCATCACAAAATATCTAATATCTCTTTAATTGATATGTATGGAAAGGTGGTAAATTGATTAAAGAATAAAATACACTTTTCTCTTTATCTACAGTTCCTCTGCCTCTCTACATAGATAGCTATTACAATTTAATTTAGTACAAAGTCTACTTTTTTTTTCTCTGTGAAACCTTCTTTTACTACACTCACCATGACTTATCTCCCTTTCGTCTGAACCAATAAAGGCTGAGGCTACACCCCAAACCTTGGTTTTACCTAGATGCCATATTCTGGGACTTGGACTTTCTCATGTGTAGGTTAAAATTTGACCTAAGTTTTATTGTTTTATATATTGCATGTTTTCAATTTTACTTCCCAAAGTAACTATCTTCATAAACCTTTCTTCATCTTCTTTTATTTTGTATTATGTTCCCTTGCTTCTGACTTCTAACAAATATCATTGGTTCTTTCTTTAAAATCAATTCTGCAATTCTGATATCTGTGAAATTGGGGTATTCCATGTTTTTTACTCATAAAGCAACATGATATAGTGGATAGAAAGTGAGTCTTAGGACTTCTGGGTAAACATGGCTGCAATCTAGATGCCACAGGCTTCCTCTCCCTGGCACCGAATGAAATAGACTAAATCAAAGGAGCATAAAAATCACCTTTGGAGGAACAGAAGGACTCCCCAGTACTCCCCAGTACCCCACAGAGGTGAAGGTACGTGGGGTTTGAACATTTCCACACTATAAAAAGGAGGAGGAAAAGCTTGCACAGAAACTTGAACTGAGCCACCCTCCCCCCCCCCCACATCCCCCACCAAACCAGAGTGAGCTACCGAAGTGCTCACTGGGACAGCGAGTGTGTGGGGAACGTCTCTGTCTGGGGGGGCACTCTAGGATCCTTGGGATCTGGGGACTGCCAGGAAAAAACGACTCAGGGCGGTTTCACGGGAGAATTCCTGCACTGATCACAGGGGGCCCAGGGAGCTATACTCTGGGAGGTTGTGCTAAGCATCTGGGTGGAGCTAAACACCAGGGGTGGACCACGTGCTGATTATCTGGGCAGAGTTGATCACCTGGATGGTTGTGCAGAGAACAGGGGCCTGCAATCTAAGAAACCTCAGAGGTCAGGAAGAACTAGTGTGAGGCAACCTAAATTCACAGAAAACCCGCCCATATTACCCAGACCCCAGACCAAAAAGGAAAGGGGAATAATACCACCAAAGGGATGGCTCACATGGCCCAAAATCAAGCCTCCATGAAAAAGGGAAAAAGGTGACTATTAAAAACTTTTATGGTAGGAGTACCCAAGGAAAAGAAGAGAATGAGGATGAAATCCAAAAAAAATCAGAACATGCCTCCCGAAATGGAAACTATCAACAAGCTCTGGAAGATCTCAAACTGAAGCTTACCCAAAAGATGGAAACCTGGAAAGAAAAATATGAGAAAGAGATCAGCAGTCTGACAGATAAGACTACTCAATTGGAAAAAGACCTGGAAACATCCAATAGAAGGGCAGACAAAGCTGAAAAGCAAAACCAGTCCCTAATGACCAGAATTAAGCAACTCGAAGAAAGTGAGATCATAAAACAGCAAGAATCAATAAAGCAAAGCCAAAAAATTAATGAATTAGAAGAAAACATAAAATATCTCACTGCAAAGGTCACAGACTTGGAAAACAGAGGAAGAAGAGACAACCTCCGAATTATCGGTCTCCCAGAAAAACCAGAGATAAACAATAAACTCTATATTAATCTACAGGAGATTATAAAAGAAAATTGCCCACACGTTCTGGAGTAAGGGGGCAAAATGGAAATAGAAAGGGTTCATAGAACACCTATACTAAATCCCCAAAAGACAACCCCCAGGAATGTAATTGCCAAATTCAAGAGCTTCTAAGAAAAGGAGAAAATCCTACAAGAAGCCAAGAAGAGGAGCTTCAGATATACATGGGTTCCCATAAGGATCACACATGACTTAGCGGCTAACACACTAAGAGAACACAAATCATGGAACACAATATTTAGAAAGGCAAGAAAGCTGGGTCTCCAACCAAGGATCAACTACCCAGCAAAACTGACTATATACTTCCATGAGAAAGTATGGGCATTCAACAAAATAGAGATTTCCAAGCATTTGCTAAGAAAAGACCAGAACTTAGTTGAAAATTTTATATCCAAGCACAGAAAGCAAGAGAAACATGAAAAGGGAAATATGTAAGAAAGGAAAAGGAGATAAATCTTATCTTTTTATTTAAGTCAAACTCTCTTCTATAAGGACTACATTTACATCAAATTATGTGTATTAATATGTGGGGAAAATGTTTTGTGTAACTCTCAAAAATTGTATGCATCATAAGAGTAGTTAAAAGAAACATGCATAGGGAAAGATTGGGGCATTAAGAAGATTTGGGGAAAGTGTGGGCAAAGAAAGGAAAAGGAAGGGGGGAACCATCGATAACACTAAGATTTACTTCAAGAAATAGGGGGGGACTTAATAGAATAATCTTTCCCATATAAAGATACACATGGGAAGGGGAGGGGAAGAACTCTCATATGAGTAGGAGAGGAAGAGAGAGTGAAGTAGAATTATTTAAACCTTACTCTCAGTGAAATCAAATCTGAGAGGGAAGAACATCTGGATCCAGTGGGATCCTGAATTCTATCTTATCCAATACGGCAAGAAAGAAAGGAAAATTAAGGAGGGGGAGGAGGTAGGGAGTATAAAAAGGGAGGGAAGGAGAGAGGGGGGGGAAGGGAGCATAAAAAGGGAGGGGCTACAAAGGGAAGCAAACCAAGGGAGGGGACTAGGGGGACTGACCTAAAGTAAATCACTGGTTCAAAAGGATATAGCTAAGGAAGAAAGGTCAGAACTAGGGGAACATATCAAAATGCCAGCAAATCCACAAATGACAATCATAACTTTGAATGTGAATGGGATGAACTCACCCATAAAATGTAGAAAAATAGCAGATTGGATTAGAACCAAAAACCCTACCATTTGTTGTCTTCAAGAAACACATATGAGGCGGGTTGATACTCACAAGGTTAGAATTAAAGGTTGGAGTAAGAACTTTTGGGCCTCAACTGATAGAAAGAAGGCAGGAGTTGCAATCATGATATCTGACAAAGCCAAAGCAAAAATAGACCTGATCAAAAGGGATAGGGAAGGTAAATATATTCTGTTAAAAGGGAGTATAGGCAATGAGGAAATATCACTAATCAACATGTATGCACCAAATGGTATAGCATACAAATTTTTAATGGAGAAACTAGGAAAATTGAAGGAGAAAATAGACAGTAAAATCATATTAGTGGGAGACTTGAACCAACCACTATCAAATTTAAATAAATCAAAACAAAAAATAAACAAGAAAGAGGTAAAAGAGGTGAATGAAATCTTAGAAAAATTAGAGTTAATAGACATATGGAGAAAAATAAATAGGGACAAAAAGGAATACACCTTCTTTTCAGCACCACATGGCACATTCACAAAAATAGATCATACACTAGGTCACAGAAACATGGCACTCAAATGCAGAAAAGCAGAAATAATAAATGCAGCCTTTTCAGATCACAAGGCAATAAAAATATTGATCAGTAAGGATACATGGAGAGCCAAATCAAAAATTAATTGGAAATTAAATAATATGATACTCCAAAATCGGTTAGTTAGAGAAGAAATTATAGAAACAATTAATAATTTCGTTGAGGAAAATGACAATGGCGAGACATCCTTTCAAACCTTATGGGATGCAGCCAAGGCAGTACTTAGAGGAAAATTCATATCCCTGAGTGCATATATCAACAAACTAGGGAGAGCAGTGATCAATCAATTGGAAAT
Organism: Monodelphis domestica; assembly: GCF_027887165.1. Lineage (NCBI taxonomy): Eukaryota > Metazoa > Chordata > Mammalia > Didelphimorphia > Didelphidae > Monodelphis > Monodelphis domestica. The sequence goes on along the minus strand of NC_077231.1, from coordinate 66,893,054 downwards.
GCAAATAAAAAAACTTGAAAGCAATCAAATTAAAAACCCCCAGAAGAAAATCAAACTAGAGATCCTAAAAATTAAGGGAGAAATTAATAAAATCGGAAGTGACAGAACTATTGAGCTAATAAACAAGACTAGAAGCTGGTACTTTGAAAAAACAGATAAAATAGACAAAGTACTGGTCAATCTAATTAAAAAAAGGAAAGAAGAAAGGCAAATTAACAGCATCAAGGATGAAAAGGGGGATCTCACCTCCAATGAAGAGGAAATTAAGGCAATCATTAAAAACTACTTTGCCCAACTATATGGCAATAAATATACCAACCTTGGTGATATGGATGAATATTTACAAAAGTATAAATTGCCTAGACTAACAGAAGAAGAAATAGATTTCTTAAATAATCCCATATCAGAAAATGAAATCCAACAAGCCAGCAAAGAACTTCCTAAGAAAAAATCCCCAGGGCCTGACGGATTCACCAGTGAATTCTATCAAACATTCAGAGAACAGCTAACTCCAATACTATACAAACTATTTGACATAATAAGCAAAGAGGGAATTCTACCAAACTCCTTTTATGACACAAACATGGTACTAATTCCAAAGCCAGGCAGGCCAAAAACAGAGAAAGAAAATTATAGACCAATCTCCCTAATGAATATAGATGCAAAAATCTTAAACAGGATACTAGCAAAAAGACTCCAGCAAGTGATCAGAAGGGTCATCCACCATGATCAAGTAGGATTCATACCAGGGATGCAGGGCTGGTTCAATATTAGGAAAACCATCCACATAATTGACCACATCAATAAGCAAACCAACAAGAATCACATGATTATATCAATAGATGCAGAAAAAGCCTTTGATAAAATACAACACCCATTCCTATTAAAAACACTGGAAAGCATAGGAATAGAAGGGCCGTTCCTAAAAATAATAAACAGTATATATCTAAAACCATCAACTAATATCATCTGCAATGGGAATAAACTAAATCCATTCCCATTAAGATCAGGAGTGAAACAAGGATGCCCATTATCACCTCTATTATTTGACATTGTATGAGAAACACTAGCAGTAGCAATTAGAGAAGAAAAAGAAATTGAAGGCATTAAAATAGGCAAGGAGGAGACCAAATTATCACTCTTTGCAGATGACATGATGGTCTACTTAAAGAATCCTAGAGATTCAACCAAAAAGCTAATCGAAATAATCAACAATTTAGCAAAGTTGCAGGATACAAAATAAACCCCATAAGTCATCAGCATTTCTATATAATATCAACACAGCTCAGCAGCAAGAACTAGAAAGAGAAATCCCATTCAAAAATACCCTAGACAAAATAAAATACTTAGGAATCTATCTCCGGAGACAAACACAGGAACTATATGAACACAACTACAAAACACTCTCCACACAACTAAAACTAGACTTGAGCAATTGGAAAAACATTAACTGCTCATGGGTAGGAGGAGTCAATATAATAAAAATGACCATCCTACCCAAACTCATCTATCTATTTAGTGCCATACCCATGGAACTTCCAAAAATTTTTTTTACTGATTTAGAAAAAAACATAACAAAGTTCATTTGGAAGAACAAAAGATCAAGGATATCCAGGGAAATAATGAAAAAAAAAATACAAAGGAAGAGGGTCTTGCAGTCCCAGATCTCAGAGTATATTATAAAGCAGCGGTCATGAAAACAAGCTGGTACTGGCTAAGAGACAGAAAGGAGAATCAGTGGAATAGACTTGGGATAATTGACCTCAGCAAGACAGTATATGACAAACCCAAAGATCCCAGCTTTGGGGACAAAAATCCACTATTTCATAAAAACTGCTGGGAAAATTGGAGGACAGTGTGGGAAAGATTAGGCTTAGATCAACACCTCACACCCTACACCAAGATAAATTCAAAATGGGTGAATGACTTGAACATAAAGAAGGAAGTGGGGGGGGGAGATGAAACAGATTTTGGGACAAAGGTAATACGAGTTTATCTCTCTTGGATGATCATATGTATAAGCATTTATCACATATTTATAATAAATCATATATTATTGTTACATATTAAAAAAATAAAGTCTAAACCTTTTGACCTAGTGATCCCACTGTTATACCTGTACACCAAAGAAATAAAAATTAGAGAATAAAATCTAATATTCACCAAAATATTTAGAGCATCACTTTTTGTAAGTAGCAAAGAACTGGAAGCAATGTGGATACCCATTGATTGGGGAAAGACTAAATAAATATCAGAGCATTCGTGTAATAGAATGGACTATAAGAACCAATGAACACAAAGAATATAGAGACAGAAGGTAAAATGTACATTAACTTATTGAATGAGAATCAAACAGAACCAGGAAAAATAATATACATAATGTGTGCAACACTGTAAATAGGGAGGGCAGCTGGGTGGCTCCCTGAATTAAGAGCTATGCCTAGAGACAGGAAGTCCTAGGTTCAAGTCTGGCCTCAGACACTTACCAGGTGTGTAACCCTGAGCAAGTCACTTAACTCCCATTGTCTAGCCCTTACTGCTCTTCTTTCTTGGAACCAATACACAGTATTGATTCTAAGATGGAAGGAAAGGGTTAAAAAAAAACCTGATGTAAATAGAAAAACAGAAGCAAAGGAACTGAATATTATATAAAGAAAACAATCAAGCTTAGCCCCAAAGAAGAAATGAGAAAACAAATCTCCTAAGTATCTTTTCATAGTTGGGGGACCTGGGATACGGACCAATGAATATGCTGAAAATCTCAGTTAATTCATTTATAAGTTATCTTAAACTACTTCTGTTTATTTTTCTTTATAATTTGTTGACTGAACAAATGGCTATGAAAGGTGAAATGAAGTTAATTTTTTTATTTAAAATTAAGAAAATATTTCAAGTGCCAAATATTTAGAATCCTGACCTGTTACAAAATCATTTTGAATTTCTCACTTCCACACCTGCATCATATAGAAAATTAAATATAATTATTTAAAGTTTAAAACACATTTTCCTTGTCTGGCTAAAGATGTATGTGTGTAAATGTCTAGTTTGTTTTTCCCCACTCTCTTTTCTGAAAGTGAAAAAAAAAGAGATACTGTAAACCTGAATACCATTGAAAACTTATCAGAAAATATAACTACAATGGCATTTCATGGGATTGACCCCTGTATACAGAACAAGTACTGGGTTCCCAGAGATGCAAAAGAAATATATAACATGTTCTAAAGATCTATATGGTGCCCCTAAACACTCTGATGTTTTCTTAATTTGTAGCTGAATTATGACTTTTATTTGATTGGGAACATGCCATGGTGGGGAAATCATGTGAGAAAGATTAACAGCAGGTTTTATCCTTCCTGTCACACATTGGGATTTTATTAGCTCAGATGTGTGGCATGTGGGAGTTAGAAGAGGGGAAAAATTGGTGCAGTGATGCACTCTGATTAAGAAGTCAGGAGAAAGGGGAAATGCTCATGCTCCTCTTTGTTCTCTCTTTTTTCTTTTTCATGTAAAAAAGCATTATTTGTCAAATTCAAACCACCCTGTCAGCAATTTAGCTCTTCTGCTCAATTTGAAATGTAACTAAAATTTTTTGACATAACTTCACAATTTAGTTAGCTTCTCAAAATTATCAGCTGGGAGCAATTTTGTGTAATCAAAAGTTATCAATTAATAACTAGATCTTGGGGAGATACAGTGATTGCTAAATGATTAGCATCATGTGGGGAAGGTGAGGTTATGTCTTCTTTCCCCAACTAATCTTACCTACAATAATGTCTTCTTTATAATAGTTTAATTCAACTCAAGACTTAGCATGGGATATAAGAGGGACATCAGATCAGGTAATCAAGAGACTGACAGTCTTGCCTTTGCACTGCTCCTAACTAGATATGTTATTTTAAGCAAGTCATTACATCTCTTGGGTCTCAGTTTCCTCATTAGTTAATGAAGATTTTGTTGAAATAAAACATTAGATTCCAATGATCCTTCAGGTCCCTGTAGCTTCAGACTTCTGTGATTTAGTTAGACATTGTGCAAGTGAATATTTCATTTTTTTCTTCATTTCCTCCATGTCATCATTATTTTCTTCCTCCTTTTCTTTGTTTCCATTTAAAACATATATAGTTCTTTTTCGCAATTCTTCAAGGTCCATATCTGACCATCTTGGGCATTGTGTTCTAAAATAATTCTTAATTGCTTTGCAAGAGTTATTTACAAAGATCCTTCTAACTTGTCTTAAGCTACTCTCTTTAGTTAGGTCCCAATCTAAGTATCTGTCCCCAAACTCGATTATTCTATCCATAAATCTGGAGGGTGTTTCTTATTCCTTTTGCTTAATTTTTTCAAGTTCCATCCACTTATCTGTACTGTTTGCACATTCCTTCATTGCCGTGAGGATGGCCTCTCTACAAAGGTATAGTTGTAGATAATCCTCAGGATTGTTATAGTCCCATTTGGGATCCTGAGATGGCCAATGTGCTGCATTATGCCCCCAGGTTTTGTTGACATGAGCAATTATTTTATTTTTTTCACATTCAGTTAAAAAAGCCTGTAGCAAGTTCTCAACGTCCTTGTAAGATGGATTATACTGAAAAAAATATGTCTCCCATCTTTTTTGCTACTAGAAAAGGATCTTGTTCATATGTGAGGATATTTCGTGTAAATTCATTTATTTCTTGGGGAGTAAACGGTATCCTATGTCTTAAAGTCACCACATCCCCATTCCATCCTATTTCAGGTACTTCTCTTAGAGGAAACAGGCCCCTAGTTGAATTTTGTACCTGTGGGTCAGTTTGACAAGGACAGGTTTCTCTAGGAGGACAAGATCTCCTTTGCGTTGGAATTTGGTTTTCTGTAGGAGAGGGAACATGAGAAACTGGGATTGCAGGGGAAGGTTTTTGGGGATTAAATTCAGTCAAGATTTGCACTGCAGGAGAGAAGCAGTTTGTTAACTGGGCTATAGGGAAGGTGTTTTCCATCTCTATTTCAGGGAAGGAAATTTCCTCATTCAAAGGTTCAGAAACAGGTCTGTTTCTGGTAGAGTGGGTGTTTGCCAATTGATCCTGTAAGAAACATTTTAGATCTTCTAATTGGGCTTGTATTTTATCCTCATTTTTTTCTATTTTATCCTCAATATTTTTTATTTTAGCATCTCTAAATATAGTATTGAGGATTACAAAAATGACAGTACCTATTAATATAAAAATTTGGAGGTATCCTGCATTCCTCAATGCCCCTAATTCTTCAGCTGCCATATAAATGTCAAAGAATGTAGTACTCATTTTTATATATATATATATATATATATATATATATATATATATATATACATATATATATATATATATATATTGTAATTATTTCTCTAGCAGTCTTCACAAAACATGTGGGGAGCAGGGCAAAGCAACAAACTTTCCACAGGGTTTGGTTTTTTTTATTTTTTATTTTTTAATCTAGGAAGTTGTTCCTTAAGGGAAAGGATATTTAGAAATAGCTCTTCCAGACAGGACTTTAGGGTCCTGTTGCTGAGATTTAAAACAGCTGTTTTCTATCTAACTATCAGAGTCACACAGCTGGGAAGTATCCGAGGTCCGATTTGAACCCAGGACCTTCTGTCTCTAGGCCTGGCTCTCAATCCACTGAGCTACCCAGCTGTCCCTTAAGATTAAAGGGAAGAAAAAGAAAAACTGCTGATTCCAATTTAACATAAGGAGAAAAGAGAAGAGAGAAAAAGTTTTTTTATACTCACATGTTCTAGCAGCTGTGTCTTTAAGCCAAATTTGCTGTTAAAAGGGACTAAGTGGTGAGAAGGTAGAGTAAAAAGGCAAGGAATTTCAGAAGTTTATTGAGAGAATTCTTTAGACTCCCATGTGGTCAGCCACAATGTGACAAGGAAATCACTTTAAAAGACTGATATATATAAATTTAAGGTCACCAAGGAGTTCAGCTATGTAATTCCTAAATGAAAACTCAAGTCAGCGGTCAACCTTTTATGGAGTTTTTAATTACAAACAGGATGAAGAAAGGTATTAGAGAGAGAGAGAGAGAGAGAGAGAGAGAGAGAGAGAGAGAGAGAGAGAGAGAGAGAGAGAAGGGAATAGGGCTTAATTACCCCCTCTGTTTAGGCTGGGCCAAAAGGCCCAAGCCTTTAGATAGCTGAGGCAAAGAAAAGAAATCAGTCCCTATCACTCACATGACCAAAATGGAGAAACAGTCTCAGGGGCCTCCACCTCCAACCTCCTTCAGAGCAAGCTTCTCAGAGCACCACCTCTCAGAGCAAAACCTATCGAACCTCCTCCAGAGCCACCTCGCTCAGAGCAAAACCTCCTCCTCAGTCCTCAGACCCCGCTATCTTTAAGGAAACCATCTAAGTTCCCTCCCCTCAGTTCTCACATCTACCAATCACTGTCCATGTCTTCCCTGTGCCAATGGTGGCTCTAGCTTAACCCAGGACCGCCCAGAGGTCTGCCCCTTTGCACATGTCTGTTGAAGGTCATATTCTCAAATAATTAAATCTTGATTTATGCTGCAGCCCTTCCTAAATCCTGTTACAACTGAGTAGGGTGGAGATTGTAAGTTCCAAGACCTGGTTCTATCATTCCAAGTATCTCTATTGTATCAATTCTAAAATCAATCATGACTCAAAGAACTTCCTGTTCTATGCTTAAGTATAGGTCAAAGCCCTTTCCATTGTTCAGCAAAAGGTTTCTGTCCTAAAGTGATCTTAAGTAGGGAGGAGAAGGACCCTCCCATGCCAAGGGGGGTTCACATTCCAATAGACTATCAGTAGGAAATTTTTCAAGTATGAAATTTCCCAATGGTGAAATTTCCAACATTTATAAGTCTAAGAAATTTTAAGGTTTACAATTTTCTTTATTTCTTAATTCTAATAATCTTTAATAAACCTCATAAAATATAATACTTTTAGTAGAAAAACTAATTTGATTTAAACAGTTTGGCTAACCATGTCAGTTGTGATGAAATACCCTCAATCTTCTAAATCTTTTCTCTACTCTGACTAAGTTCAGCTTTTAATAGCTATTGACTACATTTTTTAAGCCACATTTCTACAAGGCTTTTTAGCAAGCCTCTTGACTCATCTCACTCCTGCCTGCCTGCTTCCTGGCTCCCAGCTCTGACCCCAGCTCCCAGCTCTGACTACTGCTCCTGGCTATTGTGCTCACCTGGTCCTGACCCTGCACACCCCAGTGGTCTCTCTCTTGCTCACTCACCTGGTCCAGCTGATTCAGGCCCCAGCAACTCTGGCCTCCGACCCAGATGGCTCATCATCCCAGGACCCAGACTGCTGGTAGCAGACCAAATTTCTTCAGGATCAAAAACCAGTTGGTAAAAAAAGGGGGTGTTTTTTTCTTTAGGCTACAATTAGCCTCTATGTGGCCTGGGGGCAGGAGATCACAGTGAGGGAGAAAGAGGGAAAGAAGGAAGAGACTTTTCCAAACATGAACTTACAAGCATGGCTACTTTAAAAGGATATCTTTTGAGTGCACTGATACTTTCATTTATCTCACCTGAGAGTCAGGAGCAAAACTCAGCTCCATGCAACTCTTTAGCCCAATTGAGATTCCAAAAACCCATCTTCACTATGGGGAGGCAGCTCAGTGGCTCAGTGAATTGAGAGCCTGGCCTAGAGACTGGAGGTCCTTGGTTGAAATCTGGCCTCAGACACTTCCTGGTGGTGTGGCCTTGGCAGGTCATTTAACTCCCATTGCCTACCCCTTACCAATCTTCTGCCTTCTGACAATAGGCATCTAAATGGATAATAAAAAACAAGGAACTTCAAAGAGACTGGAGGTTATATTTTTAAGGCATTTCAGACTCTAATGTTTTATAAAAAAAATCTCTGTATTGTTTTAAGATTTAATTTTGTTGGATTTAAGTTCATTTATTAATATATTCAATACTATTGTGTTACATTGAATCATTTTAATGTACTGGGTTTTAACTACTGTTATATTCTGTTGCTTTTCCCCTATAACCATACTGAATTATAATTAACTGGGCTATTGAGAATTTTGGGGACATTGATACCTACATATTTGTACTACTGTTCTTTATTAAAAAAACTGTTACCTTGTAAAATTCATTTGCTTGTACTAACAGTGGATCATGGCCAGATATGAAGAGGAAATGGATCTCATTTTTGGTGAGAAAACCTTGTATTCTATATTTCCTTAGCTGACACAATGTGTCAATGATTATAAGCTACATTTTTATTTTTAAAACTCTTTTATTATTATATTTTTCTTGCATGTGCAATATACTTTCAGTTTTTTTTAATTTTTTCTCTCCTTTTTATATTTGAAGCACATGTCACCAGTATTGATTTTCTTTAACTCTTTTGATTTACCAGTAATATAAGTTTAACATATATTTGCTATAAAGCCACTGTATGCCCCAAAAGCTTGAGGCTAAAAATGATGCCACTAATTGTTTTAAAATTTTATAGGACTATGCTTAATGATTCTGTCTGATTCCAGGACAAGATTACAAAAAGAGCCATTTCACAGGGCCAAAGAAGCAAAGCTAAACCTGAATTGTGCCAAGAGAGCACACAGGTCAACAAATAAACCAATCCAGGAGGGATTGATGCACTTATAAGCCAATACAAAGGACTTGAACCTAGTGTGAAGACTCAAGGTTGCAAGGCTTAACATACATTAAGATGTTGGCCTTCCGGGTATTCACAGTCTTTGTGAAAATACTTACAGAAGAGTATCCCAAACTTGGTTCATATTTGGCTCCTATAATCTAGTCCCTTTTCTGTCTTTCATAGTGTGGCAAACTTTCTGTAGTCCTGGCTACTGATTGGGTAAATGCTTACTTGTTTATATCATTTTAATTGGACCCTGATTCAAGAACCTGTTATAGATTTATTTTTCCTTTACTTAGAATTTTTACACATAAGACTTTGATAGTCTATATTTTCATCCAGAAATTATCTTTTTTATTTGGATTTTTCTGATGTCTTTTTAATTTGTCTTGCCAATATATTCATATACCTCAAACTCAGCCATGCATCCCTAAGTGATCCTGTGTTTCTCAATCACCCTCTTCAAGTGGGAAATGTAAAAATATTATTATTTTTAAATTGCAAAGTTTAAATTCCTTTTGAGAAGAATTTTAGGTTAAGAAACATGATATCTCTCCGAATCCAGAAACGGAACTGTTTGGAGAAGACACCATGAAGATGCCTCCAGACCACAAGCTGCACGAGAAGATCAAGAATGAACTTTGGGTATGATTGATAGAACATTTATTTGTTTGTATACTTTCATGCCAAAGGGGACTGCCCCCTAACTGTTTTTTTGTCAATGAATCTAGCAATTATTGGTTTTGTTCTTCTTTTCCTCTTATCCTCAAATTATGTAATCTTTAAGTTGATTATGTTTTCATGATCCTTTTTGGGGAAACCTTTCCCAATAAGGATCAAATGGAGTAATGTAAAAATGCAGATTTGAACCCCAGACTCCAATTCCCAGAAGTCCTTGGTAGTTCCCAGAATTCCCTAAAATCTCACCAGAGATACCCACTTGGGCTGAGAACAAAATGGGTATTTAAACTGACTGTACCGCCTACTTGCTCTCTCTGCTTCAGCTTCTAGGCACATGCAGACAAAATGTGAGTGGCTGTGAATGGTCTCTGTGCCTAGGCATATGCTTTCTTATTTTGTATTTTCTTTATTTCTTAATTCTAATAATTTTTAATAAACTTCATAAAATATAATACTTTTAGTAGAAAAACTAATTTAATTTTTACTCAGGTACCTTCCAACTTCAAATCTGTGATATTTTGATCATAAGACTAGCTTGAAACCTAAGTTACATATGTAAAGATAAGTTCTTAAAATAATTTGTAGATTTTGGGGGGGAGGCAAAAAAACAGATATCCAACCAGATTTCAGTTAAATGATAAACAATTTGTTGATATGTATCTGTAACTTTCCACATTATAAGTTTCCTATGAATAATGAAGTCATAGATTTAGACCCCACAAAGAGTGAAAATTGGCAAAATTATGAATTATATCAGCATGGGGTTCTTTATGTCTTTTATTTTATTTCTTCACTCTTAAATGCCTTGGAATTAATTACAATATCAACCAATTAATAATATACTGCTTCTTACTGCCTTCTTTTACACAACACATAAAAGATAATAAATTAGAATACAACTATTATATTTTAGGTTGTATTCATTCTGGGAGAATTTATTCCTCAAATCAACACCCATTAAGAATTCTAGGAATAATGGTGCAGTTTAGTCCTAAAGAGAGAAAAGCAATATAAGAGTCATTGTCCCATTGTTCATCTTTGTGAGGAAAGAAGACTATAAGAGGCCAGAGAACATGTTATAACTGCAAGGGATCTTAGAGATTATCTCATTCGTTTTACATGAGATGTCTTTTCTAGAACATCATGATGCTGTATGCTTAATAATCATTTGGGGGGGGCATCCAAGAGGGGAACTGGACTAGAATCATATCTGTCATTCTAAATACCGCTAATCTAGAAGTAGAGCAGGAGAGAGTACAAAGCAAACAAAATAAGCCTCTACCCTAGCCATTTTCACTGGGTAAGGTGATGCTTAGCTTACTATTACCAGTTTAACTCCTTCCGTCAAAATTCTACTTTACACAAAAGACCATCACAAATATTCAATCATGAGTAAATCCATTAATCCAAGCAAACAGTCAACAGAGATCAAAGAAGCTAGAGAAAAAAAATGTAGAAAATATATGAGATAAACACCTTATTAGATAGAAGTAAGATGAAACCTTATCAAAGGGGAAATTCTCCCAAATCTCTAGGGAGGGAAGCTCTACATCTGCATTTTGAGAAGCTAGAGCAACATGATTGCTGTTTTGAAAGACTTTTGATCTTGCCTTTTATCTCACCAGAAGACAACCTGAAACCATATGTGAGACTCAAAGTAGCAGGAAGAAGATCTTCTCTCCTAGGTTATTAAATGTGTTATGTCAGATCAACATGGAATCTAGGAATCCCAAACTTGTGGCCTAGTGAGATCTGATGAACCCCAAGTTTCAGGACTAGTTTATAGGTTGGAGAACCCAAAGCTTATCCTTGTTCCCTTTTCCCATGGGAATCTACCCTTTAGGGAATCCCAAGCTGGAAGTTTCAGACTGAATGGGAGACTCTCAGGGTAATGACAATCCTCGCTGAGTGAGACTAAGCATATACTAAAGAACCTCTTTGTCTCAGGCAGTCTCTCCTATTGTATCAGACCCTTTCTCAAGAAGACCCAAACCTGGGAAGGAACCATCCTTTAGTATCCATTGTAAGTAGCCCCTTCCTTTACACCCTAGTCTCTAGCTATGACACCTTTCCCAAGCTTGATTGTATCCTATCAGTGTAGTTTGGACACTCCCATTTTCTTTGTAGCTATAGTGATGTCAATCATCTTTCCCTGCCCCTGGATTCCCCAAATGGTATATAGGTTCCCCAAATTCTTTTGTTCCTTGGAGTTCATCTTGAGTGGTGGCACTCCCAGGGGTGAGTGACCAGGGCAGCCAGAGTTTCAATCCTTGGACTCTGCAGCAGCTCTGTTGTTGAGGCCTACTAGCACTGAACCCCTTCTGCCCTTGATTAAAGAGTGATTTTGACTATTTAATAGTTCAGTGTTTTTTCCAGTTAACAGTCATAATGCTTAACATTATCTCCATCAACTTGAAGTCCTACACAAGCTTGAATCCCAAGTTGCCAATGTAAAGATTAATTATTAACAAAAATAATTTATAGGTGTTGACTTGGAAAAAACACAGAACTATTAAATAGTCAGAAAAAATAACTCTTTAATCAAGGAAAAGGGGTTCAACGTGATAGTAGGCCTCCACACAGCATGTTAACAACCCCACAGAATCTGATAATTGAACTCTGGATGCTCTGGACACTGATCCCTAGGAGAGCCAACTGTGCTAGATTGACAACTCTAAGGAACAAAAGAATATGTGGAACTTATATACTGTAAAGGTTAAAATTATGGTTGAGACTGAAAATCTAAATTTATGTGGTCACCATAGGAAATCCCAAATAATAAAATACTGAAGTCAGCTGGAATTTTTTATGGTGATTTAATTGATAGTGGAGAAGATTAAGGAGAAGGAAGAAGGAGGAGTAGGTTTTTACTCTCCCTACCCCTCTCCCCAGCTAGTATATGGTAGGGAGATAAGGAGATAAGGAAATAAGGGTTTGGAGAATGAAGGAGGAAGGAGTCAGATGGAACTCCAGAAAAATAAGGAGTAAACCCAGATGCCTGAACCTGAATCAGCTCAAGGCAAAGTCACCACCACCACTCAAAGATGTCAAAATGCCTAGCACACTGCCAGCCAGAGTTGTCTTTCCAGAGAAAGAGGAAGAGACAGGAAGTGATGTGCCTTATATAGACTGTTTTACATCACTTTACTGCATCTCATTTTTACCAATGATCACTTAGCTTGACTTAGGACAGCCCAGGGGTCTCTCTGCTTTTTTTGCACATGTTTGTTGCCTTTTTCTCAGATACTTAATCTTTGAGTTTGGTTCAGACCTTCCTAATCTTGTTAAACTAAGGAGGATGGAGAAAATGTGAACTTCCCAAGATCTGATTCTGTTATTCCAAGTATCTCTATTGTTATTGATCAGGAGATAGCTAAATCAAATCTTCTAAAGAACAGTTTGATTAGGGTGGAATAGTTTTAAAATTCACAATACCATTTGGGGGAAATCCAGGGGCAGGGAAAGATGATTAACATCTCTAAAGCTATAAAGAAAATTGGAGTGTTCCAACTATACTGACAGAATACAATCAAGCTTGGAGAAAAGAATCATAGCTAGAGGCTAGGGTGTAAGGGAAGGGGCTGCTTACAATGGATACTAAAAGGGTGGTGCCTGCACAGGTCTGGGTCTTCTTGGGAAAGGGTCTCTAATACAATAGGTTCCATTATTCAGTCTGAAACTGCTAGCCTGAGATTCCCCTCAGGGTGAATTCTCACTGGAACAGAGAATAAACTTTAGGGTCTCCAACAGATCTTACTAGGCTACAAGTTTGGGGTTTCTAGATTCCATGTTGACATAGGTATTTTTTGTCAGGGAGATACATGTTCAGAAATGTGATTTCATTGGCATAAAGAGTTCCTACTAAGGAAAATCCTTCTACTAATAGAGATTTGCACTGTTTAGGGACTATATTTTCTTAGAGTTTTGGCTGGGATATTGAAATGCTAAATGACTTTTCTAGGCTCAAGCAACCAATGCATATCAAAGGTAGGCCTCCCTTACTCTGAGGCCAGACCTCTAGCCATTAGACCAGTAATTGTTAACCTGAAATGCATGGATTCCAACTCAAACATTTCATGGAATTTCCACAGATATCTCAAAGGGTCTGTGAACTTGATTGCAAAAAGAATTATGACTTTATTTTTATTAACCTCTACCTAAAATTTAAAATCTGCTTCAATTATGAACATTGGCAAAAAACTCCAATAATATTAACAGTAATTTTGATTTTATAACAAAAGAAATTACAAATATTTGTGTAGCTATTGTAACTATCCCAAAATATCTTTTATACTCATCATGATTTCAAAATTACTGGAGTTATCGGACCTACAGCTAAATACATTACTAGTTTCTCAAATTCATTTAATATTTTTATAAATGCAAAAGCATAATTGACTTCTTCATAAATCCTACATATTTTATTTTATTTGTTTAAAATATTATTCTAAGAAATGAGAAATAGGCTTCATTAGACTCCCATAGGGATGCATGAAACACACATACACACAAATTAAGATTCCCTCCACTAAAACATGCATTTAATCTCATTTTCCTTTTTAAGAATTTCATTTTTTCTCCTTTCTTTTCTTTCTTAAAATTTCATAATATTTCTCTTCTCTATTTCCTTCTTCTTCTTCTTGGTAATAACAATGTTTCTTCAATATCTTCTAGTGGAATATAAGTGACTGGGTTTTCAAAAGTGAGATCATCAGTGGCAGGTAGGTGGCTCAATGGATAGAAAACCTGGGCTGGAGATGGGAGGTCCTGGGTTTAATCTGTCCTCAGACACTTCCTAGGAACCTGGGCAGGTCACTTAACCCCCCATTACCTTGCCCTTAATACTCTTCTGCCTTGGAATAGACCTCCAAGGGATTATGCATTTGGCATCAAAGAACAACTGAATACATTTGAAAAAATAAGTCACTATAAAACAAACCACTGTTCCCAATATCCATGAAGATCAGAATGCAAGGGCACAATGTGCATAGCTGGAAGCAATATCCTCATCAATAAAATCATTGCTATGTGATGTCTATGTTATAAATAGAAAATAATTCATTTTCCTAGTCTTCTGTAGCTAATTCTACCTCAGCAGTGATAGCAGTAGATATAGGAGTGTCACTGAACACTAATAATCCTTGAAATAATCATTATGATAATAATTTTAGGAAACTAAACAATACTCACTTGCTAGCATGGAAGAGTTTGTATTATACAATCAAGTCAGGGGAAGAAATTTTAACATTTGCATCTTTGGGGAACAAAGGTAACATTGGTAAATGAAAGCAAAGGGATAGTGGTGAGAAATGGCCAAATTAGAGAAAACACTGGATTTACTGAAAAACAAATGCAAAGATGCATGTTCTCTTGAAAATACAAGGGAAGTTATTACTTAGTTCATTAGTTTCTTGCCTAACAGTCCTAACAGAAACCCACCTAATATAAACAAGAAATATATTTCCAGTGATTACATTTTAAAATATTACATAAAATGTTGCATATTTTTGGTAGTGATTGGCCATGATTCATACTACTCGGTGTAATGATTACTAAGTATGAGATAGTCCCACTCCTACAAGATGTCTATCCCACTCTCTACTTTGACAAAGGAATTAAGTTAACTGCAATTTTTTTTCCAATCTATATGCCTCCTTAGGTATCCTGCCATGATCACATCTTGCTGGCATTTTCTGGATATAGTTCAGGTGCTCCTTATAAAACATGTTGACTGGGAAAAAAACACAGAACTACCAAATAGTCAAAATCACTCTTTAATCAAGGGCAAAAGGGGTTCAGCACTAGTAGGCCACAACAACAGAGCTGTGCCACACATGACTGCACAGAGTCTGAGGATTGAACACTGGCCACTCTGGTCACTGACCCCTGGGAGGGCCACCACACTAGATGACAACTCCATGAAACAAAAGAATTTGGGGAAACTATATACCATTTGGGGAATCCAGGGGCAGGGAAAGATGATGGACATTACTATAGCTACAAGGAAAATGGGAGTGTTCAAACTACACTGACAGGATACAATCAAGCTTGGGAAAGGAGTCATAGCTAGAGGCTAGGATGTAAAGGAAGGCACTTGCTTGCAATGGATACTAAAGGATAATTCCTGCTCAGGTGTGGATCTTCTTGGGAAAGGGTCTCTGATACAATAGGCAAGACTACCTGAGACAAAGAGGATCCTTAGTATATGCTTAGTCCCATTCAACTAGGATTGTCATTCCTCAGAGGGTCCCCTACTCAGTGGAAACTGCTAGCCTGGGATTCCCTTCAGGGTGGATTCTCATGGGAAAGGGAACAGGGACAAGCTTTGGAGTCTCCAATTTACAAGCTAGCCCTAAAATTTAGGGTTTATCAGATATTACTAGGCTACAAGTTTGTGGTTCCTAGACTCCATGTTGACAAGCATAAAGTTCTACCTTGCTATAAATTTATCAAGTAGTTGAATTGCTGGTTGATTCATCTTGACTGTTAGTAGTTCACAAATTCAGAGTTTGGAGGGACTTGATAATCTACTTTATCCCCTATCATTTTATAGATTAGGATGAGGATCAGAAAAATCACTTAGATTTACCCATTGGCACATAGGTAATAACTAACAGACCCAAGATTTTAATCCAGGTGACCAGAGTCCAAATACATTGTAGTTGGTGCAATGATTAGACCATTGGGTCTAGAGTCGGAAAGACCTGAGTTCATATCCAGCCTCAGACACTTGCTAGTTATATTAGCATCACAATTCTAGAGTTGGAAGGGGTCTTAGAGGCTCTCCATGACAATCTAATTATTTTATGAATGAGGAAACTAAGGCCAAAGTAAGTAAAGTGCCAATTCACAAATTACAAGCAATAGAGGTAGAATTAGATCTTGGACTATTAGAGTCTAACCAGAATCAAAGTCATCATTAGAACAGTAAGACTATAAGTTTTAGAGAAGATACCTACCTTCATTGGTAAGTGGAGTTCCCTCACCTGAAAGTTTCTTCTACCACTAAAATCACTGATTTAGTCTCTATTCCTATACTTATAGTATTATTGTTATGGGCGGAAAGGATACCTTTGGGGTTCAGGAAGGATACCTTTTGCAAGAATGCAAGACTCCAAAACTTAGCTTAAAAACAAAAAGAGAAATTTATTAATTTAGACAGTAATGTTGAGAATGGCCAGGAGAATAGCAAGGTGGGACAGCAAGATGGGAAGCAGTTCCTTGGGAGGACAGCATGAAAGGAAAGACTGTTCCTCCATGGGGACAGCATGGGTGGAAAGGCTGTCCCCCAGATGACATCAGTTCTGGGGATTATATACTCTTCTCTTTAGATGCTATGTCCTGGTGTGGACATGACCTAGAGTATTAGTCCCTCAGGCATTTTGTGGGGTGAGGTTGTCTTCTGACTGGGGTCTGCCTGGAGGCATAAAGATTCATCTCTTTATCCATCTTAAATCTAGAGGACAAAAGAGGGTAAACATCTCAGGACTCTAGGGGGGTCCTTGGGTGTTTCTAGGTTAAGAGTCACAAGGATTCAAAGGCAAGGGAGTTTCCCTGATAATAGTTGGCCTGGGTTTCTGGGTACAGTGCCCATGTCATTATATTCTTTCAATGATCAGCTTCCTTCTATGATGCCACCTCTTATAATCCAAATTAGTTGAAGTACGGCATACACCAATTATATGTAAATTGTCTTACTAATTGCCCTACATCTTCCCCAATCATCAACCAAATTGCTAACTTTAATAAGATGATCATTCTGAGTAGCAATCATAAGCCTGAAGGTCTAAGAAAAAAAACATGTTTTACTCCAATGAATTAGAAATAGAGGAGGTATTCATTGGGGGAGTGGGGAATAATAAAAACTGGAATCTCCAAATAATCTTTGTTTTCTTTTGTTTTGAATTCTCTCCTCTGAATTTGTTGTTGAATCACTTTGAGGTATTTGGTAATTAATTAATCAATCAATATTTATAAAGTACCCATTATGGACAGACACTATGCTAAATCTGTTAAGTTATAGCCTGTACCTGTATTGGTGACCCTATGGCACACATGCTGGAGGGGGCTGATCCCCTTCCCTTCTCCACAAGTACCTGAAGACATTTCTCACATGATCTCCCCTCTACCCAGCAGCTCAATGGGAGTACTTCCTCCCTCCCCAGTCTGGGGTAAGGCATCAGGATTGGAGGAGGGAGAACTCATATACTATACTACATGCGGGTTGCAATTTGGGCAATAGATCTCTAAAAAGTTTGTCATTACTGCCATATATTATCAAGGACTTAGTGGTATAAAATTAATGTTCATTTTAAATGGCAATTTTGTTTAGGGGGTACCTAAGATTTTTAGAGTAATATCATTTTTCCCTCCCACAACAGTTTAAAATGGGCTCAATGAAAATTGTGCCATCAATATCTATCTACTCTCTACAGAATGAAATTAATAAATTAGTTCAGCCTACTCTGAAGAGTTTACAAAAGGTGCTAAGAAATAAGAATGATCTTCATGGATTGGCAAAGGTATAAATTTAGTAAATGCCATGTCATTAAAAGAAATAACAAAAAAATTATACACAGAGATCAGAGACTTGCACTCTGAAATAACTCAGCTAAGACAATTTCATGATGCTATGATTTTATTTTGGCCAACCTATTTCTGTCACTTACACACCCATAAACACACACACACACACACACACACACATACACACCCAGAGAAATTCCATTTAAGTTTAAGTAGCTTAGATTCAATTCTTTCTAAAGAGTGAGGGAGAATTAGGTGACTTCTTACGATGAACTGCACAAACTGCATCTACAAAAATATTTTCTTTTGGATAAATTTAATGTTTAGAAAATATGAGTCATAGGGTTCCAAAAATTCATTATCTATTTATCTTGGTCTTCAGACATTGAATATGAGATTTAATTATATTGTTAGGATTACATTCAAAGCCTTTCCCCCTTGGTAAAACTTACTGCAGTCTTGAAGGGTTCCTACTCAACTGTATGACGTGATATAGTGGACAAGACATGGCCTGAGGTTTAGAAAGATTTGAGTTCAAAACTTAACTCTGTAGTGTATTGGCTGTGTGACCCTAGGCAAGATAAATCCATTTTCAACACCATCTCCCAGGCAACTCTCTAAGACAAAGAAGACATAAAGCTGATATCCTGCTTTGAGAGTGATTCTTCACTAAAAACTCTCAATATCAATGAAATTAGATAGACAGATAGATAGATGGATAGATGGATAGATAGATAGATAGAGAGAGACAGATAGATGAATGGATGGATAGATAGAGAGAGAGACAAAAAGGCATATAAATAGATAACAGAGAAATAGATGAATGATAGATGAAATCATTGATAAGACAGAAAAATAAATAAATAGTAGATAAATCATATAGGAGGAAAGACATAATAAATAAGTGAGAGATGAGACAGACAGATAAATATATGATCAAGTGAATGATATCAATAGATAATTTTCTCTATACATGCAATTTATATATATGTGTGCATATATGAATAAGTTTTATACCATATACTCATAAATATATTTGAATGGGCAGACATAAATACTTACATATATATGTCATACATACATAGCCATAAAAATATATTTTTACATTTTTGCCAAGTTGAACAATCTAAAATATATGCTCATGCTTGGTTTTTAATAGAAATGATAGGTGAGGAACTCTTTCAAGCCATTATGGAAGTTGCTTGTATCATTCTTATGAGTCACCAAGTACATTCATCTGTCATAAAGCCATTTATACCATTCTAGTAGGAGACATCCCTGCTTATAAACAGAACTTCTAAAAAATTAGTTTGGATAAATAGCCAAAAAAAATCATTTTGGTCTAGTCATCAAATGAGAAAGATTTATCAAAATGTTTTCAGGGCTTTTCCTTAATATCTACTGATGAATCAATAATAATTTATTAAATAACTAATAAATTCAGTGTAAAGTAAGATAAAGTATATGAAAAATAATATGTAGTGCCTCTTTCCTTCATAGTCTACTTCTGGTGACATGATAGTGGTAGTCTCTCAGTGACCGAGAATGACGATTGTCTTTGTGCATTATCATCTATTGATGTACCCTCATGTGGCTTTGAAGTCCAAAGACTGAGGCACAAAGTTTGTGGCATATGGGGCATGGGACTCCAGTTGTTATGGGAGGTGTGGTTGTGGCCTGGTGTCGGCGTTCAAGTGCAGCAGCAAGACGTCGTTCATCTTCAAAGGTGGTGGCGGAATGGTTAATGTGGGTTCGCCAGCTGTTTCTGACAGAGGCAGCAAGTTCTAGTTGCTTTGGTGTCATGCCAGCCCACTTCAAGTTGGACTTTAGCTGATCCTTGTATCTTTTCTTTGGTCGGCCTTGTTTCCTGAGTCCAGCTGACAGTTCACCATAGAATATCTATCTTGGTATTCTCTGAGGGTCCATGCAGATGACGTGTCCAGACCATCATAGCTGGGTTTTGAGGACCATGACTTCGATGCTGGTAGAGTTGGCTCTGTCGAGGACTTCCTGGTTGGTGATTCGGTACTGCCATTGGATCCTCACGATTGACTGGAGAGAGCATTGGTGGAATTGCTCCAGCTGTTTCATGTGCTTTTGGTACAGTGTCCATGTCTCACAACCATACAGGAGCAAGCTGAGGACCACTGTGCTATACACTTTGAGCTTCGTCGCAGTGCTTACACCGCTGTGTTGGAGGACTTTGCAGCGCAGCCGCCCGAGTGCCTGGCTGGCCTGTTGGATCCTGGCATTGATCTTGACCCATCCTTGGCGATAGTGCTGCCCAGGTACTTGAAAGTGTTGACCTTAGAAAGCTGCGTGCTGTCAATTGTAATGCACGGCTGGTTAGTTGGCCTCCCTGGTGCAGGTTGGAACAGCACCTCTGTTTTTCTGAGGCTGATATTCAGGCCAAACAGTTTTGTTGCGGTGGAGAACCTGTCCACAATGGTTTGGAGATGATTTTCTTGGTGGGCTATGAGAGCACAGTCATCTGCGAAGAGAGCTTCCAGGATGAGTCTCTCTCTGTTGTCTTTGTTTTTGCAGTCTTCCTCCCATAGTTTATTCCATCTTCAGGATCTGGACATTTTCACTGACTGTCCCTCATGCTCAGGGTGGTTTTACTCCTCCTATTTCCTCTCAATTTCTTGGCTTCTTCAAGACAGCTCAAATTTCATCTTCATAAAGCCTTTTCCACTCATCCAATCCCCTCATTCTTTTGAACCTTCCATTTACATTGTAGTTTTCTTATATGTGCATTTTTTCAAATGTTATTTTCTCCATTATAATATAAGCTTGAGAGTTAGGACTGTTTCTCTCCCCAACCCCCAGCCTCTTCTTAGTAATCCTGGTGCTTAAAAATGTGCTTGGCACTTACTCATATTTATAAAGAGCTAAATCAATTGTACACAAAATCAAGCCATTCTCCAATTGATAAATGGGCAAGGGAAATGGATAGGCAGTTCTCAGATAAAGAAATCAAAACTATTAACAAGCACATGAAGAAGTGTTCTACATCTCTTATAATCAGAGAGATGCAAATCAAAACAACTCTGAGGTATCACCTCACACCTAGCAGATTGGCTAACATAACAGCAAAGGAAAGTAATGAATGCTGGAGGGGATGTGGCAAAGTAGGGACATTAATTCATTGCTGGTGGAGCTGTGAACTGATCCAACCATTCTGGAGGGCAATTTGGAACTATGCCCAAAGGGCGACAAAAGAATATCTACCCTTTGACCCAGCCATAGCACTGCTGGGTCTGTACCCCAAAGAGATAATGGACACAAAGACTTGTACAAAAATATTCATAGCTGCGCTCTTTGTGGTGGCCCAAAACTGGAAAATGAGGGGATGCCCATCAATTGGGGAATGGCTGAACAAACTGTGGTATATGTTGGTGATGGAGTACTATTGTGCTAAAAGGAATAATAAAGTGGAGAAGTTCCATGGAGACTGGAACAACCTCCAGGAAGTGATGCAGAGCGAGAGGAGCAGAACCAGGAGAACATTGTACACAGAGACAAACACACTGTGGTATCATCGAACGTAATGGACTTCTCCATTAGTGGTGGTGTAATGTCCCTGAACAACTTGCAGGGACCCAGGAGAAAAAAACACCATTCATAAGCAAAGGATAAACTATGGGAGTGGAAACACCGAGAAAAAGCAACTGCCTGAATACAGAGGTTGAGGGGACATGACAGAGGATAGACTCTAAATGAACACTCTAATGCAAATACTATCAACAAAGCAATGGGTTCAAATCAAGAAAACATCTAATGCCCAGTGGACTTACGCGTCGGCTATGGGGGGTGGGGGGGGGAGGAAAAGAAAATGATCTATGTCTTTAACGAATAATGCTTGGAAATGACCAAATAAAATATATTAAAAAAAAAATGTGCTTGGCAGAGAGAAACCACTTAATCAAGACTTTTTCACTAACTTTTGCTATTTCGTGATCCATCTGAGTTCTGAACTGGCCAACTTGTTCCTTGTGTACAACATTCCATCTTTCAATAAAAAAAGATAAACTAGGTGGGGTCAAAACCACTCCCACCACATTGATCACTGCCTCCCCTCAGTTTCAGGTGGAGATAGCCCAAGATCCTAAACCTCAAACCTCTAGGAATGGTCATGTCCAGACCTGTTTCTTGCCCAGGCAGCTAGACCTACTTCCAGGTCACCCCCTATAGCTGCCAGTCAGAACAGCAGCATGTAAGGAGGCTCAGCATTGGCAACTTCCTCCTCTAATGCTATATAATCTCATCAGTAACCCCAGCTATAGAAGACCAAAAAAAATAAATTCTCCCTACCAAAATCTTTGGCACTTTCATATAATGTCAAGAAAAATTACAGGTTTATAAATTGGGATAGCATTAAAGATGATGAAATATCATTTATTTTGCCATTGCACCTTAAGAATCATGGGACTTTTCTTTGTTCAAACTCTTTATGTATATCGTCTTGTTAGAATTTGAGCTCCTTGAGAGTAAAGACTGCTTTGCTATTATACTTGTATAATATCCCAAGTGCTTGGCACATAGTATATAATAAATATTTTTCTGCACATTTTCACAGACTGTCCCCCAAGACTGACTCCAAAGCTAGCTTACTATTGATTCTGTTATACTCCCTTCCCAAATTATAATCACAAGTAAATTTGGCAATTAAAGTTAGGAAAAATAAAAGTTATGGTACTAAAAGTTTTTGTAGAATGAGAATTAACAACCCCAAACAAGATACAATTTAATAATCATTATTCAAAGAATAATGATGAATGCTTGAGGGAGAAGGGAAGGCAAAAGAAAGGAAACAGATACTTGAATGTGATATCTCTATGCCTTAATTATCATCAATATCTAAGAAAGGTCTCTGACAAAAATTATAATGCAGTTATAATGAATTATAATGAAGTTATGAGTATGATAGATTCTATGAATAAAAATCAGTCCTTATCTTGTTAAAGAAAATCTGAATAAATATTGTAAAAGTGAGTAGATAGAAACCACTCCCTAAATTTGTCCAACCCCACATCCCACTTTACATGCATACTTTGTATGAAGGAGAGGGATAGAAGTAAAAAGGTGTGCTGGGTGAGGAGGACTCTCTCTCTGGGTTGGCACAGGGGTGGAAGACTGTCTTGAGCAGGAGCTCTTGTGCCTGCTGTGCGCTCAAGGGTTTTTTGCAGAGTTTGGTGGCTTGGTGGGCTTCCTATTTTGACTTAGGGTATTTTAATTAGATGATATTTTCTGTCTCCTTCCTAAATTTTCCTCTTTTTACTTTATCTCCACTTTGGTTAAAACTTAATTGTTAAGAGCTACTAATAGACTCATAACTTGACAGTTATATTTATAGACAGCGACCACCATCTTTAATTTTATAAATTAATATTACATTTAATATTTTCTTTAATTATTACAAAAGTAAAAGGATTTGGAGAACAATTATTCATCTACTACACCATGAAATCTCAGCAACCTTAATTTATAAATATAGAGTTTGATTTTGAACCAATTATATTAAATGATAGTCTTCAAATAAATTTCACAGTTTTGCTTAGTATTTTAAATGGTCAGTCAGAAAATTCTGCAAGATTATAAAATCAGGATTTCTTACATTTGTAAATTTGAATCATTTTGCTCAGTATTTATTCCAAAAGAATGGATCTATTTTGTTTTTTTTTTATCATTAAGAGATAGCAAAAAAGACAATGAACAATAGAAAAAAATTATGACTCCAGAACTACATCCAAAACATGTCCCTACAAATTCTCTAACCTATCTTTTTTTCTCTCCTCCACCCTCATGAATGTATTAGTAGCCTCAGTCTTCCTATATCCTGTGTCTTGGATTGCTTCCATGAGTAATATAGTTAAAACCAGTGGTTCTCAAAGTGAAGATGCCCAGTGGTGGTCTTTAAGAGTCCTTTCTGAAGGACTTCTGGGTCAAGATGGCTACTGAGTAGAAGCAGAGCTCTTCTCCTCTCCACCAATCACTCAAGACAGAGTGCCTCAAATAGACAAAACCAAAATCAAACAAGCGAAAGAGTTCCATTGTAGGATGCAGCACAGAAGGTAAGCAAAGTTAGGGCATTTTCATGCTAAAAGAGGGAAAAATTTTCCCCATAAGGGGAGAGCTCAACACCACTCCCCCACTTCACCTACTTTTCCAGAGTCTGAGTGAGCAAGAAACAAACTTCCAAGTTCTAGGAGGGAGGCTGGCTGTGTCCAATACAGACTTACCCCTAAGAGAAATGACTCAGAACACTGGGAGGCTGAGGAAATTTGGAGATAAGGAATTGCAGAGCTTGGGGAGAGAGGACAGGCCACAGCAAAAAAAAAAAGCCACAGAGAACTGTAAGAAGCCCTCGGGATAAAACCTCTCCAGTGCACAATACAGAGACTTGCCTACACTCCACACCCAGACCTCTTTCAGGCAATCTTTAAGTTCTTAGGGGATGGACCTGCCCTTAAGAGTACCTGGACCCTGATGAGGACTGGGGGAAAATATCCTCAGGGCAAAAACCTCTCCAGAGTCCAATACAAAGATCACCCACATTCCTCACTTAGACATCTGACCAGGAAGGAACAAGGCAATGGCCACAAACTCCCAGGAACTAAAATCCACAAATACCAAAAAAACAAGGAGAAAACCTTGATAATTTTTATACAGAAAAAACTCAGACTAAAGAAAAGGCAGCAGAAGATGACCAACAATTAAACACAACCAAACCTTTGGCAAAAAATGGAAATTGGTCACAAGTTGTTGAAGATTTTAAATCTGAGATTGTCAGAAAAAATGGAAGAAATATGGCAAGAAAAATAATCCAAAAAGAAAATAACAGTTTAAAAGACAGGGTCTCCCACTTGGAAATTGAAGCCCAGCAATCAAATGAAACAATAAGCAAATTGAAGATGAGAAATGATCTGCTAGAAGCCATGAAAAGGATAGATCAAACTGAAAAGGAAGATCAAAAGATATTACATGAAAATCAGTCATTAAAAACTAGAATTGCTCAAGGAAAAGCCAACGATCTCACAAGACAGCAAGAATTAATAAAACAAAGCCAAAAAAATGACAGTTTAGAAAGCAACACAAAATATCTCACTGAGAGGGTTGACTTTGAAAATAGAAGTTGGAGAGACAATTTGAGAATCATAGGCCTACCTGAAAACCTGGAAAAAAAAAAGAAACTGTGACACCATACTACAAAAAATTATCCAAGAAAACTGCCCTGAGGTTCTGCAACAAGAGGGCAAAATAGACAATGAAAGAGTCCACAGATCATCCACCACACTAAATCCTCAAAAGAAAACCCCTAGGAACATAACTGCCAAATTCTAGAACTTCCAAGCTAAGGAGAAAATATTACAAGAAGCCA
The DNA here is from genome assembly GCF_027887165.1 of Monodelphis domestica. NCBI lineage: Eukaryota > Metazoa > Chordata > Mammalia > Didelphimorphia > Didelphidae > Monodelphis > Monodelphis domestica. The sequence goes on along the minus strand of NC_077231.1, from coordinate 66,867,858 downwards.
GAAAGAAACAATTCAGATATCAAGGAACATCAATCAGTATTACACAGGATCTGGCAGCCTCCACGCTAAAAGATTGCAAAGCTTGGAATATGATATTCAGAAAGGCAAGAGAATTGGGTCTACAACCAAGGATCACCTACCCATCAAAATTGACTATATACTTCCAGGAGAAAGTATGGACATTCAACAAAATATAAGATTTCCAAATATTTGTAAAAAAAAAAAGATTAGAACTAAACAGAAAATTTGATATTGAAATCCAAAAACCAAGAGAAAAGTGAAAAGGACACAGAGTCCCAAGACAATGAACAGAAGTCTACAAGTTGAAGGAAAACATTATCATTAGGAGTTGGCCAAATCATGCTTGGAAACAAAGGAAAATGAAATTGAAATATTGATAGCTAAGTTATCTTTGATCAGATTAAGAAAGCATAATTAAAGTTCAAATGTCCCAAAGAGAATTGATTTGGGTTCTATTGGTTCATGATAATAACTGATATTTATCTAGTGCTTTCAAGTTTAGGAAGAGCTGTACATATGTTACATTATTTGAAACTCAACAACTTTTTTAACTCAAGTCAAATAAATATGCATTTATTATGCACCAAAAAGAGTCCTTTCCATGCCTCTTATGTCATAATTACTTTCTTATAATAATATATTTAATTTCTAATGTGATATGCATGTACATATATACTGCTTATAAGTAAAAGCTGAGGAAGGGGTTCCTGAGTAATTTTTAAAACAATATAAAAGCATCCTGAGATCAAAAATTTGACAACTATTGGTCAAAACTATTGAAACATCAAATGTTTTCTCAAAGAGAAGTTACTAATAATAATAGTTACTGGTTAATAGTATACTTCAGGGAAATGTCTAGCTTCCTTTTTTTTTTAATATATTTGATATATTTTTGTAGGGGTGAATGGATTGGAGGTATATGGAGTATGTCAAAGAGAAAATGTGATAATAGTGATAACTCTAGATATCTGCTCTTTGGGTCCAGATATTAGCCAACCTATTTGTGGAGGGGATCCAAATCAGAAAGAAAGCATGCTATTGTGGGAAGATTGCAGGTTTTGAGTTAGAGAATAGAGACTCCAATCCTGAATCTGTCCCTTACTACCTGTGTGACCTTGGGTAATTCATTTAACCTATGTCAGCTTTTATTTCCTTTACTGCAAAGTGAGAGGTCTGGACAACATATTTCAGATTTTTCCCATCCCTGAAACTTCAAAACTCTGGTTAAATACAAATTCTTTCAAAAGAGGAAGAGGAAAAGTAAACAGATAGATAGGCAGAGACAGACATTGTGTTTTTTAAACCCTTACTATGTACAAGGAGGGTTGGTTAGCTAATGCAGTGGAGAGAGCTCCAGGCCTAGAGTCAGGCAGACATGAATTCATATCTAGTCTCAAACATTTACTAGCTGTGTGACCCTGGGAAGTCATTTACCCTTGTTTGCCTCAATTTCCTCATCTATCAAATGAAGTGGAGAAGGAAATAGAAAATCGCACCAGTATCTCTCCCCAGAAAACACTATGTGGAGCCAGGAAGAATTGGACATGACTGAAAAATGCCTGAAATGTGCCAAGCACAGTGCTAAGCTCTAGACACATAAATAATAATAGACTAGACCACCTCTACCTTCCATGAAATGTACATCCTAATAGAGAAAAGACAGCACATAAAGGGGAAATATAAACAGATATTAGGTAGTCCTGTTGCAGAATTTTGCAGAGATAGCCAAGAAGTGTCATGGTGGCCTAAATCACCTGAAAGCTAGTCTCACTAATGTATAATCACTGTTCCTCTGTTTATATAAAAGGAACTAAAGATCAGTTGTGAATTACTCATTTCATACTAAGCTTGTTAACTATTACTGATTTTTTTAATGTTTAAGGGGGAGGGGGAATCCCATACCACATAAAAAAAGCATATAAAACAAATTTAAAAATATGATCAGTTTCAAAAGCTAGTGCTTTTAGTCACATTTTTACTATAAAAGTAAAAATGCCAAGCATGGGTAGAAGAGAATCAATATGTGTTAGGATGCTAGAAAGAGTTTTCAAAGCTAGGAGAACTAGATTGTTAATGGATCTTTCTTCCAAGATAATGAGAAAAGCAAAGAGGAGAAGAAAATAAGAGAGCAAGTTAGGAGTGATAAGATATCGAAAATGGATGTACTTGTCTCTAAATGATTTTGAAAATAGAATTAGTTTTAGTAGTGTCATAGAAGAGACATGAAAAGTTCCATGGAACTTTTATGTGAAGAAAACAAGATTTTTTAAAATCTTGTTTTATCTTGTTTTCATGAAGTTTTTTATTTTAAAATGACATTCTATTTTTTAATAGAAAAGTACATATTTTAATTGCATTTGTGTTTACTAGAAATATAAGAGGGAGGAATTAAGCCCAGTATTCCTTGTTGTACAAGACTTAGAACAGAGAAATTCAGAAATAAGAATATATGCCTGTTGCTCATCTTAGTAAAGTGGATATGTGCATATTTCCTGTGTTACCATCAATCCCAAGACTAGTTACATAAACTTTGAGTCTCTGTTTCCTCATCTGTAAAAAAAGGATATTGTAATACTTGATCTCCAATTTCTTTAACAAAACTCTAAATTTATCATTATCTGATCAATATTAATGAATACAAGGAACAATGAAAGACGTACATCAAAGATGAAGAGAGACATGGGGTACCTTTCATAGCTTTGGAACATTCAGAAGGAGGCAGTGTGAAATGTACACGAAACAAAGATTTCTCCCACACTTTGACCTAGAAATACTTTTAGAAATTGCCATTGACTCATGGAAAAGGTTCCCAGTTCTCAGGTTCATCTGTATTTATGCCTTGTTAATATTACAGTGAAGTCAGAACAAGGACTTGGAACAAAGAAGAATGAGGGAGTTGCTTGATTTCTCATGGAGACTGTTAGAATTTTAAAACTTGAATGAATGCTTACAAATTATTTTCTCCCCTTCTCTATATTGAAGATGAGGAAACTGATTCTTTATTCAAATATAACCAATTCTTGATCATTCACACAAAGGAGAATAAATACACAAACAGATCAGAATATTAGATATTGGAGAAATAATCTGTCAATCTATAAACAATTCTGACTGTAAACTATGTATTCATATTTATTCATTCAACATTAAAAACAGAATTTTCTCTTGTTGGACATATGCTTACTGTAAGGAGACATCTAGGCATAGAAAACAATAACAACAACAATGGACTTTGAAGAAAACAAATTAAAAAGCCACCCCCTCATCTCAGTTTATAATCTATGTGGTTTAAATTTGATAAAGATATCTTTGATATATTTATTTCCTTTCAAGCAAAACAATTCAGTGAAAAATTGTCAGAAGGAACATAAATCTTAAGCTAGAAAGGGACTTTAGAGACTTTCAAGTCCATTTTCCTCATTTTATAAAAAAAGGAAATTGAGGCCATGAAGGTTTTCTAAAATCTCCCAAAGGAAGCAAAAGTGAGGCATTCATAACTCGAAATCAGTTCTTCCTCTCTGAACACAAATTGGGAAAGCAGCCAAACTTCCCACTCTACAACATAGTGCTATGATAGAAAAGTTCAAATTTGCAGTCTAGATGATCTAAGTCTGTATCCTGCCTTTGAAGCTGACCATCTGAATGACCCTACTGAGGTCACCTCACTTACATAATGTTCAGATATCTGTGGATGATGGAGATGGATTAGATGTCCTTTGGGTTACCTTACACTCTCAATGATCTTATGATGCCACATAACAGAATAGCAGTTCTGTTCATCATTACCCTTTTGACCTAGGCTAAATAACCTTATTTCCTCAGACCTCAGTTTCCTCATCTGTAGTAGTTGGAGGTTTGATTTGCTATTCCTTCAGGTAAGTTATAACTCTTGATCTGTCCTTTTATGATAAAATATAACAGAATACCAGCTCTATTAATTGCTACCTCTTGTGAGGTTGGCCAAGTCCCTTCACCTTCTTGGGCCTCAGTTTCCTACTCTGTAAAATAAGGATTTTTAACTAGATAACCTATAAGGTAATAAGCCACTTCTCAATACTTTTTTTCTTTTTTAATAAATCACTCCACATTATAAATAAACATAATCAGTTTTGCTCCAGATAATTTTTTTTTCAGCGCCAAATAGGTAAGATTTTTGTGTTTTAGAGGACTTTTTTTCTTAGCTGAATACAAATTAAATAGAGAAAGGTCTGGAAAATTGTCAACAAAACAAGTAATTGATAAAGACCTAAAGGTTTACTCAAGATGTAAACTCTGCTGTGGTTAGAAGTGACTGCTGTAAGGAGGATACCCGATTCTTCATGACCCTGATTGGAGTTTTCTTAGCAAAGTAACTGAAATGGTTTGCTATTTTTTCTTCAGATCATTTTACAAACGAAGAAAATGAGGGAAATGGGGTTAAGTGACTTGCCCAGGGTCACCCAGCTGAGAAGGGTCTGAGTACAGATTTGAGGTTTTCCTGATTACAGGGCCATTATTCTATCCACTGCATCAGGTGACCCAAAAGAGATCGTAAAGATCATCAAATCCAAAAGTTTCCTTTTACTAAAGAAACATTAAATGACTATCCTGGACTCATGCAACTAATAAATGTCTGAATCAGGATTTAAACTCATATCTTCCTGAATCCAAGTCCATGTTCTTCTCTTACTGAGAAGATCACAGTATATTTGAGCCAATGACTAGCTCAAGCTCATTCCCCCTCCCAAATAGAAGCACTGCAAAGAAAAAGTCTTGGATAACTTTATTTTTTTAACTTATCACACTATCATAAGACCTAAATTGAAATCTGATAGCTGCATTTGTATCAACCCTTTCATTCTTTTGCAATCAGATTTTATAGCTTTACGCATATGTTATTTCTGTACATTGCATCCTTGGAGATAAGCTACATTTCTGGTCAAAACCATACTCTAATGGAAGATCTGTTATTTCAGTAGTCCAGTAGACCTCTGGGCACCTGATAAAAGCCTTTTATTTTTTTAAGAGATCTTTTTTTTAAGTATATGATTGTAGCCTTGGTGACAGCAAACAGAGGAAAAAAAACACTTCCTTTTTCTTATCAGTGGGGAGGTTAAATTACCAACCAAATAAATTGCTTTTATTGTGGCTTTTGCCCATCAGATAATGCTTTTTCAGTCTCCTTGGAGCAATAGATGCAGGTTAATGTCTTTTTCCTAGTCATTTAAAAGAAAATCTGACTCATAATGTTACACTAATTAGTCATATTAAAGAAATGAACAGTTGAATGATTATCCTAAATGCATTTGATTCTTTTTTGAGAGGTGAGTGGGTGTTAAATTATGCAGAAAAAATCACTTCTCCTAAAAGAATAGAGAAATATTTTACACCAAATCTTTTAAAAGTTGGATACACTCTCATAATTAAATTGGTAGGAACAGAGAAATGAATGAAAACTAGCTAAAATTGTCCATTATTGAGGAAAGACAATTTAATTGTTTTTTAAACAAATAGACCAACTAAAGACATTTAAACGATTCTTTGGGGAAATTATCCAATTACTTTAAGAGAAAATGAATTGATCTTGAAAGGTTCCATGAGGAATGTACAATCCAGGAAAGGAGATAAGAGAAGATAAGACATGAACACAAATACAAACAATACAAAGTCAAGTATAATATGAACCTAAGTACAGAAGAAAAAGCAAAATGAGAGTTCAAAAAAGGGAGCAAACAATCACTTAAACCAGAGACATTAAGCACCAAAGCTAGAAGAAATTGGAAATCATCTAATTCTACTTCCACTTTTTATAGATAAACTCAGCCTGAGAGACTTGAGGACAATAATGGAATGTAAATGGAAAAGACTTAACTTGAACCCTGGTAAGGTTTTTCAACCATTACTTTAATCATCAAAGTGGGAAAATTGATAAAATTGTGATGATGATGAAATGAAAGACAAAAAACTCTTAAGTCTGAACTATAATCATTTCTGAGATTACAATTAGGGAGGGTAGGAAAAATATTGTGCTTTTTCAGCTAGATTTTAATATTACTAAAGACAATAATAACCACCTCAAGGTGCAACTAGAAGGTTGTGTTGATTGAGAGCCAGACTTAGAGAACTAAAGTCCTAGGTTCTGTGAAGATGGGATTAACTCCCCTGTCCATTTTTATCACCATTTAATCACCAGGAGCTTATACATCCCAGTTACACTCTAGTGGAGTAGGTTACACTTGAGTGGGGGAGGTCTGTGACCCACATGTGCAATAGTGGGTGATGAATTAGAGACTAACTGCCTCCTGGGCAGTCCTAAACAAAGCTTTAGCTTTAATTTGTACTTGTAAAATGGAAGGAAGCCACAGGAAGTGATGGAAAGGAATGATCTTTAAAAATGCCAAGAGTTTCCTCTGAAGATGTCTTTCACCTTGAACTTGATCTTGAAGGAGCTCCAGCTGGAGACCTTGAACTACTCTTGGATTTTTCCCTTAGAACTACCACATGGAGTGAGCGAAAAAGTCTGACTCCTTTCCTGATTTTTCTGAAGGGACTAGCCTATCAGGGCTTGTTAACCCTCAACCAAAGGACCCAGTGTTCCACCTACGGGATCTCCTCTCAGAGGGAAAGTCCTCTCTGGACTTAATCTCTCCAGAAGTCAGAAAGGGAAGGCCAGCTACTCACTAACCCAAGAAACAGTCCAAGAGCCAAGGTCCCTGCTGGGAACTATCAGGCCACAATGCCTTGACAGAGACATGTGTGGTAGCTAAGGAGGCCACAGAGTGGCCCTTGGCAAGATGATTGCCCACTCAGTCCCCCTTGCATGACCTCTCTCATTAATATCCCTTACCCACGGAATTGACATGATTATTTCCCCCCCTAGTCTCAGAAGGAGTAATGCAAGAGCAAAATACCTATACCCTAATTCCCCCCAAAAAAAAACATCAGCAAAAGATCAGACCCTCAAATCCAACACCAAAAGACTATCATGGGTTAACTTTTACTTAGATACATAATTCTCTGTAAAACAACAGCTACAGGCCAAGCCTAAAACTTTCCCACTCACAGAAACTTATTCTCATGAAGCCAGCACACAAATCAATCATAAAGGCCCATACAAAACGTACAGGTACACCAAGCTTTAATATGCCTCAGTGACTCAGTTTCACAAACCAGTAACTCACCAGTGGGAAACTCCCTAATAAACCCTGAAAAATGATCAGTCTAATATTAAATCTGAGTTGTGTTCCCAGTACCTTTCAGCCTCAATGATATGATTGTTGAATTGTCTTTTAAGAACTTCTGATTATTATAACTTTTTATTAAAAATGATAAATAAATTTCCCTGATTGTTTGTAAGCTCAAAACTTCTCACAGGGTAATGAGAAAATGTGTGACAAAATCACTTATCTTGTGTGAAACCTTTATGCTATCAAGAATCTGTAATCACAGTACAAGATGTAAAGATTAAAATTTAGGGGAGAGGGGGAGACTGAGGCAGGTAGAAATTAGTTTCTCTCTGCAAGGAATATATATATTTTTAGAGGTTTATTAAAGGTTAAAGATTAAGAATATACAAGTAAGAAACATGTGCCTAGGCCAGAGGCCTAGACAAAATAACCTCACATCATGCAAGAGATGCCTCTGCTCCCAACGGAAGTCCAAAAGGCCCGAGCCCTTCAAAAGCCTTTGCTTAAATATCTTCTCGATCTCGGCCCAGGTGAGATTACAAGGCATTCTGGGGAAGTGGAGCAAAGGCTCATGGGGATTGTAGTCCTGTATTCGAGTCTATTTTTTACATCCCCCCGTGTGATCATTTGTGGAAAAATTAATTTTTCCCCAAAAGGATCATAAAAACATAATAAACTTAAAAGATTACAATAGTGTGAGGATAAGAGAAAAAAGAATAAAACCAATAATTTCTGAACACATTGACAAAAAGCCGTTAGGGGGCAGTCCCCTTTGGCATAAAGGTATACATACAAATAAATGTTCAATCAACCACACCCAAAGTTCAATTTTGTGCAACTTGTGGTCTGGAGGCTTCTTCATGGTGGCTTCTCCAACAGTTCAGTTCTGGATTCAGAGAGGTAGCATCTTCTTCACCTAAAATTCTTCTCAAAAGGAATTTAAACTTTGCAATTTAAATAATGATATTTTTTACATTCCCCCGTGTTGTGGGTGATTGAAAGATTCAGAATCAGTTAGGGATGCATGGCTGAGGTATGAGGTATAGGAATCAATTGGCAAGAGATATTAAAAAGACACCAGAAAATCCAAAAGAAAAGAAAAATTTCTGGATGAAAATATAGACTATCAAAGTCTTATGTGTAAAAATTCCAAGTAGAAGAAAAATAAATCTATAACAGGTCCTTGAATCAGGGCCCAATTAAAATGATCTAAGCAATGATGCATTTACCCAGTCAGTAGCCAGGACTACAGAAAGTTACCACACTATGAGAGGCAGAAAAGGGGACCAGAGTATATAAGCCAAGGTTCCGGGAGCAGAGTTTGAGGTACTTGGTAGAATGTGGAACAAGGAAGACCTGCTTTTAACACATGTTAAACAGCCGCAACCTCGAACCCCAAACACGTTCAAGTCCTCTTTGTCTAGGCTCAAAGTGACATCAATTTCTCCAGGATTGGTTGGTCTCTTTGACCTTATGCTCTATTGGCACTATGCAGTGGCTCTTTTGTGTATATCTTGTCCTAGAATCAGACAGAATCATTAAGCAAAGTCCCATAATTTATTTAAATAATTAGTGGCATAATTTTTATAGTCACAAGCTTTCTAGGGCATGCATTAGCAAATGTATTTCAAACTTGTAGCACTGAAAAGTCAAAAAGTTAAAGAAAATCTTAATACTGGTGACATGTGCTTCAAATATAAAAAGGAAAGAAAAAATAATAAAAAAACTGAAAAAGTATATTGCACATGCAAGAAAAATATAATAATAAAAGAGCTTTAAAAAATTCAAAAATATAGCTTATAACCATTGACACTGTGTCAGTTAAGAAAATATAAAATACAAGGCTTTCTCACCAAAAAATGAGATCCATTTCCTCTTTGTATCTGGCCATGATCACTGTGAGTAGAAGGCAAATGAATTGAACAAGGTTAACAATTTTTTCATCTTTAAAAATACAGTAGTACAAATATGTAGATATCAAAATCCCCAAAATTCTCAATAGCCCAATTAATTACAATAGCAAACAAACACACTTTCATATTCCACATAAGTTGCTGTATGACATTTTTAAAACATATGAATTGATGGACATTTGTCACAATTTTTACAAACATAGCAATCCTTCAACCTTGGTAATAAACATATTTTTTTTTAAACAAAGTAAAACTCATCTTGGGTTTAGAACATAATCAAGAAATCTATATATCATTCTGGTGCAAGTAAAGTAGTGAGCTGAAGAGTATAAATAAAGGGATGCTCCTTTTGGAGGCTTTTCCCAAGGGTACAAATGCCCTGAAATTAACTGCCCAACTTCCATTCACATGTGGGAAGGTTGGGGGTTATAAAATACATTTCACTTCAGCTACTAGAATGGGCCTTACCTCGTGGTAGGGGCAGGCAAAAATAACCAGACTGTTAAAAAAAATTCCAAAATCATATTTAAAAACCCTTAAAATCAAATCATTTGAGGTATTTAGCACATTACATTTTCCAAAGTTTGTTAATACAATTATAACCAGTTCTGAAGTCCATCTATCCTCAGCAAAATAGAAAAAAGCTGTTTTTTCATATATGGGCTTATTCACAATAATATTTGTTCAACAGTTATAGGGGAAAAACAACAGAATTTCAAAACTCAGTACATTCAAAATAAATTCAATCAACCTTCAGTTCAAGCAGAATAATATTGAATCCAGTAATATATGAATTTAAAATCACAAAGTTAAACCTTAAACAAAAAATGCAATAGAATACAGAGATTTTTTAATAAACCATTGGAGTCTGAAATGCCTTAGAGCCTTTAGTCTCTTCAAAGTTCCTTGGGTTGTTTTTTCTTGTTTGTTTGTTTTTAATTATCCATTTAAATGTCTATTGTCCGAAGGTAGAGTAGTAAAGGCTAGGCTAAGGGGTTCAAGGGATCCGTCCAGGGCCCCATAGCTGGGAAGCATCGGAGGCCAGATTTTAGCTAGAGACCTCCCGTCTCTGGGCTTGGCTTCCAGTTCGCTGGGCCACCCATTGTCCTCCCCAAAGTTAAAGTTGAATCTTTGGGCTGAGTCTGCTCCCAGACAGGCAGGTAAAGTCAATGAAATTGCCAGAAGAGTCAAAAATCCTTTTAAACAGCCCATTGCTATTAAGTTTCTGTTTGAAAAGTCTGTTCCTTCTCTCTAGTCTTTTCTCTCTTTCCCCTCTCTGATACCCCTGTGGCCAATACCCCCAGCCACGTGGAGGCTTAGCCTAAGGGAAAATCTCCTTTCCCTCTGGTCTCTCCCCTCCGCCCACGTGGCCAATACTGTTACCAGCTGGTCGCAATGAGTCCTGAGCGATCTGCTCCGAGGATCTGGGTGATGAGCCGGCTGGGTCGGGCTCCTGGGTCTGGGGCACAGAAATAGGCAGGCAGCCGGCCGGTGAGAGGCCAGGAGCAGGACCGGCTGCGGGGGTGGGCAAGGCCGGGACCAGGTACCAGGTGAGGATGATCAGGGCTGCAGGCTGCAGGCAGGAAGCGGCGGGGCCGCTTTCTAGGTACTAGCTACTAAAACTGAATTTAAGATCAGAAAAGAAATCAGAAGACTGAAAGTTCTTTTTCCCGTAGTGGTTAGCCAAACTGTAAAGATTAAAATTTAGGGGAGAGGGGGAGACTGAGGCAGGTAGAAATTAGTTTCTCTCTGCAAGGAATATATATATTTTTAGAGGTTTATTAAAGGTTAAAGATTAAGAATATACAAGTAAGAAACATGTGCCTAGGCCAGAGGCCTAGACAAAATAACCTCACATCATGCAAGAGATGCCTCTGCTCCCAACGGAAGTCCAAAAGGCCCGAGCCCTTCAAAAGCCTTTGCTTAAATATCTTCTCGATCTCGGCCCAGGTGAGATTACAAGGCATTCTGGGGAAGTGGAGCAAAGGCTCATGGGGATTGTAGTCCTGTATTCGAGTCTATTTTTTACAAAGAATATAGAAGGTTAATCAAGTGATTTGTTAAAAGTTAATGTATCACTCTTCCAGTTATCTCTATTTAGACATGTGTGTTAGGTAATGTATCTGTGTGCCAAGAAAGTGGGTTTAAAATTAACATCAAGCCTGGGGATGGCGGAGCAGCTATCAGATACAAAGCATTCCCATGGCCGTAAAGATACAGCTGTTTGTTATTTTCTTGACTGATTGTTTGCCACCTGTCAGGAATCCCTGGAGTCTCAAGTGAGGTTGGACTTTGCCCGTGGTAGGTCCCAACTCAAGTTGGGATTCAAGTCTAGAGTCACCTCCAAGAGGCAGATCATCACCCAAAGCTCCATGCTGAAGATTCAAGCTGAAGATGACTAGAAGACAAGCTGAAAACTTCTTGCAAACAATTCTCTCTGGCCAAAGAAGTTCAGGGCTTTTATAGTGATTTCCTGTCCCTTTCCTTCTTCACAGGGGCCAATCACAACTTCTAAATTGCCTAGCACAGCCCAGAGGGGCAGTATCTATGGGATCCACTTCTCACCTCTGAAGATGTTTACTCTTACCATAGGCTTCTGAAGGTATCAACTTTTATCAAAGGATTCACAAGTTTCTGACTGATTGAATTATCACCCACTCTAGCAAGTGACTTGTGAACACTTTTACATAGTGTTAAGTAGGGGTGCTTTGAATTCTGGAGTTATCACTCATTTTAGCAAGTGACTTGTGAATTCTCTTACTTGATGGCTAACAAAGTGTTAACTCAAAATAGACAAAGATAATAAAGAATTCCTTTTCACAACTCTAAGACAGAAGATAAAGGTTTAAAAATAAATAATATCTCAAAAGACAATAATGATAATAATAATGCCTATAATATTCATCAAAGTAATAAACAGAAAACATGGTTTAGTGGATAGAATTCTGACATCACAGCCAGTAGAATCGGTGTTAAAGTGTCTTCTTTGAAACATATTTGTTTGACTCTGGGCAAGTCATTTAACCACTCATTGGTTTACTCAACTCCCTAAACCTTTAAACTACAGATGGTACTAACTTGCAGTAATGGCATTTCCTCTGCTTGAAATTCTCCATGACAGTGGTTCTCAAATGTTTTGGTCTGAGTACCCTTTTCATGTTCTTAAAAGAGATTTTATTTATTTGGTTATGTGTATATTTACTGTATTTTAAACTAAAATTAAAACATCTTTACAATATATTATTATGAAAATAGCAATGATTTCAAGGACCCCTTTTTAGAATTCCCAGATCATCTTGTGAGAACTGATGCCTTATGCCAATAAAATCACATCCCATTCTAGTTACTTCCTAGTAAATGGTATTTGTTGACATCATGGATAAAATGCTTGACCTAGACTCAGTCTCAACAAAATTCAAATACCATCTTAGGGGTTATATTGGGCAAATTATTTCACTTTTGTGTGTCTCAGAGAGATTCCTCACCTATAAAATTGAAAAGGTTGAAATCAATGGTTTCTATGTTCCTTCCCAGTTCTAGAGATATGTTCTTATAAAGTTCAAAAAGCAATTAACAAGAACCTTCCTCTTTAAGCACCACACAATCCTGGGAAGAAGAGTAAGTAGGATTATACACAATACTATCCCATTTTGCAAATGAGAAAAATGACATTCATAGAATTTAAATGACTTGTACAAAGTTACACAGAAAGTACCAGAGTTTATATTTGATGGCATATCTTTTTGACTCCAAATCTATCACTCTGTATGATGCTGCTTCTCTAATGCTTTTTAGAGCTTTAAAATTATATTTGTCAATAGAACCAAGGCCTATATTGCAATGTATTTTGTATATAAAATATATAAGTATTTTAAAAAATAAAGATAAGAAATTGTTGAATCAATTAAAGGGTATTGTGGCATCATAAAGGACATTAAATCTAAAATCAGATATATCTGAGTTCAAATTCTGACTCAAATACTTATTAGTTATACAACCCTGGATAAGTAACTTAACTGTTCTATGCAGAGTTTCTTCTATAAAATGATGAGGAGAGGAATTGATGGTCTCCAATATCCCCTCTAACTCCAAATCTATGATTTTATGAACTTATTTTTGAGTCACATAACCTATTCTTTAATTGTTCATTGGAGATTACTTCCCTTCCATACCACTTTGCCTCACTTATTTAAAAAGAATAAAATTACTCATGGATCTTTTTGACTTTGTAGACTCATAGTATGATAAGGAGATTTAAAGATTGAAGTCCTTAGTACAATGAATGTTCAGCATTGTAAAATTTAAATTAGTCTCTACAATAAAAATATTATATTTTGTGAAGCTTATTAAGGATTATTAGAAATCAAGCATACAAAATAAAAACAACATGCCCATGGCTGATTAGCCCAGTCAAAATCCCCACCCTTAGCTTACTTGCTACATCATTGCAATGGAAGAGAATTTGGGAGGTATTACTGCCAGTTAAATACCAATTGTGATCTCACCAACCTCGGGACTCAGTTGAGATTATAGGGAATTCTGGGAAATACCAAGGACTTCTGGGAATTGAAGTCTGGGGTTCAAAATCTCCATTTTTTGCAACCCCCCTGAGGCCCGAGGAAGACTAGTCTCTCCGATGGGTCTTGTAAACATACCAGCTAGGAAATTACAATAATTTGAGGATAAGAAGAAAAAAGAACAAAACCAATAATTCTTAGGCTCATTCACACAAAGGCAGTTAGGGGGCAGTCCCCTTCAGCATAAGAGTATACATACAAAACAAATGCATCCAAACCCCACATAGTTCAAATCCCCACATCCCAAAGTTCACTCTGAATCTTCTAGTGCAACTTGGGATCTGTGGAGGCATCTTCATGTTGTCTTCTCCAAACAGTTCACTTTCTGGATTTGGAGAGGTAGCATGTTTCTTAACCTAAAAGTATTCTCAAAAGGAATTTAAACTTTGCAATTTAAAATAATAATATTATATACATACCCCCCCTGAAGAGGGTGATTGAAAAACGGACACTGGGGCATCTGTGTCAGTTTTCAGAAGCAAACCAGATTCAAAATGTGACTCTATTGGCTTTCTAAATGTAGTAGGTGTATCAGGAACACCGTTAAAGGTCCCAAAACTTTCTCCTCACATGGTATGCATGGGACACTTAACTGTTGAACATACTTTTCTTTTAATCCCTGGATCCCCCACAAAATTTCTGGGGAGGGATTTACTATGCAAACTATAAACCACAATAATTTGCTCCCCAGATGGCTCTATGTCCTTGGAAGTGCCCAAGGAATCTTTAAATTTACTCCCTGTACTTCTCTCAGAGAGCCAGGAGGCAAAAGAGCCTCCCACATTTGAAATACCTACAGATATACCAGAGTCTCTTTGGGCCACATCTTCTGATGAAGTCTTACTTAAATCAGCTGTTCCTATGCAAATTAAAACTAAATCCAGCCCATCTCCTTCCATTCCTCAGTATACTCTCTCAAAGGAGACAATAGAGACCATTACCCCAGTAATAAACTAATTAATTGACCAGGGCATCACAATTTCCTATAAATCTGAATACAAAACACCCATCCAGCCCATTAAAAAAAACAAAAATGGGGCCCAATGGCAAGCACCTCTATAGTTTCGTACAGAATTTGAGGACTGTGAACAACCACATTATAAAGAGACACTCCATAGTTTCCAACATAAATACTACTATTTCCTCTATTCCTAGCACAGCTACATACTTTACAATAGTGGACTTGTGCTCAGCCTTCTTTTCCATGAGTATATATGGAGTCGCTTGCCACAAGGATTCTTGGAAATCCCCTGTTTATTTGCACAAATTTTGAGTCAAGACACAGATAATATAAAATTTAAAAACAGCAAATTAATCAAATTTATAAATGATCTTCTCTTGGCTTCAACAGATGCAGAAGCATGTCAGGAAGATAGTAAATACCTTCTTTTGGAATTGCATAAAACAGGGATTAAGATCTCATAGGAAAAGGTTCAGTGGTGTCTCCCCAAAGTAGAATATTTGGGGTTCATTCTGATAGCTGGTGCCCATTCTATTTCTATCAAGCGAATTGCAAATATTCAAAAATTGAGTGCTCCTACCACTAAGAAACAGTTAAGAGCAATTCTGGGAGCAACAGGGTTTTGCAGAAAATGGATCCCTTGCTATGGGGAAATTACTAAGCCCCTTATAGCACTAACAAGAGATTCAGTCCCTGAACCACTTAAATTAGATCCAGATCACCTGTCAGCTCTATCAGATCTAAAACAGGCTATCCTGTCTGCCCCTGTTCTAGGTATCCCAGATTACAAAAAGCCATTTACTTTGTATGTATATGAGTGAAGAGGGGAAGCTTCAGCTGTTTTAACTCAGACTTTGGGACCTTCTCAGTGCCCAGTTGCTTATTATTCAGCTCAGCTGGACCCAGTAGCTTCAGGAGCACCACCATGTCTTAGAGGCATAGCTGCTACAGCTTTATTAGTGACAAAAACTGTTGATCTAGTATTGGGATGCCCATTAACATTTATGTGCCCACGTGAGGTAGACGCATTGTTGCTAAGGCATAGAACACAGGCATTTTCTGATCAGTGAATTACAAGGTATGAAATAATCTTGTTAAACAATGAAAATATTACTCTAAAATGCTGTACAACCTTTAATCCTGCCACCTTGCTTCCAAATTTACCAACTTCAGGAGAACCATTACACAGTTGTGAAACACTATTTTCCATGGCAGAAAAACCTCAAGTTGATCTCTTGGACATTTCCTTAAACAATTCAGATCTGGTCTTATTTACTGATGGTTCTTCTTTTATGAGGGATGGCATACACTACACTGGAGCTGCTGTAGTCACAGAATTTGCCACTGAGTGGTCAATTTCACTACCCTCTAATATTAGCACTCAAGGGGCAGAACTCATAGCTCTTAAGCATGCCTGTATAATTGCCAAGGATAAAAAAGCAACAATTTATATGGATTCTAGATATGCTCTTGGCATTTGTCATTCAGTTGGGATGTTATGGCTCCAGAGGAGATTTTTAACCTCAGCTAGAAAATCCATAGCTAATGCAGAAATTATTAATGAAGTTCTTTCTGCTCTCTAGCTGCCTGAAGCCCTAGCTATAGTTCATTGCTCTGCCCATACAGGTAGCACTGAGCCTGTCTTTAGGGGAAATGACCAGGCAGATACTGCTGCAAAGCTAGCAATCATAGAAGGGCCTGAATTAATTTTAACATTAACAACCACTGATGACTTAAATTTATCACTTTCCTCTAATAAAAAGGAAGTGGAAAAATGGAAGCCAATATTCAAAGAAAAACAGGTTAATGGAGTATGGGTGTCATCTGAAGGAAAACCCCTACTCCCTAGAAGTTTCTATTACCAAATTTGCCAATCTATTCATAAAAATGGTCACTTTGTTACCCAGGGCATTGTGGACTCTGTTAGAAGAGTATGGATGGCCCTTCAGATAACTACCATAGTCTCTAAAGTTTGTTCAGCCTGCTCTACCTTCCAAGCATATAACCAACATGCCCTTTGTGGTATCTACATGGAATCTAGGGATGACAAACTTGTTATCTAGTGAGATCTGATGAATGCCAAATTTCAGAACTAACTTATAGATTGGAGACCCCAAAGCTTGTACTTGTTTCCTTTTCTCATGGGAATCTACCCTGAAGGGAATTCCAGGCTAGCAGTTTTAGACTGAGTGGGAGATCCTCAGGGTAATGACAATCCTGGTTGGGTGAGACTAAGCATATGCTAAGGACCCTCTTTGTCTCAGGTAGTCTTGCCTATTGTATCAGAGACCCTTTCCCAAGGAGATCCATACCTGGGCAGGAACCATCCTTTAGTATACATTGTTAGTAGCCCCTTCTCTTACACCCTAGCCTCTAGCTATGATTCCTTTCCCAAGATTGATTGTATCCTGTCAGTGTAGTTTGAACACTCCCATTTTCTTTATAGCTATAGTGGTATCAATCATCTTTCCTTGTCACTGGATTTCCCAAATGGCATATAGATTCCCCAAATTCTTTTGTTCCCTGTAGTGCATCTTGAGCAGTGGCACTCCCAGGGGTCAGTGACCAGAGTGGCCAGAGTTCAATCCTCTGACTCTGTGTAGTCGCACGGGGTGAGCAGCTCTGTTGTCAAAGCCTATTAACGCTGAGGTCTTTTAGCACTGAACTCCTTTTGCCCTTGATTAAAGAGTGAGTTTGACTATTTAATAGTTCTGTGTTTTTTCAGGTTAACAGTAACAAAGCTTTTGGTGGGTGTCCTCTGGCTTACAGAACTTTTGAGAATCTGCAGATAGATTTCATAACAAGGTCAAAGGCTGGACATTATAAATTCTGTCTAGTCATAGTAGACCAACTGACCAGATGGCCAGAAGCATTTCCTACAGCATGAGGCACAGTGGCTTTTGTTGCTAAGGTGCTTTTTATAAGAGATTATTCCTCACTTTGGCCTGCCAACATGTATTGATTCAGATAGAGGAAGTCATTTTACTGATTCTGTTCTAAATCATATAACCCCAAGCCCTTGCTTGGGGTTAACTCCCAAATTCCATGTTCAATATCATCCCCAGAGCTCAGGCCAAATTGAAAAAAATGAACAGAGAACTTAAAAGTATGATTGGCAAATTATGTACTGACACCCATTTAAAATGGCCTGAAATTCTTTCTGGACTTATTTTATCTTAGAAGCAGGCCCAGGGGAGACCTACACATCTCATCATTTAAGATGCTTTTTTGGACATCTGCCTATAAAGGCTAAGACTTTATCCCTGGCATATACATCACTATCAGGGGAATATACTACTATTGCTTCCTATATACAGGAATTACAGCACAAACTGCATGAACTCCATGAATCCAGAGATACAGTACAAGCCAGACCACTAGACTTTTTCACTTCATGACCTGAACCCAGGAGACAAGATGTATATAAAGAACTTCCAGCATACTGAAGCAACTCAGCCTTCCTGGGAAGGGCCATTCCAAATATTGTTAACTACTCCAACATCTATAAAAATTGGAGAGAAGAACTCTTAGACTCATTGCTCAAATGTAAATAGAGCATCTTCTATTGAAACTGATTGACTGTATCCTATACAAGCATTAGAGATAATAATCCATTGACAAGTGGATACTGCTTTTTAACACATTGAATTCCTGAATTTTTTTCTCTTTTTTTCCCTTATTTTTATTATTGCTTTTTTTAAATTTTGATTAGAATATTTGATTTTTCCCTTTTCTCATTTCTTGTACTTAAGGTACATACAATCAATATAAATTTTTAATTCTACAATAACATGTTTAAATATATATGTATATATATGTATGTATGTATATATATATATATACATATATATATATATATATATATATATACTTGCTATAATATTAATGCATACCCAAACAGCTTTAGACTGTGGGAACCTGCCATTTATTAATAATTGTTATGGGACTGTGATTAATGTTTGTGTCTGATTCTAGGAAACGGGATCAAAAAAGGAGTACAGACTTATCCTAAATAGTGCCAAGAGAGCACACAGGTCAAAAAAAGAAGAAACCAATCCAGGTAGGATTTATGCTCTTCTAAGCCAATACAAAGGACTTGAACCTAGTGTGAGACTCGAGGTTGCAATGCATGACATATGTTAAGATTTTGGCCTTCCTTGTATCCACACTTTTCATGAAAATACTTACAGACAAGTACCAACATTTGGCTATCATCCTGGCTCCCTCTGACCCTGAGAATGAAGGTAAAATCAGACCAGGGAATAACACTCCCTATCAAAATTAAAATCTGGTCCTTTTTTTTCTCTCCTATAGTATGGCAACTTTCTGTAGCCTTGGCTGTAAATGGGTAAGTGAAATATCACTGCATTCTGTCCTACAGACTTGTGGGATTAGAAATTACTTTAATTGGACCCTAATAACAAGGGCCTATTAGAAATTTATTCTTGCTTACTCAAAATTTTGTATCCATAGATTTTTGATATTTTGATACTGATTTTGAATTCTTCCTTTAAAATTTTTTTAAAATTTTTCTTCCATTATTTTTTGTGTTTGTTTTTTTTTTTGGGGGGGGGGGTTGTTTATTCTTTTGATAATTGACTCACACACCTCATAACTAAACCTTGCATCCTGAGCTGAACTGGGTGTTTCTCAACATCTTCTTGAGGGGGAATTGCATTTTCATAAAATCCAAGACTTAATTTTTTTGTTCAAGAAAGATCTTCAGGGAAGAAGCTTTTTAACTCCTAAAATCCAGAGAATTAACTGTTTTCAGAAAGATACCTAAACCCTTACACTACAGGAAGATCCAGAATTAACCTAGGGGTTCAGTTGATTGAATTGAAGGTTGATTGAACATTTATTTTGAATGTACACTCTTATGCCAAAAGGGGATTGCCCCCTAATTGGTTCTTGTCAATTCACCCAGCAAAACATTCATTTTGCTGTCTCTCTCTCTTCTATTTCCCCCTTATCTCTATTGCAGTTTTCCTCTTAGAGGTTAAAGTTTTGTATATACCTGCAGTTAGAAATTTTTGGGGTGCAGGACACTTATGTTTAGTGATTGGTTGGGGAGACTAGTCCTCTAATCATCATCAGGGGGATTATGATTTTTCAATTTTCTCCATTTTGCTTAGTCTAGCACCCAGGAATGTATACACCCGCACTACACTGGCATGTGCTAGCAAGTGACAAATCAAAAATAACTGACTGTCCCCTGGGCTGTCCTAAGCCAAACTTGAGTCACCATTGGCACATGTGAGACACAGGAAGTGATGTAGAGAACTGCCTTTGGAGTTCTCATCGTTCCTTTGGAGAGTTCGATCTGGAACTCAAGCCTGGAGGAGCTCCCTAAGATAGCTTACTTGAGACAGTCACATGGTAAGTGATAAGACTGACTCCCTTTTCCCTGGACTCTCAGGGGATGCCCCCTTGTCCAAGGCCTTGAACTCCTGCCTGGTTCAGCCTGAGCTGGAGCAGTTTAAAATAATTCTTCCCCCCCCTCTCTCTTTCTTAATTTCTTCCTCCTATTATAATTAAATCACCATAAAGTTCCATTTTGACTTGAGCGTTTCATTTGGGATTTAAGAAATTACATCCTTGGTGACCAATAATTTTTACATTCAGTCTCAACCCAAAATTTACCCTTTAAAGCATCTCACAGAAAAGTTACTTTAATTAGAAGAGAATCTGCTATTCCCCCAAATCTTCTCACTTCAAGAATTCTTAACTTGGACACCATGAAATTCGGGGGGGGGGGGTAGAATATTTTAATAACTATTTCAATGTAATAATTTCATTTGTAATCCTACATATTTAATTTTGTGCATTTAAAAACATTCCGATAAGGGGTTTGAGCAGATTGACTAAGGGGTCCTGTCATAAAAAGATTAATATCTGATATAAATTTGTCTGTTTCTCAAAGGAATGTCAGTTCTACATTTTAAAATTTTATCATGTTGATTAGCAAGAGAGCAAGAGCCAATGAAAAATCTTGAAAATATTTTAATTGTTTTTTGTTTCATGGCATTTGGTAGGGTGTTCATAGAGTCACCATTTTCAAATATAATTAGGCAAAAATCAAGAATTAAAACAGTTGTGACACAACCATGGTGATATTAAATATTGAACCTATAACTACAAATTACTTTAAGAAATCGTAGTTGACTAATTTTCTTTGTTTTCTTTCTTAAACTCTAGTTATTCTCCTCCCTCCAATTATTCTCTAGATCCTGAAGTTTAAACTTTAGCACCAAACCACAGCTGGAAATTGGTATATTTGTGTATGCGTGTATATTTGTATAAATATATATATACACATATACATATAAACATATGTGTATGCATATATTTTCTACCTACACATACATATATGTGCATATGTGTGTATATATATTTATATATATGCGTAAATACACATTCCCAAAGAATAAATATCTTTACTCCAAGTTTCACATCATAAGGAGATAGTGATGAAATGGAGTAGATGATTGAATAATACACCCAGAGACTTACACAGGCACTTGACTGAAGGCTAAAATACCCTGGAGAAAACCAAAGATGAATATAAAAAATGAATATAAGGGTCTAGGAGACATTTTTCTAGGTTTTCTCAGCTGTAATATGGGGATAATAGCAGCATCTACCTCTCAGAGTTCTTATGAGATTCAAATATTTCATACACACACACAAAATGGTTAAGAGCTGACATTTTGTTGGAATTGGTTTTACTCTAACTTAATTATACCTCTCATGTTTAGAATTAAATAAGATGATTAAATGAAAAAAATGTATAAAAAAAGACCCAAGAAATTGGCTGATAGTCTATGAATCATAGGGTCCTAGGTGTAAAACTAGAAAGGATCTTGGCAGTTATAAAATCTAATCTCTTTATTATATGGATTAAGATTATAGAGAGTAAAACAGAGGGAAAAAATGAGATGTTTTGTCAATATTGAGTTATATCTGTCACAAGAGGGACCTGTTTGTCCTTTGCCAATTCTAATGATTATAAAATTTGTAACAATGAAGCAATATGGGACATTAGAAAAGGTCCTAGATTTGGAATCAGGAACTAGGTTCAAGTTGTGATTCTAGCCATATTTGTATATCTCAGTAAATAATTGGACTTCTCTGACCCTCAGCTTCATTTGTAAAATGAATTAATTTGAATAGATCTACTATAAGGTTATTTATACTTCTGAATTGATCAGAAAATAATCTTTTTTTAAACCCTTACCTCCTATCTTGGAATCAATACTGGGTATTGGTTCCAAGGCAGAAGAGTGGTAAGGGCTAGGCAATAAGGGTTAAGTGACTTGCCCAGGGTCACCCAGCTAGAAAGTATCTGTGGTCAGATTTGAACCCAGGACCTCCCATCTCTGGGCCTGGCTCTCAATCCATTGAGCCACCAGCTACCCCCCCAAAATAATCTTTAATCATTGCCTATCAAATAAAACTATATTTGAAGTTCCACAAGAAATCTAGAGTTTAGCTATCTTGTATTTTATTGCCACAAATTGGCCTTTACATTTAAGGAAACTAATATTTATATAGTTTCTAATATTTTACAATTATGTGTTCTGCATGGCCTTGCAATTTATAAATATTGTTACAAACAAGATCATTCTTAAACTTGACAACCCTTCTCTGGGGTAGATCAAACTACTCCTTAGTATGCCTCTATATTTTTCTAGAAATGGAGAGACCAGATCTACATTTTCATTGATATAAAGAACTTTCATTGAAAAAACTCACTCAACAAACAAATTTCAAATCTACTCCATGATTTATATTCCTAGGGAGTTGCTTGGGGACATTGTGAGTGGCTTGGTAGAGCAGTGGATAGAGCATTGGATAGGATAGAGCATCCTAAAGTCAGGAAGACCTGAGTTCAAAAGCAGCCTCAGACACTAGCTAGTTGACCTTGCACAAGTCATTTAACATCTTTTTGACTTAGGTTTTTCAACTTTAAAGTGGAGATAATAGCATCTATCTCCTAAGATTGTTGAGAAAATCAAATGACATTATATTTGTAAAGTGACTTATCCAGTGTCTGACACATGCAGGTGCTTTATAAAGGCTGATTACTTTTTCCTTCTCACTCCACTCCCCAAGAGAGCAAATTACTTGTTCAATGTCAAATAGCTTATATCCATAGATACATAACATAGATATAGGTCTTCCTAATTCTGAGGCTAGATATTATAACTAAAACAGATGCATCTCAGTTTGCCACCTTTTATTTTTGGTCACTAACAACATGAATAGATAATTTTTATGACTCCCAGTGCTTCTTACACTCAATGAAGCTTCTAATTCAAGACAATTATGAGGCAAACCTTCATCTTCTGTTCATATTCTTTGGGTCTGAGCAGCTATTCTGACAAGAAATGATTCATCACTTCCATTGGTCTAAACCCCTTCATAATCTTACTTCTATGTATCTCTGGTTTTATACAGGTAATTTAGCTTTCAAGCAGACACCAATTTAGTATATTATTCAATCACGTGTATCATTCCATCACTACCACTCCAACTTATGTCTTGAAACTTGAAGTAAAGATATTAATTCTCTAGGGATCTTAGCCTTACCTCCTCCATTCCTCAAATATCATATCCCTTTTCCCATTTCTTTCCACCAGATCAGAGATTGAGAGCTTAGAGCTGAGGAGAGCCACAGAAGTTTTATAATATAAAACTCTCATTTTACAGATGAGAAAACTGAGACCCAGGGAGGATTAGTGTTGCCCAATTTCCCACATTTCTTAGTGTCAGAGGTAGGATATTAACCAGAGTCCTCTAACTTGAAAGTCAGCTTTCTTTATATTGTGCTGAATCAATCAGTCACTGTCTTGTTACAGTTTGAAATTCAAATGTAGCTCTTTTCTAATCTTTCCTTTCCATTCTTATTGCTACCAGTCTAGACCAGGGAGTGATTATGTCACATTTGAATTATAAAATCCTCCTAATAATTCTTTCAATTAAAGGCTCACTCCACCTATAATCCATCCTGTGACATGCTGCCAACAATTTTTCTTGAATACCATTTTCATTATGTCACTTTCCTGTTGAAAAATATTTACTAGCCCCTTACTTCCTCCCCTAGCAAGTCTTCTCTTCCTGCTTTTTCAATGGCTCAAAACATAGCATGATTCCGTTCTAGCCATTGATTATTATTATTTCTCTCCTTTTCCCTAGAAACTTCCATTGTTCAGGAGTGCTGAGTTGGTAGGAGCCCTGGCTCATATGTGTGACTGGGGGAAGTTACACTACCTCTAGGCATCAATCTCCTCTCCTAACTTTTCAATTTATGTTCTTTTCCAGGGATGTCTTTCCTTTTTGTTTTTCTTCTTCCCACCTATTTCAATCTCATCTATCCTTCAAAAATCAGTGTGTCTCCTTCCCAAAATCTCTGCTAGTTATTCCTGCCCTTCTACATCCCTTTCTTTTGTGCCCTGCAATTTAGGCTACAACTTTATATTATCTAATACTACTCACTATTTTTCTTTTTCTTGTGGTAACCTATCCTTATACAAAATTATCATCACCTTAAGTGTATCCCTTCAGCATCTAGCACAGAGTAACTACTAAGTCAATTTTTTATTGATTTATGTTTTCTATTGAAAGTAATGAGAATCCCTGCCCCATTTAAATGTGACCCTAGATTTTAGAATCAATCAGTACTTATCTAAAGGAAGTGATTCATCTGGGATAGTGATTAATAATTATATTAACTATATTTTGTAAGTTTATTAAGCAAACTGAATGTAATATATTTAGCTGCTTTTCTCTGTAACCTTACATTAGCTGCAGTTTCTGTAACTTCCCATTTTTTGTAACTTTCTATAAGCCAGGAAGCCAGCATTTTACAATGAGTTGTGGTGCCACCCAGCCTGTGTAGCCTAAATAGAAGAGAGTGACTCATTTGTGGGAAAGCTAGAGAATCCTCCAAGCAACAGGCCATACTCTCTGGGCTAAAAGTCAGTGCTCTCTAAGTGGAAGGTCTTCCAGGCATGCATAGCAGACTTGTCCTGGTGGAGACCTACCATATATAGAATCTTCTTTTTCCATATAAGGCATCTCTGTCTTGCCATCTAAGGCGTGCCTGGGAAAGAATGGGGGTGGCCAATTCCCTGGAGATCCAGAAAAGAGGAAGTGTTAGGGTATATAACTGGTGGAAATCCTTCATTCAATTGTCTTATGTTGGGAGGAAAACCCAACTTTGCTGAGAGATACAAGTCTTTCTCAATAAATTCATTAATGGTTTGGAGCTTTGTTTCTTTGTTTCTTTACATATTTGATTGAAAATATTTGTCACACTATCTTTAAAAACTTTCTGTTATTGATTACATTAAAATTCTCAGATAGATCCCTCCCTTCCCTTCTTTGCACTAGAGAATGTATTATTTGACATATATGCATATATAGACTGTCTTTCATGTTACTATTTATCAGTCTTTTCTCTGAACAAGTTAAATCTTCAAATGCTAATTCTGTAGCTATATATAATGTTCTCTTGGTTCTACTCATTTTGCTATTCATAATTTCATGTCTTACTATGTTTTTTTAAAGAAACTGCTTATAATTTCTTATAGTGCTCCATAATAATCACATGCTCCAAATTGTTCAAACATTTATACCGATTGATTTATCATTTTATCCAAAGATTACCAAAATATTCTATTCATGGAATCTGCAAATATTATCATTCATTATAATGTAGCCTACTGGGGAAGGGAAAGAGAGATTTCTCTAATGCCATAACTACTGATTACTTTTATATAAAGCTGAGAAGAAATACTTTGAAGAGGACTTGTTTGGCAATGAAAAATACAAGAAAAACATAACCAATTGTCACGTGAATAAGTAGACTAGTGATTCCATATTATCTAAATCCAATCCTGAGAAAGTACTACTTTTCTTGACTGGGGAGAAGTCGGGGAACAATATGCAGACCAGATACCATGTCAATCAATCAAGGAAGAAGCTATGACAGTAAGGAAATCTCAGCTTTACATGGAATCTCATTCATCAAGATTGATGGACATGATCTCTAATCTAAGGGAAAATGTAATGAAATAGAGAGATAAAGGTAGGCTTGGATATCACTTCTATTAGCATCATGTATAATAGAAAAAGCACTAGCTCTGCAAGGAGAGGACTTGGGTTTAAATTTCAACTCTCATACTGTTTGTATGACCTTAGGCAAGTCATTCAAACTTCCAGGGCAGACAGTTTCCTCTTTTGTAAAATGAGGAGATTGAACTTGATAACCTTTGAGGTCCTTTCAGCTTTTTATTTACATTATGATTTATGACTTTTGCCACTTCTCTGGATCTATTTCCTCATCTACAAAATGAAGGTTAAAAAAATTCTCCCCCTATTTTACTTCACAGGATGCTTGTGATCTAAACACTTTATAAACTTGAAGACATTATGGAAATATGAACTGGCATTATTACAAATTAGTTAGAGTCACTATGTCAAAGACACTATGGTGATACAAAGAAGTCATTCAGCTTTTCCTCATGAAGCATACATGACAGACTTTATGACATACTGACTTGGGAATCCAGGTTCAAAGGGTGGTCCAGTAACATGTCTTCTACCTAGCAGATGGCCATAGGATAGTATACTGTAGATCTTAAAAATCTACTTCTTTAAAGTCATGGCTAGATAGGAGAAAATGTGCTGAGTATCATAGAACTATTCTATTACTGGCCAAATTGTTGGATCCCTGCCAAGGTCTGAATCATATATTTTACCGTTTCATATTGTCTGAGTAAAAGTTGTAATATTATTTATTTTGAGGAGTGTAGAAAGAATTAAACACTATATCCTGTCTTGGATTCTGAATTTTGCCAGATGTTTGTATGTGATAAGATCAATTATTTTGACAGTTCTAGAAGAAACTTTATGTATAATCATCTATGCCCAAATGAAAAAATGTCAGGAAAAAATATAGCTCCTTCACTGAACATATATGTACACACACATTGATAGTTATCTATATAGCAGACCTGAGATGCTCTTAAATTTTTAAGTTTTTAATATCCACTATTATATTACTGGTACTGGTATCAATATTGGCCAAATCATTGAAAAGAGAATCAAATCTGTTTCTCATAGCTCTATGTTCCTTAAAGTGATTGAAATACACAGTGATACATTTGAGCCTGTGGAAGGTTTGCATTTTACTTGAGAAACCTCATGCATTTGTAGCTCTAAATTCTATAAATTCATTTCCCTGAGAATAGGCTTTTCTCATATAATTATTATTTCAAATATGATTTTAACAGTATTTCAGGATATGAGATTTAAGTCCTCTATATGACACCATCATCATATGTTTATGTGCATGTGGAGGGGAGAAGGGGAGATGGAGAGAGAAAGAGAGGAAGAGAGACAGACAAACTGACAGGTAGAGGACAATTTCATCAGTAAAGAGAACTCCCTACTGGGGAAACTTTCTTTACCGGTGCTCAATTGTAGATCAACAACTGTCTGATTTTTATTTTTTATTTTGGATCAAAGCTATAATTTAATTAGTATAGGGAATTCAATGATGATGGAGTGCTTATCAGTGCAGATCAGTAACTACTCTGCAACTTATAGTTTTCAATAGTTGCCTATTCACTGAGGAAGGATATTTAAAAAGAGCAAACATTTCCAAAACTGAAAATAGTATCAAGTAATATTTTCTCTGGCCTTCTAAAAGTCCTTTCCTTACTACACAGTTGAAAGATAGGATAAATGAGTTCAAAAGAAGAAAAAAAGGCTTTTAATTAATTGACTGGATTCAATGTAGTAACCAAAAATTTAACAAAGAATGCTATGCTTTTTGCTTCCCTCTTGTCCCAATAAGTTGAGTGCCTTCCCCCATCCCTGAAATGACTAAAATTCTGATCCATCCAATTCAAACATCTCTTTACATTCCTCGAAGGGGAAACTCATTTTTGATAGCTTTCACTAAATTAGAAATAACTTAAAATGAGAATAATCTTAAATACAATTTGATCTGGTAGGATGCTTTTATGTTTTTCTTTGAGTTCATTAAGTGGTTAATTGACCTGGCCAGGCAAATATAGTATGTGACTGAAGTGAGACTTGGACACAGACCTTTCTAACTCAGAAACCATCTTTCTATTCACTATGCCATAATATCTTTCATCTGTTTCTTAGAAATATGCATGGTTTCCTTTTGGAGTTAGCTTATGAAGTACTAAATTTCAGCTCCTTCTAATTTCTTTGTTATGTGCTTTGAAAAACTGTCTTTATCTCTAAAGTTTTCTGTCTTTCCTTGTTGTTAAGAGTATCAATTTTTGACTGCCATGAAGAAAATAGAAGGAATGACCCATATTAAGTAGAAATTACTCAACTGAAAAAAAAAAAACAGCAATAGAGATAAGGGATCATCAGGCAGGATGCAGGACAGATGGTCCCTGGACTGCCTCCAGGAAAAGTTTGATAAACTGAGTTAATAGTGGATGTTGGGGTGGACTGGGAAGCCCAGATGGCTGCTGCAGAATAGCAAGGAATCTAGATTAGGATAAAAACTTCTCTATATAATCCCCACCCCTTCTTTCTCATCTTTCTTCTCATCTCCTGTCTATCAACAAAATAGTAATAAAATCATTAAATTGTTAGCCAGTTTCATAATTTTCCCCTTAAAGTCCTGAATAAATCAGTCCATTTTTTCTTCACTGCCCTTTCCATTTGCCATGTAATCTTATCATTTTTGTTCCATGACATCCCAATATATTAGGTTCCAAATGGCTCCAGAGTATAGCATTTCCTTTTACTGAGGCAAGATGTCCATGAAGACACAACATTCTCTTAGAGGAAATTATCTTCTTGTGCACTTATGCCTCCCAGATCAGGCCAGTTTCAAGGGATCTATCTCTGATTTCATATATAAGACTTTCCTTTGGGAATGTTCTTCAGTTAAAACAAAGGAATTGAAGAAGAAATAAATAAGTACATAGAGCAATGATGGAGAACCTATGCCAAATGTGGCACACAGAGCACTGTGGGCACATATGCTTCCTTCCTCCCAAACAGTTTGTTATTAGAAAGGCAGAGGGATTTGGGCAGAGCTGCTATCCTCCTCCCCACCATGCCTTACATTTTTTCACACCACTCACCTCTCTGTCCAGCAACTCAATGGGAGTTCACTGGGAGTAAGGTGGGTAGCTCACAAGCAGCAGAGCTGGAGGGGAGCAGAGAGTTCTGGCCACTCCCCTTCCCCTCTCTAAACTTGCTAAGGACATTCCTTACATTACCCACCCCTCTGCTCAGCAGTCCAATGGGAGTGCTTCCTCCTTCCCCTGTGGGGAGTAAGGCTGGGAAGGTTACACCTGGCACTTGTTTGGGGGAGGGGCATGGCCAGCTATGTTTGAGGCAGGGCCAGCATGACACTTGGTCTGCATGTGGGATGAGGGCAGGGCCTGGCACTCCATCTCCAAAAGGTTCACAGATATAGAGCATGAATCAAAGAATAAAAGTTCAGAAGGCAGAAAAGGAATTAAATTAATAAGGAGACTGAAGTATCTAAATATGCTTAGAAAAACTGCCAGAAAAAGAAAAACTAATGCACAAGGGAAGTTTGAAAGGAGATTAGTGGGGCTAACAAAATTAATGACAAGAGAAATGCCCCCAAAAAGGAATAAAAAGTTATGTGGGGGTACTTAGCATTTAAGCTGTTCCACACCTAGAGTGTATAAAAAGCAGGCTTGAATCTCAGCCTTCCTGATTATAAGGTTGGTAGCAGTCATAATATTATGTCACCTTTCCTGTTGTATGTATACATGCATACAATAGGGCATTTTAATGGTATCTGCAATTCCTTGGTGAGGAAATTTACTTTACCAATATAGATATACCAATGTAGATCCATACTTTCTTCATAGTACACAGTCTTCTAGTGGCATTGAGAGTCTGAGTAATTTGCCTAGATTAACACAGATAGTATTATTTCAGAGGAGGGCTTGAACATGGGACTTCCTGGCTCTGAGATCAGCTTTCTTTTAATGATTCTAGTCTTCTTTCATATAAAAATGCATCCATGATACAATTTAATATGCAATTTAAAGCCATACTTCACCATTTACTGTCCCTATTCCAATACCCAAATCTACTCACAAAAGATGTTCATAGTTAAGTCCCAGTGAGTACCAAAAATAAATTCCCTGAAGTAGGGGCATTATTCCAATTCTCACTGAGTAATTCACACTAAGAATATTCCTATTGGTCTGGAATCATTTACCGCATTTTATATAATTTTAACTTTGATAATTTTACTTAAAATAGGTTCAAACGCTATCTCACTGTTTGGTTCACAACTTATTAGACCAATAAGAAATTTTATTAGTAGAATGAAAAGCCTTGAGTTTATTTTTTTAAATCAGTGTCAAATGGAGATGTCAATAAACATTTATTAAAGTATCTACTACATGCTAAGAACTATGCTAAACACTGGGGATACAAAAAGAAATAAAAAATAATCCCTATAAGAGGTAGGTCCCTAGATATATCCTGAAAAAGGTCAAAATCTAATGTGGGAGACAATATATAAACAGAAATAAACACAACAAGATATATACATGATAAAATATGAAATAATAGAACACACTAGACATAGGAGATATTGGGAAAGGTTTCCTGTTGGAATTTCAATTGGGTCTGAAAACCAAGATAGGGAAAGCAATAGGTAGAGTTGAGAAGAAAAAGTATTCCAGACATGAAGATCAACCAGAGAAAGTATCTGGAGCTGAGAAATAGTATCTTCTTAATAGAACAGTTGGGAAGCCAGTTTCACTATGTTAGAGAATAAGTACTGGTTAGTAAGGAGAAAGAAAAATGGAAAAGTAGGAGTGGGTCAGATTATGATGGGTTTTAAGCACCACATGGACCATTATATATTTGACTGGATGTATTTGAGCCACTGGAGTTTATTTGGTTAGAGTAGGGGAGTGGCATGGTCATATCTACGCTTAAGGAAAATCACTTTGGTGGCTGAATGAATGATGTACTTTAGGTTAAAAAACATAATGGACCTACAGGTATGAAAAACAACTCAAATGCTGTTAAATCTTCATGTTAGAATTCATGTCAAAGAAATACCAAGGTCTCTACTAGACCTCAAACTATAAAGAAACACTATAAGAAACATTCTATGAACTGTGAAGTTGTGGGTATTATCTTAAATGAAGGTGATAATTATAATCAATTCTCATTCTTCTGTTCATTTAATCTTAGCAGTGAATAATATTTATTAAATGTCTTATGTGGATCAGATATTATAAACTAAGACAAAAATCCCTATTGTCTCTAAAACAGAGATTATCTAGATGGATGGATGTAATTAGAGAACAAAGAAAAAATGAATACATATTGATAGAAAAAATTAATCCAGGGATACATTTATTAAAAATCTGTATGAATCTTTGTGTTACCTTGGGTCCTTGCCAACTCTGAATTTATAACCCAGTATATACATAACTTTTAGATAAAGACAAATATGAGGAGATACTTTAGCTGAACATAAGTGATAAAAAATGAAAAATAAATGTTAGGGGAAGATTTTTCAGGGTCAAGGGGGAATACTTGAAGGGAGCTAGCAGTTTTAAAATTCAACTGTAAAAATATTTATTCATACAGATACCAGACCCTAACAAAAAAGAACTGGGAATAATGAAAATCATATATTGAAATTCCTCCCTTCTATTCCATTTTTTTTATTAAATTTTCTTTAAAAATTGTATCAAGTTAGGTGAATTGGTTAAGTATCAAACTAATATGGCCAAGATTATGAATTGATCCTTACATAAAATGATTTACAGTTACATAATAGTAGGTAGAGAGCTGACATCAAAGCCAGGAAGGCCTGGGTCCAAGGATTGCCTGTAAAATATATTGGCTATGTCACCTGGCCAAGTTTTGTGATTTCTTAGTGCTTTTGGAAAGTCTCTACCATTCTAATTTCCAAAAAGGATGATTAATTGCATTGATAGTTCTATACATATCAAAAGAATTTCTTACTCTGCCTATATTCTCATAAATTAATTAGCTTAATTTCATTAGACAACTAGATTGTACCCAATAGTCAAGGGGAATTGCAAATGTATACGATTGGGTCACAATGGGAATCCAGAAAGAGACAGTATTGGGTAATGGAAAGATGACCAAATCTCAGGTTAGCAGTCAGGCAACATGCATTAACATCTCAGATATGTTACTGATAATTCCCAATGGCATAGAGCTTAATGATTCACAAACTTTTGACATACGGTATCTTGATAGACTCTCATAATTACTCTTTAAAGGCAAATGCTAACTTAATCCCAATTTAACAAGTAAGAAATCTAAGAGACCCAGGACAACCTTATCAGGCCTCAATTTTCCCTTCTATAAAACTAGACCAGTACTGAACCTCAAATTTTTCCTGTGGTAGAACTTCTATTATAAATTTTGGGCTACTTTCTTTTTATTTGCTTATTTTTTTTACCATAAAATAACAGATATGGATTAGATGAACTTTGAGAGTCTCTGATTCTGAATTCTTGAATTTCATTCTGATGTTCCTAGGACAGGATACAAGGTGAAGATCAACTCAGTTCAAAAGCAATATGACAAGAAATATACTTTTGTAATGCTGCATGAACATCAACCCATTCTATATTAGAATCAGGGAGGGATTGAAGATAGCTTAATAGAAGGTAAATTGTCTTTATGAAATTGTTCAAATGGATAGGATAAGAAAAACTGAGACATAGAGACTTTAGGAAATTATAATCCATTGTGTTCAACTTCCAGATTTTTCAGATGAGAAAATTGAGATCTAAATAAATTAAATGACTTGTCCAAGGTCCTGAAGGTTGCAAGTGACAGAAGTAGAATTTGAAGTTTGATTATCTACCTCCAACCCCAGTGCCTTCCACTTTTGTTTTAGTCATTAATATAACATAAAAGAGAGAAAATTAAACTTCTCCAAGTTTGGCAATGATTTGGCAAATGTCAACATTAACTCTCCTTATTTTTTCCAGTTACTCAAACTATCTGTTCTACATCTAAAAAGTTGTTTTTTAGGGATAATGTCTTCCCAAAAGTCTAGAATTAGGAAGATGCTATGAAAGGCCTAGATGATATAATCCTCAGAATATAATAGACAACTATTATTAAAAGAATATTTATTGTTGTTTCTGTCAATGACAAAGCATAAATCTATTTTAATTTTTTGATGCTTAATGCTCTACTGAACACTTCAAAATGGAAATAACTAATAACTACCATTTGCCAAGAGAAAAAGAAAACTTAAAATTAATAATAGCCCAAAAGAATGATTTAGCACTATACTCTCTCAAATATTTACTGAAGACCTATTTCATATGAGTTACAGTTGCTAGATGTTGAAAACCCAAAGATCTGTCAGACATAATCCCTGCTCTCAAGAACCTTATAACTGAATAAGAGGAAATAATATACATACTCAAATAAGTAGAGTACAAAGTAGAGGGAAAATTTTGAGAGTGGGAATGAGATAAGTGAAAAAGAGATGGAAATGAAATTGAGGGAAAGACCAATATCAACTGAAGGGCTCAAGGAAGGCACTCCAATTTAAACAACGAGGTTGGACTTTGCAGCACAATTGGGATCATAAACCTATTTGGGGGAAGGAGAGTGGTGATGGTGATCACTAAAGCTGGTGAACTAGAAGTACATCCAGACCTAAGATTTCATGCAAATCTTGTACCACCTACTCTCACTCCTCTAGAGATTCAAAAAGGTTTTCCATAGGGACAGAATGGCACCAAGGAATTCTGGGCAAATAAAGTACCCCATAACCTGACTCCATAAGTTTTTCTCTCATTTTCTCATAATTGAAATACTTTTTTTCTTCTTCATCTCTACATCTTGCCCTGGTTTCCTTCAAATTTCTTCACTTCTTCAAGTCATGTGACTATGAGAACTCTCTACTCACTCTGAGATTATCTCTAGTTTATTCTATAGGTATCTTATGTATTCCTAATTATTTGAAACTCCTTCATTGCAATGTAACATATATGATTGTAATAGGAAACTATTGCTCCATAAGAATGACAAATAAAAGCATCCCAAAAATCTTGAAAGATTTATATGAAGTGATGCAAAGTGAAGTGAGCAGAATCAGGAGAACATTGTACACCATAACAATAATATAGAATGCTGATCAACTGTGAATGACTTAACTATTACCAAAAAGGCAGGAATCAACAAGAACTCCAAGGGACTCATGCCAAAAAAAGGGGGTAGCCACCACCATAGAAGGAACAGACAGAGGCTGTGGTTTGAAACATACCATTCTTCATTTTATTTTCTCCACCAATTTTTCTGTAGTATAATATGTACACTCTAGAGTAATATGTCTCTTGTTTCACAATACAATGAAAGGGAAATGTGTATTTTATGATAATACATGTACAGCCTATACAACATTGCCTGCCTTCTTGAGGAGGGAAGAACAAAAAAGAATGAGACATAGATTTTTGAATATAACTAATATGAGAATTTATTTTCTCAAGGATACACATATTTATTACAATTTATTACATATCTACTCTATGATTGTGGCAAAATTGGGACACTAATGTATTGCTGGTGGAGTTGTGAATTGATCCAACCATTCTGGAAGGCAATTTGGGATTATGCCCAAAGAGCTTTTAAAAATGCATACTGTTTTATCCCATAATATCACTATCAGGTTTATACCCTAAAGAGATAATAAAGAAAATATTTCTACAAAAATATTCATAACCGTGTTCTTTGAAACAGCAAAAATTTGAAATATGAGGTTGTGTCCATTGATTGGGGAATGGCTGAACAAATTATCATATATGATGGTGATGGAATACTATTGTGCAAACAAGGAATAATGAACTGGAGGAATTCTATATGAACTGGAAGAACCTCCAGGAACTGATGCAGAATGAAATTAGGAGAACCAAGGGAAGATTATACATAGGAAGTGAAACACTGTAGAACAATACAATGTAATGGACTTCACTAATAGAAGACAACCCCAAGGAACTTATGAGAAATAATACTACCAAATTGAGAAAAAAATACTAGCAGGAGTAGAACACAGAAGAAAATGAAATAATTTATCATCTGTTTATATGGTTAAATAATTTGGAGTTTTGGTTTTTAAAGATTGTTCTATTACAAAAATGAGTAATATGAATAACAGTGGAAATGCTTATTGGATCAGGGAGGGGAGAGGGGACTGAAATAAAGTGAAATATGTAAACGTGGAAAAATATATCTAAAACATTTTTAAAGTATATTATGGCAGGTTCAAATAGTTAGGTAATATGATTTTTCCATTAAACAAAAATTGTGTTAAAAATAATGTAATCATTCCATTAGACTGGGAGCTACTTGAGGGAAGGGGCTGTTTTTTGAAAAAAAAAATTAACCCAAGGGCTTAGCATAGATCCCAATACAGAATAAGGGATTAATACATGTTTATTGACTGACTAGCAAATATTCCAAACTACCTTAAGTTTATGATCCACATCTAATTTAAAAGTGATTTAAGTCTTCATATTATTATTTAACTTCTTTCTACAAAGCAAAGGTTCCCATTTCTTCCCCCTTCTGCCCACATTACTCTAATCATGTGATCAAAGGATACTATATTTAGAAATAGAAAGGATTATAGAGGCAATTTAGTAAAATCTCCAAATTTCATAGATGAAGACACAAATTCAGAGTCTTAAAAGACTAGCCACCATTTACACAGCTACTAAATGTCTGAAGTAGAATTTGAACTCAGGTCTTCTCAGCTCCAAGTCTCACACATTATCATCTATTTCAATACTACTCAAACATTTTTGGTCTTAGATCCCTTTAGATTCTTAAAAATTATTGAGAACTCAAAGAGATTTTTTATATGAGATATGTCTCATAATGTTTACCATAATAGAAATAAGAACATCTTAATATTATTATTAAGATAGTTTTGACTTTATGATCCCTTGAAAGAATATAATGGTTGTCCAGGGATCTCCAGACCACAATCTGAGAATTCCTTCTCTCTATAATGCATTTTACTGGTTCTTCCAAGCTCAGGATTACCATTTTATTACATTAGAAATGAGGTCTTTGCCTACATTCTCTCTGTTGAATAATCATTATTGTTGTTTAATGTTCTAAACTGTTCCTCCTTTATCTTGTGAATTTTAGATTTAATCCACCATGTTTAGTCTAACAAACAGGAATGTCTACACCCCTACTTAAGGATTAAGTGTTGAGAATTGCTATGACAGACATGTGCTAGCAAATGACAAATCAGAAACAACTGACAAACCCTCTGGGCTGTCTTAAGTCAAGCTTAAGCTACCATTGGTACATATGAGATGCAGGAAGTGATGTAAAAATGGTCTATATATTTCACATCACTTCCTCTCTCTCAGTCTCTTTTGGTGGAGAGGTGGCTGGTGGCAGTATGCTGGGCATCTTGCCATCTTGGCATGGCTGCAGCTATTGTCCAGGTTTGGCAGTGAGCATCCTTGATGTAGTGACTGGGAGAAGCTAAGTAGTATGGTTCAGATGAGGTGTCTTCCCTGAGCTCTCTCAGAGTTTAGGCTGATTCCTTTTTTTCTTTTACCTTTCCTAAAAACACCATCCTCCTAGGAGGTTCCTCATCACAGAGGAGACCGTGTGGCTGGACGGTCTCTAAACTCCCCTTGGCTCAGCCTAGGCCAGAGAAATCTTATACCCTTTTCCCTCTTCTTCTTAATTCATTCCTTCTATATTAATTAAACCACCATAAAATTCCCAAACTGACTTGAGTATCTCTATTGGGATTTGAATTAATCCCTGGTGACCATAAGGATAATATATTAGTCAAAAACAACTAAATTTACCCCTCACACCCTGCTCCAACAAAATTCTATTTCCCTCCAAGTCTGTCCCACTGTGTCCTTTGAAACTACACTCTATCTCCAATAAACTTCCCTATATCCTCAAAGCTTTCAGTGAATATTGTTTCCTAGTTCTAACTGAAGCCTGGCTCTTGACAGAATCAACACCAACAAAATTATTGTGCATGACAGCCTTTCAGTTGGCCAAATTGCCAAGCATTTTTAGGCAAGAAAAAAAAAAAAAGAGAGAGAAATAATTGCTCTCAGAACAAACAAGACAATTATGATTTATATTGAAAATAAAGTAGATTAACTATCATTTGGAGAATGGCTAAATACATTGTCAAACATGAATGTAATCAAATAGTGCAGTGTGGTAAGAATCAAATATGATGAATAAAAAGACTAGTGTAACAGTTAAAAGAGTGGTTGCCTTAAACTGTGACCACGAAAATATGGTTTCAAGACTTTGAATTGCCAAAACTGTAAAGATAATTTTTTTGTGTCTTGATTTTATATTAAAAATAAAGTGGTCACCATGGGAAAAATTCCCAAATATGAAATACCCAAGTCAGCTGGGTTGTTATGGAGATTTTAATTAATACAAATAAGGAATTAAGGAAAAGGAGAGAGAGAGAGTAAGAGGAAATAATGGGAAAGGGGCCTAGGCCATGGCCTAGGCCTGAGCTTTAAGAGAGACCAGTCAATCTTTAATCCACTCACCAAAAGATTTTTTTCCCAAGCAAGTGTTCAGAGAGACCCTCCAGTTCAGCTCCTGAGCTCCACTTCAGCTTCCAAGGCTGAATTCTCCATTCAGAGGCCTTCTGGCCTCCTTTTAAAGAGAATTTTCTCCTATGTCACCTCCCCTAAGTTTTCACATCTACCAATCACAGTAGACATTTTCACAGGACCGACCATTCTTAATTCACACCTTGTTATCACCTTCTCTGGGTAGACTAAAACTTCACACCTCTTGCTAAGCTTGCTTGAACTTTTAGTGATTAATTTGACCTTCATAGGTACTTAGCACCTTTTTGTATTAGATCTAAAAATAGACCCAGCTTAAGGGTTTTAGCTTTACTTTAAATATGGGTTAAGTACTTTTCATTGTTCAGTAAGGAATTTACCACTTTATCTCCTCTTAAGGCACTGTCTAAGTATGGGTGGAGTAATGTTAAAATTCCCAATACATTCCTGACCAAAGTCTCTTCGTTATTTTAAAATGGGGAATGGTCCTAAGCAAATATTCTAAAGTAGAGTCTGAGAATTTTTTAAGATTCACAAGTCTGAGAAATTTTAAGATTCATACTAGTATGGAAAGACTTACATGAATTGATGCCAAGTTAAGTAAGCAGAACCAAGCAAATATAGAAAAATGCTAAATTTCTGTAAATGAAAAGAAAAATAACTAGGAAACAATTGAAAATGAATATTGAAAAAAAATACAAAGAATAAATTTGGTTCCAAATAAGATATATGGGATAATATATTCCCCCAATTTTTACAGATATGGAGTGGTACATTTGTGTGAAATATTGTGTATAATGTTAGAATTTTTTTATATCTAATCTATCAACATTTTTTCCCTTTTCTTTCTTTTTAAAACTCTTTCTATAAGTGAGGGTGTTTATGGAGTGGGGTGTGAAAAGAGGCAAGCTACTTTATATTAAAATAAGAGATTTTATAATATTTTAAAAATATTTAATGTTCAACCTATTTAATTATACTAAACTATAGAACCTTGAATCATACCTCAATAACACAATAAGCCCCAAACATGACAAAATTCAAAATTAGTTCATATTTGATTAAATGTGATTTCACCAATGTTGAGACTTTAAAAACAAATTAAACTGGTGAAACTTATTTTAGGTTTCCAACAAAGAAAAGGGAGTTAGCCTCTTGATAACCAGTCACATTGGGTTAAGTACCAGCTGAAACCCATTGAAGCTAATTTAAATAGCTGTAATATTCTTTAGAGAATAAGGTAGGGAGGCATGCTTTCTGTCCTTTGTAAGAATTTCACTACAGATTGAAAATTTGAAATTGCCAAGTTTAGGAAGTGGTTTTTTTTTTTTGTTTTTTAATAACAAAGTACACATTTCCTAACCATTCATTCTTCCTGCTTAAAGTTGAGGGAACATTTCAGAGAGCTGGTAAAGTCAATTGGAAAGGGCTTTATACTCTAATCTTTGACAGACATCACTGTATCTCTCCAGAATCTGGTGGTAGGAGGAACTAACAAAATCTCAATTTTTGAAATATTGGGAGAATCTTGGCTGTGATTATGACAGTGACATTTATTATTTGACATTTGTATAATACTGTGCTATTATTCAGCTAATCTTCAAAAACCAACATTCTGCTGGTGGACTGAGGAAAAAAATTAAATATTGAGAGATAATTCTCACTAAAAGTTTATTGAAAACTTTAGTGAGAAGAAGGACTAGGCCTGAGATGCTTTAAAAAAGTTTCACAAGAAAATATTTAATTAATGGCAGAGGTTAATCAAAATTATTTA
Source organism: Monodelphis domestica (assembly GCF_027887165.1). Taxonomy (NCBI): domain Eukaryota; kingdom Metazoa; phylum Chordata; class Mammalia; order Didelphimorphia; family Didelphidae; genus Monodelphis; species Monodelphis domestica. Next base: position 66,828,797 of record NC_077231.1, on the reverse strand, counting down.
CTAAAATTTTAAATGGTTGATTGACAAATAAATAAATAGAGGACTGAAGATGAATGGATAGGTAGATGATAACTAGATAACAGATAACGAGATAAATTTATGTAACAGATGAGAGAAGGTGGAGAGTATAGAATATTAAGTATTTACGATAGGCCTAACACTCTGTTAGATGCAAGTAAATAAGATAGCCCCTATCCTGAAGAAGTTTACATTTTCTCAGGTGGGGGATGGAGAGAGTCTAGTGAATAATGGACTGAATAGTCTTTACTTATATTGGCTCCTCAAAAAAAAAAGAATAATAGTTCTGCTTTATCTTCAGCTATCTTATGCAGAATTGTAACTAGGGGGAAGTCAAGAGAGAATCTCATGATATTTAGGAAACCAAAAGAATGTGACAACCTTGTCTTCTGAAACCCCCAGATTGACCCTTTTCCCAGACTGAATAATAAATGCCTAAGTACCTGTCAATCACCCAAGTCAGTATTCACCTAAAGAAAATCAAACCTTTCTAGCCACCTAAGCCTCTAACTATCACATCTAGGTTGCTCCTAGCCATATTAGCCTTTGGCTACCTCTTTTTACCCAAGAGATTTGTGTCAAGTACCCAGTCTGTTATCCTTCCCTGTTCTCTCCCCAAAACTATATAAGATCCCTACTTTTTGTAGATCCAATGAAATTCCCAGTATTACATTGCTGTGTTTCTTTCTCAAGGCTGTAATCCTCTCAGGGCAGTTGCTCTGTAAAGTGTTTTTTATTATAACCATTGTTGCCCCAATTAAAGACTTGTTATTATAACTAGGTAGTTTTATGAGTTTTTTCAGGTTGACATATTGATACTTCTTTTTTTTAATTTTATTGTTATTTATTATTTTATAGCACTTTCCTTTCCAAATATATCCTTTTTCCAGAAAGTCATCTTTTGTTGTTTAAGGCAAATTCCCAAGTGACAGGGACAGACTTAGGGTGTCCAAAGATACAATTGATACTTGCACAGAATAAAAAGAAAAGTAAAAATAAAAAATCAGTTCTGACAAATAAACCAATACAAAATGGCATTCCCAATTCCTAATACACTTTTTAAAAATATTAGGCCTAGAATTCCAAATATGTTAAAGTAGCCCCAAAAAGACCAAAGATGGAAAATTTACCCCTGTATGCATTTTTAGGGGACAGACCTGGTTTCCCTTCCCTCCAGGAGAGACAAACTGTTTAGGCAGATAAACTGATTTATGCTTAGTTTGGGTGGCAAGAGACAAAAGAGGAATTTTAGGAATATCAAAGGGCCAATGAACTAACATTTGGCTAAGTGAAGATAAACACTTCTTGGTTAACAGCCCCATCATAAATATAAGAATTGTCCCCACATCTTGGACCCTGCATTCCTGTGTTAAGGTTTGTTTGTTAGATAAGAACTCTGCAATGTATATAATCAGGTCTTTAATGTCAACCCAACACAGTATTCTGTCAGGGAATTCTGTCCCAGCTGGTAGATTCTTTATTTCTCTTTTATTAATAAATGATGGTTCCAATAATCAATATTCTAGGTGTTTGAACTCATTTGTGAAGTGTCCCACTTCAATGTATGAATCCCTCAGAGAGTAATTCCCTCTGTTAATGCAAGTTGTCACTTTCTCTGTAACTTAAAGTTAGAGATTTGCCTAGATAACAGAGAAATTAAGTTATTTACACAGGGTCACACAACCAGTATTTTTCAAAAAGAGGACTTGAATACAGAACTTTTTTATTGCATATCCAGCATTCTGATACTGAGCCACTTTGTCTCAACTATTCATTTAATTAATTCTAGAAAAGGATATTCTCCCTAACACATGGGTTTTTTTTTCCTTTTATGATAAGCAGTACATTATTAATAGTTTGGCAACAGATTGGGCAGTTGTTTGGCCATAGTAATCCATGGGAGGAAAGATGTAAAACACAGGAAATAACCTTCCATCTCATGTTACTCCTTGATATACCTGCAGAGATGGAGTGTCAGTGACAGTGACATGGGTACTCTACCCCTAGAAACCCAGGCAAACTATTATCAGGGAAACTCCCTTGCCTTTGCATCCTCTGACTCAATCTAGAAACACCCAATCACCCCCCCTAGGGTTCTGAGATGTTTATCCTCCTTGACTGTCCTCTAGATTTAAGATGGACAAAGAGATGAATCTTTATGCCTCCAGGCAGACCCCAGTCAGATGACCACCTCACCCCACCAAATGCCTGAGGGACTAATACTCTAGGTCACATCCACACCAGGACATAGCATCTAAAGAATATAAAAACCCCAGAACTGATGTCCTCTGGGGGACAACATTTCCACCCATGTTGTCCCCATGGGAAACAGCCTTTCTTTCATGCTGTCCTCCCAGGAACTGCTCCCCATCTTGCTGTCCCACCTTGCTATCCTCCTGGCCATTCTCAATATTACTGTCTAAATTAATAAATTTCTCTTTTTGTTTTTAAGCTAAGTTTTGGAGTCTTGCATTCTTGCAAAAGGTATCCTTCCCAAGCCCCAGGGGTATACATCCAAACCTCATAACAGTAGAAAAATAACATTAATAATAGCTAACATTTTTTTCAGTGCTTTGAGATTTGCCAAGCATTTTACATATGTTTTGTGATGTTGAATGCTTTGACTATCCCCAAAGAAATCTTGTTGAGTATGCCCACAGGAAGTTCCTGTGGTAGAATTTGATCATAGGTCGTCTGACTCCATGTCCAGTGTTCTCTCTATATTATAGGTTTGGGTGAATATGTATATATATATATATATATATACATATATATATATATATATATGTCTCTTTCCACTTCTATCCATCCTCTACTGAGT